>NC_073240.2:90756363-91059393 GCF_029281585.2 Gorilla gorilla gorilla
ACACACAAGGACACTCAATGAATAAACATAACAGCTAAGGAAAAAAGAACTGGGCTGCCCCAGGACCACACCCATGAAGTCAGAGATGCTCAGATGAGAGGACACTAGGCCTGTAGGTGCCTGTGGGGACAATGTCACCTACTCAGCACCTCTGACTTGTGCAGTGTTCCCTGTCATCTTCAAATGGAATGTGTCTATGCTAAGAACCAACAATGCTGACCACACTTCCTACACCACTCAGTTCTCACACTAATTGCACTAATTGCCCATCCCAACTGGCCATTAGCTGAATGAATCAAATTATCTTCATATTTGACTTGAAGTCTTTCCAAGCCAACCCTGTCTCCACCTCAACCCCTGCCAGTATGGCAAGAGCAGCTCAGGCTGGACCCAGGCCACTCTCGGGTTAAATGCACAGTCACCCAACTTGGCAGTAAAAGTCAGTGGGCTGGGGACAGGGTGGTACAGGCAGTTACCTGGGAGGGTCCTCTTGGCCTGATGCTTGGTCCCCAGCCCTGGCTTTATGGACACCATCCCAGCTCTGTTCCCCCTAGTTCCCCAGAGGCTTGGATAAAAGGCTTTCCTCTCCCACCCTCCATCAGCTCCAAACCAAAGTCAGTGTCTGCACAGGTGCCTGCTGGGGTGAATGTGGGGCTTCTAGGCTTGAGTCTTCTTCGGCTGCCAGCACTTGGGGAATGCTGACAAATTTGTCCTCCAAAGGCTACATCTTTGGGATCCATGCCTTTCCCTTTTTCTTCTCCTTTCACAATTTTTCCTCCCCAGTGAAAACCGAAATGCAATTCTTTCAGTTCTCTCCTCGTTCAAAATCTTCTCTGGTTTCCCAGCCTGCAGAGAATAAAGATAAAGCCCAGACTCCTGAGCTAGGCAGTTACAGAACCACAACACACCCATAGCACAGCTTCCCACCCTTATCTCCCACTCTGCCTCATGTGAATGCCTCTGCTCAACTCAGCTTCCCACCTCCTTGCTTCTGTCCATACTGCTCTTTCTGCTTGGAACACCCTCCCACAATGAAACTTACAAAAATCCCAAGTCCTGTCTATACTTCAAAGCTCTGCTCAAACCTCACCTGTCCTTGAGGCATTGCTGCACGTTCCTTGTCCCTTCATTAAAGTGCTCACCTCCGTCTGCTTTGTGTTATGATCAGTTGTGTCTGTGTCTGTTGCCCCTACTAGACAATAAACTGTCAGAGTCATGGTTCTCCACCAAAGTATCTTCCCCACGGATGAGTTTGAGATAATTTTTTTTTTTTTTTTTTGAGACGGAATCTCTCTCTGTCGCCCAGGCTGGAGTGCAGTGGCACAATCTCTGCTCACTGCAAGCTCCGCCTCCCGGGTTCAAGCAATTTTCCTGCCTCAGCCTCCCGAGTAGCTGGTACTACAGGCGCCCGCCACCATGCCCGGCTAATTTTTTGTATTTTTAGTAGAGACGGGGTTTCACCGTGTTAGCCAGGATAGTCTCGATCTCCTGAGCTCGTGATCCACCCGCCTCAGCCTCCCAAAGTGCTGGGATTACAGGCGTAAGCCACCGCGCCGGGCCGAGTTTGAGATAATTTTAAGGTGTAGCATGAGTAATTTGTTACACAAAGTTGACTTAAAATCTACCACTTAGGCTGGGTGTGGTGGCTCACGCCTGTAATCCCAGCACTTTGGGAGGCCAAGGCAGGCGGATCACCTGAGGTTGGGAGTTCAAGACCAGCCTGACCAACATGGAGAAACCCTGTCTCTACTAAAAATACAAAATTAGCCAGGCATGGTGGTGCATGCCTGTAATCCCAGCTACCTGGGAGGTTGAGGCAGGAGAATTGCTTGAACCTGGGAGGCGGAGGTTGCAGTGAGCTGAGATCACGCCATTGCACTCCAGCCTGGGCAACAAGAGGGAAACTCCATCTCAAACAAACAAACAAACAAACAAACCTACCACTTACTATCAAGTGACCTTGAACAAGTTATGTGACCTCTCTGAACTTCAGTTTCTCACCTCTGAAAGGTTGTGAAGATTAAATGAGACTGGGTGCGGTGGCTCACACCTGTAATCCTGGCACTTTGGTAGGCCAAAATGGGAGGATTGCTTCAGGCCAGGAGTTTGAGACCAGCCTGGGCAACATAGCAAGACTCCATCACTACAAAAAAAATACAAAAATTTAGTCAGACGTGGTGATGCACACCTGTTGTCCCAGCTACTTGGGAGCTTGGGAGGCTAAGGCAGGAGGGTCAGTTGAGCCCAGGAGTTTGAGGTTGAAGTGAGCTATGATTATGCCACTGCACTTTAGCCCAGGCAACAGAATGAGACACTGTTTCTAAACAAAAAAATATATATATCCATTCTCTCTTGTTTCCTTGCTAACAGAAGCCTGATTTTTTTTTAAAGATGACAATGTATCCAGACAAAATACTCAGCTTTCTAGACTTCTTTGCAGCTACATGGCCATGTGACATAGTTCTGCTAAGTAGAAATGTTCTAGAAATTTCTGGGACAGCTTTTGCTTTCTTTTCTTTTTCTATTTATTTATTTATTTTTGAGACAGGGTCTCTCTCTCTCTCACCTAGGCTGGAGTGCCGTGGCACAAACACAGCTCACTGTAGCCTTGACCTCTTGGGCTCAAGGGATACTCTTGCCACAGACTCCCAGGTAGCTGAGACCACAGGTGCATGCCATAATGCCTGGCTATTTTTTTGTTGTTTGTAGAGAGGGGATATCACTTTGTTGCCCAGGCTGGTCTCAAACTCCTGAGCTCAAGTGATCCTTCCGCCTTGGCCTCCCAAAGGCTGGGGTTACAGGCTTGAGCTACTGCACCCGGTCAACTTTTTGGTTTCTTAATACAGGTGTCACCACTTCCTCCTTCTTCTCTTTCCGCCTTACTTTTGCCTTCTTCCTGTCTAGAGCACAGACATGAAGCTGGAGGTGAAGTAGTCACTTAGTGACCACACAGAGGGTAAAGCCAAATGGCAAGGACCCTGGAATGGAAAGACAGTGGCCTGAAACATTCAGGACATTGTGGAAATGCTGCTCCCACACTGGATCGCCTTCCTTCAAACCTCTTGCTAAGTGAAAAAAAATAAACTTGGAATTGGTAAAGCCACTGTTGATGTTTATTTACATGAAGTTGGGTGTTTTCATAAGTGTATAGAAAGTCTAGGTAAGATTCTTGGCTGATGTTGGAGTGACTGCAGAGGGGCATGAAGGCTGGTTAGGTGGGTAAGGGAGGATGAAAGGGACCAAGATGAGGCCAGAGGCAGAGGTGGAGGCAGCCCCGAGATACTGCCACCAGGTCCTGCTGCCTGGACAGGAGGATTGGGTTTTTTTGTCTTTTGTTTCTGAGATGGAGCTTCACCCTTGTTTCCCAGGCTGGAGTGCAATGGTGCGATCTCGGCTCACTGCAACCTCCGCTCATAAGCAATTCTCCTGCCTCAGCCTCCCAAGTAGCTGGGACTACAGGCCCACACCACCACGCCCAGCTGATTTTTGTATTTTTAGTAGAGGCAGGGTTTCACCATGTTGGCCAAGATGGTCTCGAACTCCTGGCCTCAAGTGATTCACCCACCTCAGTCTCCCAAAGTGCTGGGATTACAGGCGTGAGTCACTGCACCTGGCCGAGGTTTGGGTTTTATACCTGGAAGAATTTTTCTCCAAGCAATTCATCTTGTTGTTTAAATAGGATAATGTGGAGTTGCTCATTGGCATGTAAAGTTACTAATAATATAATTTTAAGTTTAAAAAGTCAAAATTATGAAATAATAAACATACTATGCTCCCATTTTAAAAGAATAGCTACATACACAGATATATACGTCAAAATGTTAATAGCAGTAGAATTCTGGATGATATTCGTAACTGTGTCATCTGAAATTTTTAAATAATAGCATTTATTTGATTTCTTATTTTCTGATTTAAAAAAATATTTCTATTTTGAAAATAATCAAGTGGACTATAAAATGCCTTTTTTCCCCACTTGAACAATTAATTCGGGCATACAGTATTCCACTGGACAATATTAGAAACAACCTAGATTTCTGGTCTCGAGTTCCTGAGCCCAAGTGATCCTCCTGCCTCAGCCTCCCAAAGTGCTGGAATTACAGGCGTGAGCCACTGTGCCAGGCTCAACCTGAATTTCTGAATGCAAATCAAAATATTGGAATATATTCATCTTGATGCTATTTCTGAATAAAGTGGGCCTCTAACAAAATGATGACCAGGATACCCTCATTTCTGTGTAAAATTTATTATTTTACTTTTATGTCCATAGGCAGCCCTTCTCAAACGATCCTGTCTAAATATGGCTTACATATACAAGCTAGAGATGAAGGAGCTTGGGGGCACAGCCAGGGACTTGAGGGGAAGCAATTCTACCTTTACGGAAATGAGGATGCCGTCACTAAAGGAAAAGGATGAATGCTGCGCATTATGACAATAAGTGTCAACTGTGGTGATAGTGACCAAGTCATCTAATGCCTTTCTCCACCTTAGTCTCCTCAGATGTTAAAAACAACCACAATGCACCTCATAATATTATTCTAACAATTACACGAGATAATGAATGCAATGTTCCTCAAATCTTTTTTTTTCCAAAGTGCCTGTTATGGTTGAATGGTGTCCCCCTGAGAAGCTCAAGTCCTAACCCGCAGTACTCATAAATGAGACCTTATTTGGAAATAGTCTCTACCTGTAGAGGTGACCTCTACAGAAGTAATCAAATTAAAATGAGGTCATCAGGGTGGGTTCTACTCCAATATGACTGGTATCCTTACGAAAAGGGGAGTTTGATAAAGACACACATGCATATGTTCATTGCAGTACTACTCACAAAAGCAAAGACATGGAATCAACCCAGATGCCCATCAATTATAGACTGGATAAAGAAAATGTGGTACATATCCACCATGGAATACTATGCAGCCATGAAAAGGAATGAGATCATATCCTTTGCAGGGACACAGATGGAGCTAGGAGCTGTTATCCTCAGCAAACTAATGCAGGAACAGAAAGCCAAACACCACATATTCACAATTCTAAGTGAGAGCTGAATGATGAGAACACATGGACACATGGGTTGTGGGCAACAACACACTCAGGCCTGTTGGTAGGGGTAAGGGGAAGGAGAGCATCAGGAAGAATAGCTAATGGATGCTCACTTAATACCTAGGTGATGGGTTGATCTGTGCAGCAAACCACCACGGCACATGTTTACCTATGTAACAAATCTGCACATTCTGCACATGTACCCCAGAACTTAAAATAAAAGTTGAAGAAAGAAAAGGGTGGGAGGCTGGGCGCGGTGGCTCACCCCTGTAATCCCAGCACTTTGGGAGGCTGAGGCAGGCAGATCACCTGAGGTCAGGAGTTCAAGACCAGCCTGACCAATATGATGAAACCCCATCTCTATTAAACATAAAAAAATTAGCCAGGCGTGGTGGCATGCGCTGTAATTGCAGCTACTCGGGGGGCTGAGACAGGAGAATCACTTGAACCAGGGAGGCAGAGGTTGCAGTGAGCCGAGATCGCGCCATTGCACTCCAGCCTGGGCAACAAGAGTGAAACTCTGTCTCAAAAAAAAAAAAAAAAAAAAAAAAAGTGGGAATTTGACACAGAGACAGAAGACATGCAGAGGGAAGAGGATGTGAAGACACACAGGGAGAAGCTGGCCATGGGGCTGAAGCAATGCATCTACAGGCCAAGAAACACTAGGAGAGCCAGCACCAGAATCTAGAAAAGGCAGGGAGAGAGTCCCTCCTGTACCACTGGGTGAGCATGGCCCTGCCAACACTGATTTCATGTCTAGCCTCTAGACTTGTGAGAGGATAAATTGCTGCTGTTTTTGGCCACTTAAGTCTTGGGGACTTTGTTAAGGCAGTTCAGGGAAACTAATACAGTGGCCCTAGGAACAAGAGAGAGTGAGGATAACTCTCAGGGGTCGAAGGGCATGCCCCAAGCAGTCCACAAGGAACACAGTGTTTCTTTGAAGTTCATTGTCTGAAACCCTTGTTGCATTCAATTCAGGAAGGCAGTAGTTCCACTTTTTATGGTATGAAATGATGAGTCAGAAGAGTTAGTCCACCAAGGGGCAGACTCCAGTCACAGGGGTTTTCTTTTCTTCTCTTTATCCTCTGCCTAAGACAATACTCAAGATATTCACATAATAACCACTCTGGTTTTTCAGCTTCTACGGATACAATAGTGTCTTTCAAATGTCTGAATAGTCCAGCGGGGTGTGGTGGTGTGCACCTATAGTCCCATCTACTTCAGAGACTGAGGCAGGATGATTGCTTGAGCCCAGGAGTTTGAGACTAGCCTGGGCAATATAGCAATACCCTGTTTCTAAAAAACAAAAACAAAACAAAACAAAAAACAACAACAAGAAAAACTCCGAAGAGTCTAGATCTCTACTTATTTCATCTCAATCTTAGGATGTCGACACAGAATTTCACGTGCCAACCTTCAGCCATGCTGCTCACACTAACGCAACTGCTTTAAAGGGGAGAGGTGACCTGACCTATTTTATCACTTTTCCTTGGGCAGAAACTATGGGCCTTAGTGACATACAAATAACCAACCATAACTTGGTTACAGCTTTCAGACAAGTGCAGTGGGCAGCCCTCTTGAGTCTGTTAAAACAGCAAACAGGTAGAATTTCTGGCCACAGAGAGAGAGAGACAGAGCACACATCAGGCACAGTTTGCTAGCTCATTTGCTTCCCAAGAGAAAGAAAGGAAAAAAAATCAGTAATGGTACGTAACTGTGGGGAACAGCAGGTGCTTTAGGCCAAACTTATTCAAGGGTCTGCTGAAACACTCTTGTTCTAGCACGGAAAAGTCACATAAATTTTACTTGCTACTCCATGATATAGCAATATATCTTTTCTCAGCATTTTTAAATAGAAAATTTTAAACATAATGATTTTACAGTCAAAATTCCTACACCCATCACCCAGATTGTACTATTAATTTTTACTACATTTGCTACGTCTCATCTCTATCCATCCATCAATCCACTTTATTTTTTATGGATCCCAAAGTCTATTGCAGACATCAACACCTTTTCCCCTGATCACTTCAGCATGCCTTTCATTAACTAAAGTTCAGTATTTGTTGAATTTTTTTTTTTTTTTGATACGGGGTCTTGCTCTGTCGCCCAGGCTACAGTGCAATGGCCTGATTTCAGCTCACTGTAACCTCTGCCTCTCGGGTTCAAGCAGTTATCCTGCCTCAGCCTCTTGAGCAGCTGGGATTACAGGTGCCCGCCACCACACCTGGCTAATTTTTGTATTTTCAGTAGAGACGGGGTTTCACCGTTGGCCAGGCTGGTCTCGAACTCCTGACCTCATGATCCGCCCATCTCGGCCTCCCAAAGTGCTGGGATTATAGGCGTGAGCCACCTCGGCCAGCCTTGTTTAATTTTTTGAGGTGAAATTCATAAGCAAAAAAATGCAGCATCTTAAGTGAAACTTTTCCAAATTTTGACAAATGAATAAACCGGAGCAACCCAATCCCTACCAAGATATAGAGCAGTATTCAACCCCATTACCATTACCTCCTGCCTCTTCCTAGTCAATCCCTGCCCCACCTACCAGACAAAGCCACTCTTGTCATTCTTTTCCTCCATAGGTTAGATTTGTCTGTTCTGGAACTGTATATAAATTGAATTATACCGAACATATTCTTTTGTGTAAGGCTTCCTTCACTAAACGTAATGATTTTGAGAGTCACCTATGTTACCACATGTATCTGTAGTTTGATCTTTTTTATTCTGAGTAGTATTTCATTGTGTGATTCTAGCACTGTTACCAATTTTCCTATTATTGACGCACATCTAGGCTGTTTCCAGTTTGGGGCTATTATGAATAAGGTTGCTATAAACATTCTTGTACACAAAATATACTCCCAGTGTTGTGCGATCATCACCACCGTCCAACCCATATCATAGTTTCATCTCAGAAAACACTTTTCATTTGACCCTACACTTTTGAAGAATGAATTCAAAATGGATCCTCCAGCCCTTTACTCTTAAATCACTTGGCAGCCCTAGAATTCACAGTGTGATAGAAATCTTTGCTCATGCTCCCATTAGCTGGTCCAGGTCTCACTGGTTTAGCCCAGCTCAGGGTTGTGAAACTGCAGGTCCACAGTCCTGAAGGGGACGGTGTGGCTTCCTAGGAGGGTGGGGCCTCAGCTGCAGCCCTCCCCTCTGCTCTGGCCAAGGCTCTATTAGGAAGGTTGCAATCCTGCTCGCTCCCCGAAACTCAAACTGAGGTCTCCATTCCTTCTCATTCCTTCACCTGGGACCTCACACCTCCCCTGAACCTCTACAAGCCCCTCTGAGTATTGTGTTTGTGGTGAGGGGAATTTGAGCTCCTTCCTCAAAAGTGAGGCTACCCCCATTGAGGGGAGCCAGAGGCTGATGGCCATCAGGGTGTGGCCTGCTCCCACCCTGGCTGCCACACTCTGGCTCTTTGCAGCGTAACTAGGATTCAGAGAAGGTGTTCGATTTTATACAGAGTTTCAGCCTGAGTCTGTGTTAGCCCCATCTCCTGATGGGCTCCCATGAGGAGACTGGGCGGCCTCCCCAGGGGACCTGCCTTTTGTCCTTGGGTTTCCGGATCGGTGAATGGACCCAGTGTTCCAGATCATTCTCACAGGTGAGGGGTTTCTGGGCTCTCTGCAGTCCTGATAAGACAGGCCTGGGCCGCACCTCACTGGCTGTAGCCACGACTCAGCTCCCCTGGCTAGAAAAAGGAGGGCCAGTCCCACAAAGGTCTGGGATTGAACTGGCCTGTAGACACTGTTTGGCCAGGGAGTACTGCTGGGGTAGGAGTGGGTGGAGCTTGAGGAAGAGCATAGGGTCCCAGGCCTCAGGCTAGCAGAGGTCAGATAGAGGACAGGGCACCTCTCTGACCACTTCTGTACCCCAGTCCACCTCCACAGCCTCTCCGAACCACAGTCCTGGCCCCTGCCCCGCAGTCAGTAGAGGGACCACTTCATCAGCTGTGTGATGCCTAGCAACGTATCCTTTCTGAGCTATAAAAACGGGGACCTAAAAAAAGACTCATCCAGAAGAGTTTTTGGAGGATCAAATTCAAATGCTCCTCAGCACAATGCCAGGGACTCAGAAAGTGTGTGGTCAACTTTATTTTCCTGTTGCTTTCTTCTCTATAACAGCTTTTCGCAAATTGCTCTGGCTTTACGAAGGAAGCTAGGCAAGCTGGAAGATCCCAGAAGCAGAAGGAACGCCGCTCCTGTCTCTTCATGCCCAGAAATACTGCCACAAATGGATGGCTTCCCCCAGAGACCACCAGGTACCACTGGAGTAGACCCTGGGCAGAGTGGATGCTGTAGAGAAAAATCCATGTCCCCAGGAGACCTGCCCCTTAGCTAGACCCACCAGGGACACATATTCTTCGTGTGACTGTCAGCAAAACTTCACAGACCTGAGACCTCAAGACTCCCTGCCCAACTGCAGCAAGAGTGGTCCAGATCCCTCAGCTGCTTTTTCAAAGGAGGGGAAGGATATTTTTGTCATCATCACCCTCAAATAGAAACTAGAGTCTTAGAACAAGGGAGCCGTTTATTCACATACCCAGACCCCTCCCCCAGTCCAGTTTAATTAGAATTTCTGGGGATGGGGCCAGCTTTGGGTATTTTCTTAATGTCCGTAGGTACTTCTAATGTGTAACTAGAGTTAAGAACAACTGGTCTAGTCCAACCTCCTCATTGTAGGGATAAAAACACACAGGGGGGAAAAACAGCCCTAGAAAGCTTAAAAGAAATAAAATATTTAAAGTGACAGACTATAGCGCAAAGTACGTGCCTAAAAGATGGACACTGTTATCATGTCTTTATTAGAAATAGTGCCCCAGACATGGCTGGTTTCATGGACATGTGACGTGTATCATGGCACAGGCTCGCATGCTTCGCAGGCACCTGTGCTTTGTTTCCTGCTCTGATGTCGCCATCTTGAAATTCTTAATTTTTAAACAAGGGGTCCTGCATTTTCACTTTGCACTGGCCACAGATCACACAACTCTTAAACACAGAGTAGATCATCACTGCATTAAAGAAAGGTGGCTCAGGGCCAACCCTGTCTCCTCATGCCCACAAATACTGCCACAAAGGGATGGCTTCCCCCAGAGACCACCAGGTACCACTGGAGTCCTAAGACCCTGGGCAGAATGGATGATGTAGAGGAAAATCCATGTCCCCAGGAGACCCGCTCCAGGGCTCAGGGCTCAGAGGCTGCAGGCCATGGGGCAGGGAGGGCTGGGATGCAGCTTCCTCTGCGCATGTCCCCTTGCCTGGCTCTCTACCGCCACAACGCTGGGCCCTCCATTGCCCAAGGAACTCTCTTCTCCTGTCTACTGTATCAGGGCAGAGGCTGTCCTTGCATCTCCTGGGGGAAGCAGTGTAGACTACTTGAAAGAGACTGGGATCAGTCAGGCCTGGGTCATAACTTCAGCACTCCCTCTTATTGGCTATGAGAGGTCCTCTGAGCCTCAGTTCCTCATGTGTAAAAGGGAGGAAATAGCCCGGGTGTGGTGGCTCACGCCTGTAATCCCAGCACTTTGGGAGGCCGAGGCGGGCGGATCACCTGAGGTCGGGAGTTCGAGACCAGCCTGACCAACATGGAGAAACCCCCATCTCTACTAAAAATACAAAATTTGCCGGGCGTGGTGGCACATGCCTGTAATCCCAGCTGCTTGGGAGGCTGAGGCAGGAGAATCACTTGAACCCAGGAGGTGGAGGTTGTGGTGAGCCGAGATCGTGCCATTGCACCTCAGTCTGGGCAACAAGAGTGAAACTCCATCTCAAAAAAAAAAAAAAAAAGGAAGAAATAATGCCCGCCTTGCAGAACCACTATGAGGAGAACCCAGCACATCATGACTGTCCCACCAGATGCTGGAAATATGTGAATTCTCTTCCCTTTACAAGGAAGAGGGAGAAGCATCTTTCTCCAAAAGAATGGGGCCCCAGTGTTCCAGGTGCAGCCTGTCAGTCACCCAGGGTCCTCTGTCTCCCTGGGAGGCTCAACTACAATCAGTTCCCAGGCTTCTGCTTGTCTTATGAAAACTAAGGATAGGCAGTTCTTGGGAAAGGTTTAATTCCGGAGTGGCATGCAGGCTTAAGAGCCCTTTGTAAATAGTTGTTGCTGCTGCCCTCTAGTGGTAACTTGTCGGTATCTGCACAAATTCCTAACTTCCTTTGGGTAAGTAATGAATACTTAATAACATACTACAACACAATTTAAAAAAGTATTTATTGAGTCCCTACTCTGTTAAGAACTAGGGATATGAAGACAAATAAAACACAGTTCTTTCATTCTAAGAATTTACAGTTTAGAAAATGCGGCAAACTCTTAAAGAGGTTGCTTGAATATAACCCAAGATGATAAGGTTTTTTCTTTTTTTTGCCCAAAGGAGATAAGTTTTGTGTTTTCTTATTATTATTTTTTAGTCTGTAAGACACAATCTTTATTCTTTTTTATTATTATACTTTAAGTTCTAGGGTACATGTGCACAACGTGCAGCTTTGTTACATATGTATACATGTGCCATGTTGGTGTGCTGCACCCATTAACTCGTCATTTACATTAGGTATATCTCCTAATGCTATCCCTCCCCCCTCCTCCCAACCCACAACAGGCCCCACCCTGTGTCCAAGTAATGTCCAATGTAATGTTCCTCACCCTGTGTCCAAGTGTTCTCATTGTTCAATTCCCATCTATGAGTGAGAACATGCCGTGTTTGGTTTTCTGTCCTTGCGATAGTTTGCTCAGAATGATGGTTTCCAGCTTCATCCATGTCCCCACAAAGGACATGAACTCATCCTTTTTTATGGCTGCATAGTATTCCATGGTGTATATGTGCCACATTTTCTTAATCCAGTCTATCATTGATGGACATTTGGGTTGATTCCAGGTCTTTGCTATTGTGAAGAGTGCCTCAATAAACATACGTGTGCATGTGGCTTTATAGCAGCATGATTTATAATCCTTTGGGTATATACCCAGTAATGGGATGGCTGGGTCAAATGGTATTTCTAGTTTTAGATCCTTGAGGAATCGCCACACTGTCTTCCAAATTGGTTGAACTAGTTTACAGTCCCACGAAGAGTGTAAAAGTGTTCCTATTTCTCCACATCCTCTCCAGCACCTGTTGTTTCCTGACTTTTTAGTGATTGCCATTCTAACTGGTGTGAGATGGTATCTCATTGTGGTTTTGATTTGCATTTCTCTGATGGCCAGTGATGATGAGCATTTTTTCATGTGTCTGTTGGCTGCATAAATGTCTTCTTTTGAGAAGTGTCTGTTCATATCCTCTGCCCACTTTTTGATGGGGTTGTTTGATTTTTTCTTGTAAATTTGTTTGAGTTCATTGCAGATTCTGGATATTAGCCCTTTGTCAGATGGGTAGATTGTAAAAATTTTCTCCCATTCTGTAGGTTGCCTGTTCACTCCGATGGTAGTTTCTTTTGCTGTGCAGAACCTCTTTAGTTTAATTAGATCCCATTTGTCAATTTTGGCTTTTGTTGCCATTGCTTTTGGTGTTTTAGACATGAAGTCTTTGCCCATGCCTATGTCCTGAATGGTATTGCCTAGGTTTTCTTCTAGGGTTTTTATGGTTTTAGGTCTAACATTTAAGTATTTAATCCATCTTGAATTAATTTTTGTATAAGGTGTAAGGAAGGGATCCAGTTTCAGCTTTCTCCATATGGCTAGCCTTCTCCATATGGCTAGCCAGTTTTCCCAGCACCATTTATTAAATAGGGAATCCTTTCCCCATTTCTTGTTTTTGTCAGGTTTGTCAAAGATCAGATGGTTGTAGATGTGTGGTATTATTTCTGAGGGCTCTGTTCTGTTCCATTGGTCTATATCTCTGTTTTGGTACCAGTACCAGTACCCTGCTGTTTTGGTTACTGTAGCCTTGTAATACAGTTTGAAGTCAGGTAGCATGATGCCTCCAGCTTTGTTCTTTTGGCTTAGGATTGTCTTGGCAATGTGGGCTCTTTTTTGGTTCCATATGAACTTTAAAGTAGTTTTTTCCAATTCTGTGAAGAAAGTCATTGGTAGCTTGATGGGGATGGCATTGAATCTATAAATTACCTTGGGAAGTATAGCAATTTTCACAATATTGATTCTTCCTATCCATGAGCATGGAATGCTCTTCCAGGAGATAAGTTTTAATGAAAACAATGATTCCCACAGCTTCTGGTTCTACACAAAATGGAGTAGACACATTTATTCCTATTCTTCCCATTATGTAAAGCTAAAAACTCTTGAATATCATATATAATAAACATAAGAGGACTCTGAAAGGTTGAGGGGAAAGGAGACTGGCTGGGGAACTTGGGACCCAGGGAAAGACACAGCAGGAGTTCTCTGAGTTTTCTTTTTCTTTTCTTTTTTTGAGGCAGGGTCTCATTCTTTTGTCCAGGCTGGAGTGCAGTGGTGTAATCACGGCTCGCTATAGCCTCAACTTTCTGGACTCAAGCAATTCTCCCACCTCAGCCTACCCAGGAGCTGGGACCACAGTCATGTGCCACCATAACCAGCTAATACATTTTAATTTTTATGTATGTATGTATTTATTTATTTTTTGAGATGTAGTTTCGCTCTTGTTGCCCAGGCTAGAGTGCAATGGCACACGATCTTGGCTCATTGCAACCTCTGCCTCCTGGGTTCAAGCAATTATCCTGCCTCAGCCTCCTGAGTGGCTGAGATCACAGGAGCCTGCCACCACGCCTGGCTAATTTTTTATATATTTTTTTTAGAGATACAGGGTTTCACCATGTTGCCCAGGCTGGTCTCAAACTCTTGACCTCAGGTGATCCACCTGCCTCGGCTTCCCAAAGTGCTGGGACTATAGGCGTGAGCCACGGTGCCCATTTTTTTTTGTAGTGATGAGGTCTCACTATGTTGCCTAGGCTGGTCTCGAACTTCTGGGCTCAAGCGCTCCTGCCACCTCAGCCTCCCAAAGTGCTGAGATTCAGGTGTGAGCCATGACACCCAGCCTCTAGGTTTTAATTCTGCCTTAATTATATCTTAACTGGATCCTGGAGAAGCTGACAACTTAATACAACAATGAACACAGACAAGAGAAGCCCCAAGAAGGGCTGCTGTCTAGTCAAGCAACCAGGAAAGGAGCAGCCTAGCCAGACAGAAACTTTTAGCCAATAATCACTCTAGTGCAGCCAAACTCCACAGAGTAAACAAATGGTGGAAAAGCTGAGTGGGAGCCTGGACTTCCACCCTCGCACAGCTGTAAAGAGGTGGCCCCTTCTTCTGCCAGGGTGGTATCAGAGAAGGCTAAGTGGAAGGCTGGCACTTTTATCTCCATTCAGTGGCAATGAGGCCCAGCCCCTGCAAAGTCAGTGGAGGCCACTTGGGGAACCACATCCATCCAAAGGTTAGGATGCTCTCTCCCTCCCTGCTGGGACAGTGGCAGAGGAGGCCTGGCGGAGAGCCAGGGCTTTCACCAAAACCAAGTGAGAACGAGGCACCCCTCTTCCTCGCTGCCTGGAGGTGGTCAGAGAAGGCCGAGTGGGAAGCTGGACTCCCTCCATCTCTCTGTGGTAAGGAGGTTCCCCTACCCATGGTGTCAGTGGAAGCCCCATGGGGCCAGGCAGAAGTGGCACAATATTTTCAAATATTGTTTTGAGAACTGTTTTGTGTCTAGAAGTTTTATGTGAAGAATTCTACATCCAGTGAAAATATCCTTCAGGAATAAAGGAAAAATTAAGACATTCTCTACTGAAGGAAAGCTAAGAGAGTTCATCACCCCCAGATACCTACTTCCTAAAAGAATGGTTAAAAGGGCCGAGCGCGGTGCCTCATGCCTGTAATCCCAGCACTTTGGGAGGCAGTGACGGGTGGATCACTTGAGGTCAGGAGTTCAAAAATAGCCTGACCAACATGGTGAAACCCCGTCTCTACTAAAAATACAGAAATAAGCTTGGCGTGGTGGCACACGCCTGTAATCCCAGCTACTCAGGAGGCTGAGGCAGGAGAATCGCTTGAACACGGGAAGCAGAGGTTACGGTGAGCCCAGATTGAACCATTGCTCTCTAGCCTGGGCAACAAGAGCGAAACTCCATCTCAAAAGAAAAGAAAAGAAAAAGAAAAAGAATGGTTAAAAGAAGACTTTACAACAGAAAGGAAATAATGAAAGAAGGAATCTTAGAACATCAGGAAAGAAGAAAGAACAATGGGGAGAGTAAAACTATGGTCAATACAATAAGCTTTCATTCTCTTCTTGAGTATTCTAAATGTTTGATGGTTGAAGCAAAAATTGCAATATTGCCTAATGTGGTTATCAATATTTGTAAAGGAAATATTTAAGACAATTATAAGTGGGAGAGGATAAAGAGACTTAAAAGGAGGCAAGCTTTCTTTCTTTCTTTCTCTCTCTCTTTTTTTTTTTCTTGAGACAGAGTCTTGCTCTGTTGCCCAGGCTGGAGTACAGTGGTGTGATCTCAGCTCACTGCAAGCTCTGCCTCCCGGGCTCAAGTGATTCTCCTGTCTCAGCCTCCTGAGTAGCTGAGACTACAGGCATGCACCACCACACCCGGCTAATTTTTATATTTTTAGTAAAGATAGGGGTTTCACCATGTTGGCCAAGCTGGTTTCCAACTCCTGACCTCAAGTGCTCCACCTGCCTCAGCCTCCCGAAGTGCTAGGATTACAGATATGAGCCACCGCACCTGGCCAAAAGGAGGTACGCTTTCTATACTTTACTATACTTCACCAGGAGACCATGGTAAGTTATACGTACATAATGAATACTTAGACAAAATACTAAAAGAAAACTATACAAAAGAAATACGTTTAAAAACACAATTGATAAATCAAAATGGATTTTTTTTTAAAGTTCAAGTAACCTGGAGGTAAGCAAGGGGTAAAAAAAGAGAAAAAAATCAGAAAAACAAACAATAAAATGGCAGACTTAAGCCCTAATAAATCAATAATTACCTTAAATGTAAATAGTTTAAATATATCAGAAGACAGATTGGGAGAAAGGATTTAAAAAAAAATATGACACAATATGTCATTTACAAGAAACTCATCTCAGATATAATAATATATGTAAGTTGACAGTAAAAAGATGAAAAAAGACTCAAACATCTTAATTAATTCTAAATTAACAAAGTATAGCTATGTTAATAACAGATAAAGTATTTCAAAGCAAATCACCAGGTCTAGAAATGGATACTGCAGAATGATAAAGGGTTAATCTACCAAGAATACAAAGATACACACAATTCTAAATTCGTACGCACCAAACAACAGAGCTGTACAAATATATGAGGCAAAACTGATAGAGCTGAAAGGAGAAACAGACAAATCCACAATTATAGTTGGAGACTTCAACATTTCTCTCAACAATTGATAGAACAGCTATACAGAAAATAAAAATATAGGCCGGGAGTGGTGGCTCATGCCTGTAATCCCAGCACTTTGGGAGACCGAGGCAGGCAGATCATTTGAGGTCAGGAGTTGGAGACCAGCCTGGCCAACATGGTGAAACCCCATCTCTACTAAAAATACAAAATTTAGCCGGGTGTGGTGGCAGGCACCTGTAATCCCAGCTACTCGGGAGGCTGAGGTGGGAGAATTGCTTGAACCTAGGAGGCAGAGGTTGCAGTGAGCCGAGACTGCGCCACTGCACTCCAGCCTGGGTGACAGAGCAAGACTCCATCTCAAAAAAAAAAAACAAAAAACTCAAAATCAAAATATAGAAGAACTCAAAGACACCACTAACCAACAGGATCTAATTGACATTTATAGAAGAACACTCCACCTCACAGCAGCAGAATACACGTTCTTTTCAAGCACCCATGGAACATTATACCAAGATACACCATATCCTGGGCCATAAAATGAACCTCAATAAATTTAAAAAAACCTGAAATCATACAGCATATATTCACCAACCACAATGGAATAAAACCAGAAATCATTAACAGAAAGATAACAGGGAAATCTCCAAACACTTGAAAACTAAATACACTTCTAAACAATCCTAGGGTCCAAAGAGGAACTCTCAAGGGAAGTTTTTTAAATGGAACTGCATGAAAATGAAAATATAATGTGTGAAAATTTGTGAGACACAACTAAAGCAGTGCTAAGAAGAAAATGCATGGCACTAAACTCATACATTAGAAAGGAGGAAAAATCGGGGGCTAGGCGTGGTGGCTCACACCTGTAATCCTAGCACTTTGGGAGGCTGAGGTGGGCAGATCACTTGAGCTCAGAAATTTGAGACCAGCCTGGGCAACATAATGAAACCCCATCTCTACAAAAAAATAGAAAAAAATTAGCTGAGCATGGTGGCACAAGCCTGCAATTTCAGCTATTCAGGAGGCTGAAGCACAAGAATCGCCTGAGCCCGGAAGGCAGAGGTTGCAGAGAGCAGAGATCACACCACTACACTCCAGCCTAGGCAACAGAGCCAGAACCTGTCTCAAAAATAAAATAAAATAAAATAAATAAAAAGAAAGGAGGAAAATATATATACATATGTGTGTATATATATACATTTTCCTCCTTTATATGTGTGTGTGTATATATATATATATATAAAATATATATATATATATATATATAAAATACCATATACGATTGTTTTAAAAAAGAAATATTTTGTAATCCCAGCACTTTGGGAGGCCAAGGTGGGAGGATCACGAGGTCAGGAGATTGAGACCATCCTGGCTAACATGGTGAAACCCAGTCTCTACTAAAAAATACAAAAAATTAGCCAGGCTTGTTGGCGTGCGCCTGTAGTCCCAGCTACTCAGGAGGCTGAGGCAGGAGAATCGCTTGAACCCAGGAAGTGAAGGTTGCAGTGAGCCAAGATCACACCACTGCACTCCAGTCTGGGCACCAGAGCAAGACTCTGTCTCAAAAAAAAAAAAGTATTTTAGATAGAAATCTAGCAAAACATGTACGTAACTTGTATGTTGAAAACTACAAAACACTGAAAAATATCCAAGAAGACCTAACTAAGTGAAGAGATACACATGTTCTCATACTGGGAGGATCATAGCAAAGATGTCAATTCTCCCCAGATTGATTTTTAAGTTTCAAGCACTTCCAGCAAGATTCTTTCTAGATATAGATAAGCTTATTCTAAAATTTATATAGAAAGACAAAGGAACTAGGATAGCTAAAACAATTTTGAACAACACAAAGTAATAAAGTGCTAGGAATCATACTACCTGCTTTTAAGATTTATTATGCAGCTACAGTAATCAAGACTGTGTGGTACTAGCAGAGAAAGACACATAGGTTAGTGAACTAGCATTAAAAACCTAGAAATAGGCCATACAAATTTGCTCAATTGATTTTTTCTAGCTTGAAGATTTTTTATTATAATAAATACAGATAATATAAAGCTGACCATTTTAACCATTGTATTTCTTTTTATTTTATTATATATACATATTTTTTTCCTTTTTTTACACATAGGAATATTTTAACCATTTTACTTATTTTTATTTTTATTATTATTATTATTATTTGAGACAGAGTCTCACTCTTGTTGCCCAGGCTAGAGTGCAGTGGCGCGATGTTGGCTCACTGCAATCTCCACCTCCCGGGTTCAAGCAATTCGCCTGCCTCAGCCTCCTGAGTAGCTGGGATTACAGGCGCCCAACACCATGCCTGGCTAATTTTTGTAGTTTTAGTAGAGACGGGGTTTCTCCATGTTGGCTAGGCTGGTCTCAACCTCCTGACCTCAGGTAATCCGCCCACCTTTGCCTCCCAAAGTGCTGGGATTATAGGCGTGAGCCACCGCGCCTGGTCTATCTTTTATTTTTATTTTTTTTGAGATGGAGTCTCGCTCTGTTGCCCAAGCTGAAGTGCAGCGGCATGATCTCGGCTCACTGCAACCTCCACCTCCTGGGTTCAAGCAATTCTCCTGCCTCAGCCTTCTGAGTAGCTGGGACTACAGGTGTGTGCCACCATATCCGGCTAATTTTTGTATTTTTAGTAGAAATGGGGTTCCACCATGTTGGCCAGGCGGGTCTCAAACTCCTGACCTCAGGTGATCTGCCCACCTCAGCCTCCCAAAGTGCTGGGATTACAGGCATCAGCCACCATGCCTGGTCTGATTTTTTTTTTTTTTTTTTTTGAGTTGGAGTTTCACTCTTGTTGCCCAGGTTGGAGTGCAATGGCACGATCTCAGGTAACTACAACCTCCACCTCCTGGGTTCAAGTGATTCTCGTGCCTCAGCCTCCCTAGTAGCTGGGATTACAAGCATGCGCCACCACGCCCAGCTAATTATGTATTTTTAGTAGAGACAGGGTTTCTCCATGTTGGTCAGGCTGGTCTTGAACTCCCTACCTCAGGTGATCCGCCCGCCTCAGCCTCCCAAAGTGCTGGGATTACAGGTGTGAGCCACCGGGTATCCATAACAAAAAGAGAGAGAGAGAGAGAAACTTGATCTATAATTAAAATTCAAAAGTTAAAAAGAAAAGCAACGAACTCGTGTTGTCAGCCAGCCCATATCTATCTCACACAGTTGGAACAAGGACTGGACATGTGCAATAAACACTATCATTTATAGGGTGGAAGAAGAGGAAGAACACTACACTCACTGGGCCACAGCATACCAAGACCCTGGCAGGGAGATATTTTGAGCTCCTTTGATCTAAGGGTAGTTTTTACCCCTGAAGAGGCCAGTTTCTGCTCTCTGACCGTAGCTATCCATGCCAGATCCTCAGTTTTTCCTTATCTTGTCTGACTTCATTTGTAGGGCCATTAGGGGTTATGGCTTTCTGGGGGTCTTACCATCTATTACACCCTACGTGGGATTCTGGTGGTCCAAGGTCATTATTTTTATGCAAACAAGACTCTTTTCCTCAGTTCAAGCTTTTATAGTTCTTTTTGTGTGTGTGAGTTTTCTAGTGTACACACACATTCACACACAGACCATTTAAAAATCTATTTGATTGCATTTAGCTCCAAGCGTAATTAAACCTCTCCTCAACTCATTCTGGCTATTCCTTCTTTTTTTTTTTTGAGATGGTGTCTTGCTCTGTTGCCCAGGCTGGAATGCAGTGGCACTATCTCGGCTCACTGCAAGCTCCGCCTCCTGGGTTCATGCCATTCTCCTGCCTCAGCCTCCCAATGGGACTACAGGCGCCAGCCACCACGCCCGGCTAATTTTTTGTATTTTTAGTAGAGACGGGGTTTCACCGTGTTAGCCAGGATAGTCTCAATCTCCTGACCTCGTGATCCGCCCGCCTCGGCCCCACAAAGTGCTGGGATTACAGGCATGAGCCACCGCGCCCGGCCCATTCTCGCTATTCTTTCTTTTTCTCATCTTAATTAAAATATCTTGAGTTTACTAGTTGGCTGGGACACAACACTCGCCACCTCGCCACACTTGTTTTTTTTTTTTTTCCTGGAGCAGTTTAGCCAACTGAAAACAATTTCAATCCAATCACTGATGTAAACCGAAGGTATGAGAGCCATAACCCAGGTTCGATTTTTGCTTTTTTACAAATATGCTTTTCAGGGGTAGAAATTCCATGCTATTAGGCTGTTCTTAAACTTTTCCATTAGAAAAATGCCATAGGAATGCAGAAAAGGGTGTGGTAATTCCGCCTGGGGAATTCAGGAAGAGCGAGAGAGAAGCTACAGCCAGGCCCCTCAACACAGCCAGGGCCTTTCTCATGGCTGCCTGGCCAACTCGCCTTCCACTCTCTGGAGAAGCTGCTTTAACCTTCTCCTCTTTCCCCCAACTCCCACTCCTCCAACTCCCCGCTCACTCAGTCTTGCCTCCTTCCTCAGAGAAAGTTAAAACTATCAGATGGGACACCCTCAAGCTCAGGTCATCCTCCTCATGTAGATTTTTAACCCCTTACAGCTCTGCATAGCCATAAGCTGACCCCATCTCCCACCCTTCCTCAGCCTTCCTAGTGTGTCTTCTGGAATTTGCAGTGCACCCCTACACAAACCCGCTGTGCCCTCCGCCTTCACTCTGAATATTCCCTTCACCTTCTTGCCTTGTAGGAAAACTGGCTGATGCCTGCAGGCAACCCTTCCCCTATGGCCTCCTCAAATGAGGGCTATTTTCCCTCTCATGATCCTCATTCCAGTTGGCCTGAGATAGGGGTAGCTGTCCTCCCTTCCGGTCCTCCATAAACCCCCAGCCTTTCTGAAACAATTGACATTAGGCCACACCCTGCCTGTTTGTCACAGTCCTCTTCAGGTCTCTTCCTCATTCACTGAGTATTCTAGTCACGGCTAACTGTGTCTCTCTGCCACTGCCCCATCATCATTCTTCATACCTTCCTAGCACCCTGGGATCTGTGCAAACGATCCATCCAACACCTCAACTCCCAGCATGACAATCTCCCCCAATGTCCCAGCCTCCCTTGCAGCTAGGAGTAGCCATGTGACCCATTTCAGTCAAATGGGATGGAAGTCAAAATTCGAAAGGAGGGCTGGTTTCTATGAAAGCATTGCCTTCCAGGGTGTATGCAGCTTCCCTGGGTTAATGAGCCTGTGTAAACGGGAGGAGAACGGCTCAGTCATTGGCCCTGACACAACTGAACCAATGACCCTACACCAGCAGCCACCTATCTTCAATCTACTTCAGCCACTCTGGTCCAATTTCCTGCCTTCACAGCTGAAAGAATTCCTAATAATTTCTCATCAATACTGCCTGTCCCTGGGTCCCATCCTCAAGCCACTCACCCTCCTCTTTTCACCCCTGTTCCTGCCCAAATCCTAGTGTGACTAAGGCTGCTAGTTATTCCTCAATATCCATTCTCCCCTTCTCTCTTTTGTAACAGAACCCTAAAATTGTCACAGAGCCGACCCCGGACCCAGCTACTGCACTGCCACAGTCCTCTTTCTCCCCAGCGCTGTTTTTCTATCAGCAGCTTTTCATTTAATCTCTGTCATTTCCAACCAAGTACAAACACACTGCAACATCTCCTGCAATATTCTGATGTTAACAAAACATCAAAAACCCTTTCCTAAACTCCTCATGTCCCCTAGCTACCACCTCATTTCTCAGCTCTCCTTTTTATATTAAAAAAAAAAAAAAAAAAAAAAAGCTCTGCTCAAGAGAGTGGCCTGTCCTCATTGCCTTCCTCTCCTCATACCCCCTCTGCCAGTGCCCTGATCCCTGGATGCCCGCCATTCCAGCAGAACTCCTCTTGTCAAAGCAATCTAGTGCCCGTCACCTTGCCCAACCCAACAGTCCATTCTCAGCCTTCATTTTATCCCACCTCACAGCAGCCTGTGGCAGAGGGAATCATGCCCTGTGTTCCTCCGCTGCTGCCTCCTTTAATCACGGAGAATTTTGAACATGTACAGAAGGAGAGAGCATGAGGTTGGGCGTGGTGGCTCACACCTGTAATCCCAGCACTTTGGGAAGCTGAGGCCGGTGGATCACCTGAGGTCAGGAGTTCGAGACCAGCCTAGCCAACATGGTGAAACCCTGTCTCCACTAAAAATACAAAAGTTAGCTGGGCCTGGTGGCAGCGCCTGTAATCCCAGCTACCTACTCAGGAGTCTGAGGCAGGAGAATTGCTCCAACCCAGGAGGCGGAGGTTGCAGTGAGCCGAGATCTCGCCATGGCACTTCAGCCTGGGTGACAAGAGCAAAACTCTGTCTCAAAAAAAAAAAAAAAAAAAAAAAGGCAGGCACGGTGGCTCACGCCTGTAATCCCAGCACCTTGGGAGGCAGAGACGGGCAGATCATGAAGTCAGGAGATCAAGACGATCCTTGCTAACATGGTAAAACCTCTTCTCTACTAAAAATACAAAAAAATTCGCCAGGCATGGTGGCACGCACCTGCAATCCCAGCTACTGGGGAGGCTGAGGCAGGAGAATCACTTGAATCCAGGAGGCAGAGGTTGCGGTGAGCCGAGATCGCACCACTGCACTCCAGCCTGGTGCCTGAGGGAGACTCTGTCTCAAAAAAAAAAAAAATAAAAGGAAGGAGAGGGCATAAAACAATGAGACTCACATACACACCACTCAGCCTAACCACCTCCAACCCACGGCCAGGGAAGTCCTGCCCAGACTCACCTCTGCATCTTCCCCTCCCTGTTATTTGGAAGCAAATCCTACACATTATATCATTTTGTTGGTAAAATATTTCAGCATCTCTAAAAGATAACTTTTAAAAATGTAAACAACTCTCTCATTCTTTTTTTCCCAGCTTCATTTTTAATTTTTTCTATCTATTACGTATTTATAGTTTCAACTTTTATTTTAGATTCACAGGGTACATGTGCAGGTTTGTTACCTGGCTATATTGTGTGATGCTGACGTTTGGGGTACAATTGATCCCATCACCCAGATAGTGAGCATAATACCCAACAGTTTTTCAACCCTTGCTCCCCTCATTCCTTCCCCCCTTTAGTAGTTCCCACCGTCTGGTATCGTCATCTTTATGTCCATAAGGATCCAGTGTTTAGCTTCACTTATAAGCGAGAGCCTGCGGTATTTGAGTTTCTGTTCCTGCATTAATTGGCTTAAGATAATGGCCTCCAACTGCATCCATGTTGCTATAAAGGACGTGATTTCATGCTTTTTATGGCTGCGTAGTATTCCACTCCCTCATTCTTGAAACCCATTTTTCACTGGATTTACATTCACCAAATTCTCCTGATTTTACTGTTTTAGTCCTTTTGGGCTTCTTTAACAAGATACCATAAACTGAGTGGCTTATCAACAACAACATTTTTTTTTTTCTCACAATCCAGAAGCTGGAAGTCCAGGATCAAGGCACCAGCAGACTTGTTGTCTGGAGAGGGCCCACTTTCCAGTTTACAGACAGAGGTTTCTAGCTGTGTCCTTACATAGTGGGTGGAGCAAGCGAGCCCCCTTAGGTCTATTTTTTTTTTTTTTTGAGGCAGGGTCTTGCTCTGTTGCCCAGGCTGGAATGAGGTGGTGCAATCATGACTCACTGCCGCGACTTCCCGTGCTCAAGTGATCCATGTACCTCAGCCTCCAAAGTATCTGGGACCACAGGCATGTGCCACCACTTCCAGCTAGTTTTTTTTTTTTTTAATTTTTGCATAAATAGGGTCTTGCTCTGTTGTCTAGGCTGGCCTCCAAGTCCTAGGCTCAAGCAATCCTCCCACCTTGGCCTCCCAAAGTGCTAGGATTACAGGTGTGAGCCACCACACCTAGGGCCTATTGTAAGGGTACTAGTCCCATTCATGAGGGCTCTGCCCTTCAGACCTAATCACCTCCCACCTCCTAATACCATTACCTTGGTGATTAGGTTTCAACATATGAATTCTAGGGGACTACAAACATTCAGACCAGAGCATCCTCCTATCCAAGTGGCCACTCCTCTTTCCAACCTCTCATCCAGGCTTGGGACTTTCAATGACAGCTAAGTACTCATCCCTTTCAAACTACCTCTGTGCCTCAATTTCTCCCCAGAGCTCCAGGTTCATTATCTTTTTTTTTTTTTTTTTTTTTTTTTAGATGGAGTCTTGCTCTGTCACCCAGGCTGGTGTGCAGTGGTGCAGTCTCGGCTCACTGCAACCTCCGCTGCCCAGGTTCAAGCGATTCTCATGCCTCAGCCACCCAAGCAGCTGGGATTACAGGCATGAGCCACCATGCCTGGCTAATTTTTATATTTTTAGTAAAGACAGGGTTTCACCATGTTGGCCAGGCTGGTCTCAAACTCCTGGCCTCAAGTGATCCACTGGCCTCAGCCTCCCAAAGTGTTGGGATTACAGGCATGAGCCACTGTGCCTGGCCCAGTTCATATATCTAACTGCATACACACCTGGCATCTCCGCTCGGAGGTCCATTAGGTATCTTCAAGCTAACATGGGTTAACTAGAACCTTTGATATTCTGCACCCTCCTTCCCATCACTTCCTCACTGAGTCTTCTCCACCCTTCATTCCATTTTCAGCCCTAAGCCTAGAAATCATTATTCTGTTCCACAATCTGTTTGCAAGTTATGTCACCTCCACATCCAAAGTATTATATATCCAGAATTCAACAACAGTTCACCATATCCATCACTTGTACCAAAGCCACCATCATAAGCAGACCAGCGGTTTCCACATTTATTTGGTATTTTCCCTGATGAAGACAGAATTATACTTTATGTAATTTGAAATATATAGAAATAGAAGCTGACCCTGCACCCCTAATATATGTATATTTACTAACTGGCAAATTATATGCAGATACCTACTAATATGTATTATAAAACATAAAATAGAAATTTATAAAGGATGACATAAAGAGAAAACAGGCAGTTTTTAAATGTCTTGCTAATTGTGATAACTTCATATGATCATTTTACCTAACATCTCAAGGCACAATATACACTTAGGTAAGGTTTGTGATTAACTATAATAAAAACACGCATTTCAAATAGGCTTTTTATTAATTCCACATTTCACTTGGACACAAATGTAAGATTTGATCAAATTGTCTTTTTTAATCTCAAAGTGTGGCTAAAAAAGATCTCATACTAGGAAAACAAGAATGTCAGATCCACCATTTTCATGTGATTTGCTTGTGATTGCATTGTTAATATTAATAATACGACTTCCAACATAAGACTTCTTAGCAGGAATCTTGTAAAGCCACTTGTTCTTTTTCTTTTTTTTCTTCTTCTTCTTCTTTTTTTTTTTTTGAGATGGAGTTTCGCTCTTGTTGCCCAGGCTGGAGTGTAATGGTGCAATCTTGGCTCACCACAACCTCCGCCTCGCAAGTTCAAGCGATTCTCCTGCCTCAGTCTCCTGAGTAGCTGGGATTACAGGCATGCGCCACCACGCCCAGCTAATTTTGTATTTTTAGTAGAGACAGAGTTTCTCCATGTTGGTCAGGCTGGTCTCGAACTCCCGACCTCAGGTGATCCGCCTGCCTCAGCCTCCCAAAGTGCTGGAATTACAGGCGTGAGTCACCGTACCTGGCCACACTTGTTCATTTTTTGAGACTCGTTTTAGTTAAAACTCAATTGGATAATCCTTCAATCCATTTAATCAGATTAATGAAAAATGCAGTAGTCACAAAACACTGGTATCCAATGAATGAGTGCATTGTCAGATAAAAAGTAAGAGAAACGGAAGTTCAATATTTTCTTCCTGCACCCAGTGGGTTGACTGCCTTGGGCACTTCCTTGTGTGTTAGCTCCTCCCTTTGGAAAACAGTCCCCAACATGGTCTGCAGCATGTCCTCACAGGTCTCACTGCTTCATTCTTGCCCCTGCATATTCAATTTTCCACCTAGTAGCCAGAGCGCTCTTCTCAAAACACAAATCATATCAAGTCCCTCCTGTCCTCAAAACCTTCCCCTGGCTTCCTATCATTCTCAGTAGAATATCCAAGCTACCTCTGTGGTCTCCAGAGCCTCTCACTGGCCCCACTGCCTCCCTGGCCTCTCTCTCATCCCACCACCTGCTCACCACCACCCAGCCCCACTGCCCCACTGCCCTCCTTCCATTCCTCAAACTCTCTATGTTCCTTCCTGTCTGGGTCTTTCAAAGATGCCCCAGTCACTTTTCCTCCCTGCTCTTTCCTGTCCCTATCTCACCCGCCATTGTTAAACTCCTACTTACCCCTAAAATCTCAGTTTAAATCTCACTGCGTTAGGTTGTTGCTTATCCCTTAACACCTCAAGGCACAATATACACTTTGGTAAGGTTTGTGATGCAATATGTCACAAAATGCAATATGTGAATACGTTAAAGTTTAAACAAAAATCTTAACCAGCTCACCCATTGTAGTCCCTTATCCTATGCTTCACTTTCCCCTTAAAATTCTTTTCAGACCGGGTGGTAGCTCATGCCTGTAATCCCAGCACTTTGGGAGGCTGAGGTGGGTGGATCACCTGAGGCCAGGAGTTCCAGACCAGCCTGGCCAACATGGCGAAACCCCATCTCTACCAAAAGTACAAAAAATTAGTGGGGTATGGTGGTGGGCACCTGTATTCCCAGCTACTCGGGAGACTGAGGCAAGAGAATTGCTTGAACCCGGGAGGTGGAGGCTGCAGTGAGCCAAGATCACGCCATTGCACTCCAGCCTGGGCAACAAGAGCAAAACTCCGTCTCAAAAAACAAAACAAAACAAAACAAAAAAACCTCTTTTCGGAAAAAAAATTTTTTTTCATATTATGTTCATCTGTATTATCATCTGTCTAATGTCTGATCTCCTACCTATTAGACTGGAAATTCCATTAGGGCAGGAATGGTGCCTGGTATATAGTAAGTGTTGTTGGATGAGTGAAATGAATGATTGGCATAAGGATGAAAGGTGTTATGAGCTGAGCTGTGTCCTCCCAAAAAGATATGTTGAGGTCCTGGCTGGGTGCAGTGGCTCACTTCTGTAATCCCAGCACTTTGGGAGGCCGAGGCAGGCGGATCACGAGGTCGGGAGATCGAGACCATCCTGGCTAACATGGTGAAACCCTGTCTCTACTAAAAATACAAAAAAAAAAAAAAAACAAAAAAACAACAGCCGGGTGTGGTGGCTGGCGCCTGTAGTCCCAGCTACTTGGGAGGCTGAGGCAGGAGAATGGCGGGAACCCAGGAGGTAGAGCTTGCAGTGAGCCAAAATCGCGCCACTGCACTCCAGCCTGGGCGACAGAGTGATACTCCATCTCAAAAAAAAAAAAAAAAAGATATGTGAAGGTCCTCCTATCCTCCAGCATCCCCCAGAATGTGATCTTATTTGAAAACAGGGTCTTGTAGAAGTAAGCAAGTTAAAATAAAGTCATTAGGGTGGGCCCTAATCCAACATGACTGGTGTCCTTATAAAAGGGAAGTTTGGACACAGAGACAGTCATGCACAGAGGGAAGATGACGGGAAGACACACAGGAAGAACACCAAGAATTGCCAGCAAACATCAGAAGCTAGAAGAGTCAAAGGATGATTCTCCCCTAGAGCCATGGGGGCTGGAGGGGAGCAAGTGCATGCCAACACTTTGATTTTGGACATCAAGCCTTCAGAACTGTGAGACAATTTTTGGGTTTGATCCTTTGTTATGGCAGGCAGCCCTAGAAAACTCAACCAAAAGAGACAATTGTTGTACATGAGGCAGTAATTGCTGAGGACTTTGATTGGAGAAGCCAAGGCACATAAAGGAAGTTGTAGCCAAAGCATATAAAGGAAGTTGTTCTGTTACCAGGTGGAAACAGAATTACTTAGCAAGCAGAATTCAATGGTGTGGAGTATTGGATCAATCTCCCTAAACACATATTCAGGTAACCGACCTTCATTTTTTGTCCCCTTCTTCTTTCCAAATACCATATTCCACTGATCCTAGAGGCACATCTCACATCTCTGAAATCAGCCTGTTCACTGGTGTCCAGAGAGAGGAAGTGTAAAAAAGTTTCAAAAAAAATCACATGGAGAGACAATCACAGACAACTTCCGGTACACAATATTATATTAACAGTTTAAAAATATGCATATAAATGCATTTCTATCTATATATAACTTCTATCTATGATTATCTATCTATATATAATTCCTTTTTTTTTTTTTTAGTAGAGACAGGGTTTCACTGTGTTAGCCAGGATGGTCTCGATCTCCTGACCTGGTGATTCGCCCGCCTCAGCCTCCCAAAGTGCTGGGATTACAGGCGTGAGCCACCGTGCCCGGCCTATCTATATATAATTCTATGTATTCTATCTATATAGCGATATATAATTTCTATCTGTAATGCAAATCTACATGTGATTTCTATCTATATATACATGTAGATAGAAAATTTAGGGAATTCACTGCAGGTGCTCCTTGCAGTCCACTTTTAAAACCTAACATTACATAATAAAACACTATTTTAAGAAGCTGCACTAGGCCGGGCTTGGTGGCTCACGCCTGTAATCCCAGCACTTTGGGAGGCCAAGTCGGGTGGATCACAAGGTCAGGAGTTTGAGACCAGCCTGGCCAACATGGTGAAACTCCGTCTTTACTAAAAATACAAAAATTAGTCTGGGGTGGTGGCGTGCGCCTGTAGTCCTAGCTATTCAGGAGGCTGAGGCAGGAGGATCGCTTGAACCCGGGAGGTGGAGGTTGCAGTGAGCCAAGATCGTGTCAATGCACTCCAGCCTAGGAGACAGAGCGAGACTCCGTCTCAAAAAAAAAAAAAAAAAAAAAAGGAGCTGCACGATGCTCCCCTTGGGCGTGTACCATACCTTATTTAACCATTCCCAAACTGTTTCCATTTTTTCTGATGTTAAATAAACTCTAAGATGTACAGACGTCTTTTATCTGGCTCTCCGATTACCTTCTGCAGATAAACTCCTAGAAGTTACTGGGGCAAAGGGAGTGAACCTTTAATTTTTAATAAAATTTTTTACATTACAGAAAAAGCCGTAGTCGTCAGATTCTACTTCCTAGGCGGTCCACAGGGATTTCAACAAGTTCGATTCAAACCATCCCAAATTCCCTCCCGGCACTAAGTTTTCCTCGGTCTTGGGAAACGTGGCCCCGCAGTCCGCACTCACGACTGCGCACAAACGCTGGCCTCTTTCCAATGGCGAAACTTCTCGACACGCCCCCGAGGCACCACCTCTTTAAAATTTAAAACGAAGGCCCAGGCCAATGAATGCTAAGCTTCTCTCGGACCACAGAGACCCGCCCACCGTCACTCCCTCCACCAATCAGACTGAAGTTTTCTCCACTGCTCCTCCAATCATCGCCAAAAATGGAAGTTGCTCTCGTAACTTACGTAAGGCAAGCAGCCAATAGGAGCAAACCTTGGAAACTAGCTCCCCCAATAGCAGCAGTTCCTGGAGAGCGCGGGAGCCTTTCGACCAGGGTCCCAAAGGAAAGCAGTGAGTGGTGCTGGTTCCCTGAAGGAAGGGACTAAGGGACGGTGGCGCGGGCCCGGACCGGGGCCCCGGGGCGGCGGCACGGCCGATATGGCATGCTGTCACAAAGTAATGCTGCTGCTGGACACCGCGGGCGGCGCCGCTCGCCACAGCCGGGTCCGGCGGGCCTCCCTGCGCCTCCTCACCTATCTGAGTTGCCGATTCGGCCTGGCCAGGGTCCACTGGGCCTTCAAGTTCTTTGACTCGCAGGGGGCGCGGAGCCGGCCGTCCCGCGTGTCTGACTTCCGCGAGCTGGGGTCCCGCTCGTGGGAGGACTTTGAGGAGGAGCTGGAGGCCAGGCTCGAGGATCGCGCCCACCTGCCCGGCCCGGCGCCCAGGGCCACCCACACGCACGGCGCCCTGATGGAGACGCTGCTAGACTACCAGTGGGACCGGCCCGAGATCACGTCGCCCACGAAGCCGATCCTGCGGAGCAGCGGGAGGAGACTGCTGGACGTGGAGAGCGAGGCCAAGGAGGCCGAGGCCGCGCTCGGGGGCTTGGTGAACGCCGTCTTCCTCCTGGCCCCCTGTCCGCACTCGCAGAGGGAGCTGCTGCAGTTCGTGTCTGGGTGCGAGGCCCAGGTCCAGCGCCTGCCGCCCACCCCTAAGCAGGTGATGGAGAAGTTGTTGCCCAAGAGAGTCCAGGAAGTCATGGTCGCCCGAAAAATCACCTTCTACTGGGTGGATACCACCGAATGGTCTAAGGTAAGGAAGGTTACTGTCGTCTCAGATGGCGTGCACGGTGCTTTCCTTGCTAACCAGAACTTGGCAGCGTCCTTAGAACAGCCACAGACCCCGAATGGGACTAACATGACTATGCGTCCCTTCGGAAGGAAACAAATAAATAGGGACAGTTTTCACAACAAACTGGGTAGTTCCTCACTACCTGCTGTGTAAGACCTCTCAATTTGGGCCCTACCTGCCTTCCCAGACTTGATTTTCCTACACACTACATCTACTCTAGCATATTGAAGTCCAGTCTAGAAAATCAACAGGTCTGGACTGCTTGTTTTGTGTTATGTGTGTTGTTCAATCTGCCTGGAATGCCAGTTCTCTCTTCCAGGCCAGTCTTAACTTCACTTACCCTTTAAGGCTTCTTCTCCCAGTGACAACTGCTCAGTCCAGCGTCCGAATTGCCATACACATTTTGTGTGGCACTTAACCCTTTCTCCATATGTTTTGATTGTGCACATCTCTCACCCTCCATCTAGTCTAAAAATACCTCAGAGGCAGGCAGCAGGTTTTAACACAGTACCCAGGGGTGTGTGTGTATATGCGTGTGTGTGTATATATATATACACACACACACACACATATATACATTTATTTATATACATATATATATATATTTATTATTATTATTTTTTGAGACAGTGTATGTCGCCCAGGCTGGAATGCAGTGGCTCACTGCAACCTCCACCCCCCGGGTTCAAGCGATTCTCATGCCTCAGCCTCCCAAGTAGCTGAGACTACAGGCCCACGCCACCACGCCTGGCTAATTTTTTTGTATTTTTAGTAGAGACCAGGTTCCATGCTGCCCAGGCTGGTCTCAAACTCCTGGCCTCAGGCAATCCACCTGCCTTGGCCTCCCGAAGTGCCAGGATTATAGGTGTGAGCCACCACGCCCAGCCACCCAGATGTGTATTAAACGTTGCAGGTGTTCGGTCAGTATTTGCTGACTAAATGAGTACATTCTTGCAAACTTAAAGTCTTAAATGGCTAATTTGGATTTTTGTTGAGGCGGTGAGGCCCCCTGCTCCTGTTAAGTGCTAGGATAAGTATATACTTTTGCCTTCATCCTTCTCATTGCACTTCATTTAGTCAACAAATGTTCATTGAGAAGCCAGTAACATCTGAGTGCCTACCACACTGTTTGAGCTGCTGGGGACATGGTAACCAAAGCAGGGAACAGATTAAACAGATAAGCAAGTGACAATTTCAAATCATGCTCTGGAGAAAATAAAATGGGGTGAGAGGATGGGAGTAGAAGGAGGTGGTTATTGTATACAGAGTGGTAGTCAGGGAAGGCCTTTTTTTTTTTTTTTTTTTTTTGAGACAGTCTCTCGCTTTGTCACCCAGGCTGGAGTGCAGTGGCGTGATCTCGGCTCACTGCAACCTCCACCTCCTGGGTTCAAGCAATTCTCCTGCCTCAGCCTCCCAAGTAGCTGGGATTAGAAGCGGGCGCCACCAGGCCTGGCTAATTTTTTTGTATTTTTAGTAGAGATGGAGTTTCACCATGCTGCCCACCCTGGTCTCAAACTCCTGAGCTCAGGCAGTCCGCCAACCTTAGCCTCCCAAAGTGCTAGGATTACAGGCGGGAGCCACCGAGCCCGTCAGGGAAGGCCTTTTTGAGCAGAGAATTGAATGGTGAAGGAGGAGGAACTCAAAGGTAGGTAAAGAACATTCCAGGTGAGGAGACAAGCAGGTGTAAGGATTTCAGCTGGAAATGAACTTAGTTTGTTTCAGAAACGAAAAGGCAAGGAGTGCTGAGACCTAGTAGGCAAGGGGAGCAGTGTGAGAGAAAGTCAGAAAGCAGGAGAGGCCGACCTGTAGGGCCAAGGTCAAAAATGTGGATTTTGTTCTAATTAATTAATGGGAAGGCTTTGGAATGTGGTTTAACCAGGTGAAAGATGCGATTCCACTTAATGGAAATACATGTCACTAACCCAGGAGTGAGTTAAATTGCAAGATTACAGATGGAAAATGAGCAAGCATTTAAATAATAATATGGTATGTTAAAATTTTCAAAGTGCTTTCACATGCGAAGCCCAAAAAAGGCGTGGCAAATGCAAGATAAGGCAGCAGTGGTTTGTCAAGAAAAGGAAGGGACAAAAAGTGTTTAAGGGGATGGTAAACATTTGATGGGGGAAAATGGAATCCTAGATATATTAAAATTTAAGGCAGCCAGTCAAGCCTTAGACACAGTATACAACACATTGCTCAGCTGGAAACAATTGATATCACATCAAAGACTTTCTTCTGGAATTTTATTATGTTAAATACTGGCTAGAAATAAGTTAGATGGGGCTTGATGGATCTTGGAGATTCTTTGTCTCTCTTTTTTTCTCTTTAATCTCCCTCTCTTTTTTTTTTTTGAATAGCATTGAAATAAGTGGGTTGACTGGATCTTTTTAAAGATCCCTTCCAGGTCTGATGTACCGTCGACTGAGCGGATGGGTCTTCTCTGAGGCTTCCCTTCTTACATCTGCTGTATCCCCTAAGAAAATGCCCATCAGATACTCAAGTTTTTCTGGAATTTTCTTCTGCTGAAGATCTATCATTTTCTATTCAAAAACCTGCCCAGCCATGCTGGGCAAAAGGAAGGTTTAGGCTGTGTCCTTGGGGAGTGCTCTGTCCAGGAGCGGGGAGAAGGGAAGAAGAGAAAATCCAGGTCCTGCCTTGGGGAGCGCGCAGTCTGGGAAGTAGAACTGGGAGAAACAGAACCTGCACTTACATTGGAGGCAGAGGGATCCAAGCGCATAAAACAGGATATCATATTTGCAAAGATATAGGACAGAATGGAGGATAAGAGACCTCTGACACATTTTCAACTTTATGCCTTAGATTTATTCAATACATATTTGTTCCATACCTGCCAGGTATGCTAAGGAATCAAATAGATGTGGTCCCTGCCCTCTTGGAGCTTATAGTCTAGTGGACATTTACAGATCCCCAGATTTGAAACTACCACTAGGACATGTCTGTCACTTATCCTATAATATGCATACGAATGAAAAATGTGACCATACTCTATAGTATACTGTTTGTATTTTTGTTTTTGTTTTGTTTGAGACAGAGTCTTGCTCTGTCGCCCAGGCTGGAGTGCAGTGGCGCAATCTCGGCTCACTGCAACCTCCGCCTCCTGGGTTCAAGTGATTCTCCCGCCTCAGCCTACCGAGTAGCTGGGATTACAGGCGCTTGCCACCACGCCTGGCTAATTTTTGTATTTTTAGTAGAGACAGGGTTTCACCATGTTTGCTAGGCTGGTCTCGAACTCCTGACCTCAAGTGATCCACCCACCTTGGCCTCCCAAAGTGCTGTGATTACAGGCTGTTTTTTTTTTAAATCACATGTTTTGCTATGGTTTGAATATTTGTCCCCTCCAAAACTCATGGAGTAATGGGTGTCATGGGAGTGGGATTGGTGGCTTTATAAAAAGAGGAAGAAAGCGTTGAGCTCACTTGCTCAGCCCCTTTGCCATGCTTTGCCCTGTGCTGCCTTGGGACTCTGCAGAGTCCCCACCAGCAAGAAGGTCTTTTGGAAGTGCAGCCCCCTGGCCTTGGACTTCTCAGCCTCCATAACTGTAAGAAATACATTCCTTTTCTTTACAAATTACCCAGTTTCAGCTATTCTGTTGTAAGCAACATTAAACAGACTAAGGCATGCACACATTACCTTTAATAGAAACTTAATGTCCTTTTCAACACTTATTAAAGTTACATTTTCCCACCCACCTCCCGAGACAGAGTTTCACTCTTTTCACCTACGCTGGAGTGCAGTGGTACAATCTGGGCTCAATGCAACCTCCGCCTCCCAGGTTCAAGTGATTCTCCTGCATCAGCCTCCCCGGTAGCTGGGATTACAGGCACCCACCACCACACCCAGCTAATTTTTGTATTTTTGGTAGAGATGGGGTTTCACCAAGTTGGCCAGGCTGGTCTTGAACTCCTGACCTGAGGTGATCCACCTGCCTTGTGGATCAAAGTGAGGGGTGTTGGGATTACAGGCATCAGCCACCACAACCGGCCATAAAGTTACATCTTAACCTTTCATTTTATTAACAGGGTTTTTTTGTTTGTTTTCCTGGCTGGTCTTCTGGCTGAAACAATTTCAACAAAATTTTTGTGTCCATTTGGCAGAAAATCCTAATCAGGATCTATGGCGTCTGAACTAGGTTACCATTCTCTCCATAGCAGTGAACACAGATATAGATACATGGGTGGTAACAGCACATACTAATTAATTGGTTAATCTAATACAGCATTTTCCAGATTGATATTCATGACTGAAAAGCTTAGATAGATTAGAAGATAATGTGCTCCAATACATTGTTTATCTTCATTACATGGGATCTTTTTTTTGTTTGTTTTTAATGCTGATCATAAACCACTCAATTAATCCATCAGAGAATCTATCAAAGTCCATCAGATGGTCATGATCCGAATTTTAAAAGCAGTCTAGGCCAGGCCTAGTGGCTTATACTTGTAACCCCAGCTTTGGAAGGCTGAGACAGGAGGATCTCTTGCACCCAGGAGTTTGAGACCAACCTGGGCAACATGGTGAGACCCCATCTCTACAAAAAATACAAAAGTTAGCCAGGTGTGGTGGCACATGCCTGTACTCCCAGCTACTTAGGAGGCTGGGGCGAGAGGATTGCTTGAGTCCGGAAAGTTAAGGCTGCAGTGAGCCATGTTCATACCACTGCACTCCCGCCTGGGCAACAGAGCAAGATCCTGTCTCAAAAAATAAAAATAAATGAAAGCAGTCTATTCAGAACAGTCCTGGGTTCTTGGACTTGTCTGTCATTGCCTTGCTGGGACCATGGACGATTCCCTGCTTGTCTTTGAACTTGACTACAATGGGAAGTTTGAGAATGACCTAGTTGACTTTCAAGACCCTTCTAGTTCTGATTCCTCACATTCACATAGCAATTTATAATTTATAATTGTTAACCGGCATGATGAGCATATTCTAAGGGGTGTGCTCCTTCATATTCCCATAGTAGCTGAATATTGTTGTTATACTCTGATGCCATGTTAAACATTTTATGTTGGTACTGTTTTATTCACATCCCCCGCCCCACTTCGAGATCCTAGACATGGCACATAGAAGTTACTCAATAGAAGTTTGTTGACAGAAGGTTGACTGAAGAGTCAGCTGTGTGTGAAGGAGTGAAGCAGGGCTTTTACAAAGAAAGCAGGATTAGAGCCAGATACAGAAGCGTAATAACCATTCAGTTGGTGAAGAATGAAGGGGAGGCACAGGAAATAGAAATCAGCAAAAACAGGGAAGCCTTAAAATATGGCATGTTCAGGAAATAGCAAATGGTTCAATATGCCTAGAAGGAATGGGGATGGATGAGGGGTAGAAGATAATGTGTTCCAAAAGGTGGTTTAGGGTTGGCTTGTGAAGGGCTTTGTGATTATGCTGAAGAGTTACTTTATTCTGGAGGCAGTGGGAAGCCTTTCAGAATTTCAGAGAAGTAGCATGACCAGAGAAGTGATTTGGAAGAATACTTAGAGCACCATGGAGGAACGATTAGAGGCAGAGCACAGACTTTACAGGCTATGGTAACAGTTAGGGCAAAAGATGCCACGAGGCCTCGGTTTGTCTGGTCTCTGCACAGGCCTGTGGGTGGGCAAGTCAGAGTGATGGTCACCGTCTGGGGGAGGTGCTCCTGCCTCACTCCCATGACACCTGGCCATTATTGTGTTGTGCTGTATAGGACATAATTATTTTTATTAATAGGCCAGGCACAGTGGCTGATGCCTGTAGTCCTAGAACTTTGGGAGGCTGAGGCAGGCAGATCACTTGAGGTCAGGAGTTTGAGACCAGCCTGGCCAACATGGTGAAACCCCGTCTCTACTAAACATACAACAATTAGGCGGGCATGGTGGCGCATTTCTGTAATCCCAGCTACTTGTGAGGCTGAGGCAAGACAATCGCTTGAACCTGAGAGGTGGAGGTTTCTGTGAGCTGAGATCATGCCACTGCCCTTCAGCCTGGGTGACAGATCAAGACTCTGACTCAAAAAAAAAAAAAAGGTTATTTTTATTAATGTATAATGGTTCTATGTTCCTTCTAACATTTTATGATCTATACCCAGTGATTTGTGTCACTTCTTTCTGTTCCTTGACAAAAAATATAAATGAGGTACTATTTTTACTAAATGAATGCTTTCTCAAAGGCATATAAGGTAGTAATTTGTTCTGGGGCTGCACAGTAGCTTGATGCTGACCATCATTTCTATTTAGCTCAGCAAATACATTGGTTGTGTAATTCGATCCTTTAATATTGGTATCAACTTTACTTTCTCCTGATTTCCTTTACTTTTATTTATGAATGCCTAATTTATAGTAACCTAAGGTTGTTTGTCGTTTTATTTTAGTTGTGGGAATCCCCAGACCACCTTGGATACTGGACTGTTTGTGAACTGCTCCACCACGGAGGTGGCACTGTCTTGCCATCTGAATCTTTCAGCTGGGATTTTGCTCAAGCTGGGGAAATGCTGCTCAGGAGTGAAATAAAGCTGTCAAGTGAACCTCGTCTTTCTCCGTGGATTTCAATGCTGCCAACTGATGCCACTTTAAACCGTTTGCTCTACAATTCTCCTGAGTATGAGGCCTCGTTTCCACGAATGGAAGGAAAGTTATTTCTCCCTGTTGAAGGCAAGCAAATAATATTTTAAGGTTTTTTTTTTTTTTTAATCTCAGTTACATTAATTTCTTCAAAGAAGCTTTTAACTTCTTTGGCATTTCTCACAGCCCAGGCACTCAATGAATGCTTGTCATGAAAGAATTAAAAGACATCAAGGCAAAATCAGAGATACTGTAGGAAAGAGTTGAACTCTAATTCAGTACAACTGCCAGCCTGTGTACAAAAAAACAAGTGAATGATTGATTTTAAAGTTTACCAGCTGTTCCCAAAGAAGGGTAATATTATTCAGGTGCCCAAGCACGTGGGTATACGATTTCATTGCCTCATAGAGGAGATTGATAAATTGAAGACCATAGAGAAACAATGGTCGACTAAAAGAAGAAATAAATTAGTCTACAGAAACCCAGAATGATGCTTGTTACCAGGAAAAGCAAACATGTTGGAATCTTCATTACACTAGTTTCACCATATGATTTGCTATATGGTAAATCTCATTTCTGAATACATTGTATATTCACAGAAATAATACTTTATAGAGATACATCAAACTGTGTTGTACATTATGTGCAGTTTAAGGAATTTTCAAGAGTAGTTTTGTTTATATAATTTCATTACACAGTCTTTAGAATTTAACCTCCTCATAAGATATGATGCACCGTACTTTATGGATTTAAGAAGTGGTGTCTTCTTTCTTATAAGTAGTAAACATTGCTTGAATGCTTATTTCTTTTCTTTTTTTTTTTTTTTTGAGACAAGGTCTTGCTTTGTCACCCAGGCTGGAGTGCAGTGGTATGATCATAGCTCAGATCGCAGCTCACTGCAGCCTCGACTTCCTGGGCTCAAGGGATCCTCCCACCTCAGTCTCCCAAGTAGCTGGGACTACAGGCATGAGCCACCACACCTGGCTCATTTTTGTATTTTTTGTAGAGATTGGGTTTTTCCTTGATGCCCAGGCTGGTCTTCAACTCATGGACCTCAAGTGATCCTCTGGCCTTGGCCTCCCAAAGTGCTGAGATTGCAGGCATGAGCCACCATGCCTGGCCTTCAATACTTATTTCTAAGTCATAATTTCTGAGAAGTTCTGCCCTCACATATTGCCTTTGTAACTCCATTTGTTTATAGCTTTTTCTATAGAGCTAAATGAACTTGCTATGATGACTTGGCAGTAGAGTAAGTGTTGAAGTGTTCAACTAAGTGACAGTATCTCAATTGACAACTTGATTATTTTCTTATTGTTATTAAATCTCTTTTTAGTATCTATTCCTTATATTGGAATTTTAATCTTTTCTTAAAATTTTAATTTGGCATTCTGGACTAATTAATCTTTATTTCTAGCAGGCAAAGAGATTCAAGAAACATGGACAGTCACCCTAGAGCCCTTGGCCATGCATCAGAGACATTTTCAGAAACCAGTCAGAATTTTTCTAAAAGGCTCAGTGGCCCAGTGGTCTCTCCCAACAAGCAGCACTTTGGGCACTGACAGCTGGATGCTAGGAAGTCCAGAGGAGAGCACAGCAACTCAAAGGCTGTTATTTCAGCAGTTGGTAAGCAGGCTGACTGCTGAAGAGTTACACCTGGTAGGTATCCTCCACACGGGAAGTTATTGTCTAACAACACACTGGTAAAGTGAAATAAGTGTGTTTATAAATGCCCTACACAATATAGTCTTAGTAAAACTGATTATGCTTTTGCAAATAATATTGTTGACATTATAGTATCATGACAGCAATGCTTATTAGAGAAGAAATCACTTATAAAATTGCATGTACCAAGAATCCAATTAAGTTAAATTATATTCACATAGGGAAGAAGGCAGTTGGCCAGATGAAGTGCTTATGTTAGGGTAGTAATGTGATGAGTGATTTCTCATTGTTTTTTAAATATTCTGTTACATATTTACTACTTTTATATAAGTATTTAAGAAAAAGCTGCTACACAGTAAAATTAGATGTAATAGTATAATAGTTGTGTGACTATATACAATGTAATATAATTGTCTGTGTAACTCAGCAGTTGGACAGTAGTTACACAAACGTAGAAATGTCTTCTGAAAAGGAACATACACATACCCAGATTTGATTTAACGGTGAGAATTATTTTTAAACTACCAGCAAATTCCTTACCTTACTTTGTCTTTTGCCTTCATACTCTCAGGAGGGGTCTCTATTCTGGTTCCCATTGTAAAATATTCTAGAGAAAAATAGGGTAGTCATTGGACAGATGCTGTTCTGAGAGTTGTGTGCTCTGAGGAAAAGGGCACTGGGTTTGGGAGTCAGTGATCTGGATTAGGTCTCAGCTCTGCTGCCTACCGTATGTTCTGGATAAATCACTCAAGTGGTATTTCTGCCTCATGGTTAAGTACATGGGTTTCAAAGTCACATATGCTTGGCATCTTCTCTTACTAAGTAGGTGGCTTTAACAGGTTACTTCTGCCTCAGCCTCAATCCCTCCTTTATAAAATGGGGATAATAATTATTTTTACCTCAGGGCGATTGTGAGGATTCAGTAAGCACATAGTAAATACCTAGTAAATATTCCTGGTAATGTCAGGTTTTACTTATTTGTAAGTAGAAATACTAGGACTCTGTGATTAATAAATTCCCTTCTACCTCTAATAATTATCAAATCTATCTTTTTCATAGTTTTCACGTTAATAATAATTGGGAAAATGGTTATTCTGTCTTTTAGTACACTACATTCTTCTTTAGGCATATTGACAATAATATTCTCAACTAATTAGAACTTCTCACGTAGGTTGCTGATGTGGACCCTGGTGAAGGCTGGCCCCCCATCACTGGAGTTATTTCCCCACTCTCTGCCAATGCTATGATCCTCACTGTGTTCCGCACCAAGGAGGCTGAATTTCAACGACATGTTCTCCAAACAGCTGTGGCTGACAGCCCCCAGGACACAGCTTCCCTTTTCTCAGATGTTGTGGATAGTATATTGAATCAGACTCATGATTTGCTTGCAGATACTGCTTCTGCTGGTAAGCTCCTAAACCAGTAACTAACAGAGTCTAGGGTGGTTTGCAGTCTTTTCCAGCATCGGGACTTTTTCACTGTGCAGTTAGTAGAACCCCAATATGTTATAACACAGATAAAAGAAAGCTATAATACTTCAGGCAGTTTAAATCATTATTATTTATAGAATTCCTTAAGTACTTCTGAGGAGGCTGCAGGTTCCATGAAACCAGTCTGAAATCGAAGTCATGGTTTTTAATATATTTAAGAAATACTGCATATAAAACTGTAGTGATTCTGTCTACCCTGCATTGCATTGTTACTACTAGCATTGCAACTAAATGCATTGTTACTACTAAATCTACCTAGCATAAATAAGGTTTGTATCATGTTAGTATTACAAAACTTATGTATGCTAGGTAGATTTAAATATACATATACATATATATATATATAAAATCAACCTGATATTTCTTTAATTCATTCATTCAACAGATTTGAGTACCTGCTGTATGTCAGGCACTGTTTGAAGTACTGGGACTATATTAGAGAACAAAATGGACAAAGATGTCTTCCCATGGAGCTGACCATCTAGTCCAGGGAGACAAAACAATAAGTCAGGAAAATTACGGTTTAGTCTAAAGAGACAAAAATTATAGTAGTAAAGCAGAAACAAAGGGGTGTGTTAGGGTAGGGAGGGCTGCAATTTTAAGTAGGGTGGTCAGGGAAGGCCTTGCTGAAAAAATGATATTTGAGCAAAGGCATGAAGGAAGTGATGGCGGGGAGTTGCTGGTAGAGGCGATAGCGAGTGCCAAGGCTCAGAAGGGTGTTAGAGGAATGGCAGGGAAGCCTGTGGCTGCAGTGAAAGGAGCAAGGAGAGAGTAGGAGGGGGTGAGGTCAGAGAGCCAGCAGCAGACCAAACTGGGCAGGGCTTTACAGGCACTGAAAAGACTTTGGCTTTTACTGTGAGTGAGAGAGGAAGCCTTTGGGGGATTTTCTGTAGTGACACCATCTGACTTACGTTTTAACAGCATTACTCTGGCTTCCATATTGAGATTTGACTATAGAGAGGCAAGGATAGAACCAGTCAGAAATATTACAATAATCCAGGCAAGAGATGGTGGGAAATGCAGGGAGTTGGAAGTAGTTGGAGCTCTTGGATATATTTTGAAGGTAAAGCCAACAAAATTTGCTGTTAGATTAAATGTGTAGAGTGAGCTATAGGGAAATTGAAAATGACTCCAGAGACTTTTGGCCTAAGCTACTGGTAGAAAGCAGTTTCTTTCTGAGATAGGGAAGGCTGTGGGAGAACCAGGGGCTGGGGTGGTGAGGACTGGAGGGTTTGTTTTGGGCATGGTAAGTCTGAGTTATTCATTAGACATCCACACATGGTATTGAGTAGGCATCAACTATGCATGTTTGGGTTTGGGAGATTTGTCTGGACTAGAGATGATGGGAGTCATCAGTGATGTTTTAAAGCCATGAGATGGGTTAAGATCACTATGGGGGTGGGCGTAGATGGGAAAGAGAAGGAGACTAAGGACTAACCCCTGCACCCTAATGTTAAGCAGTCTGGGGAATGAGGAGAGAGAAACCAGCAAAGGAGACAAAAGGGGGACAGTCGCTGAGTTAAAGAAAACCCAGATTGTGGTACCTTGGAAGCCAAGTGAAGACAGGAAGTGCTTGGCTGGGTTATTTACTACCGACAGGCCAAGGAAGATGAAGGCTGGGAGCTGACATTCAACTGAGCAATGTGGATGCTCGGGATACCATCACAACGTGATGGTTGTGATACTAGTTTTGGTGGAATTGTGAGGGTAGAAGTGTGAGTGGGAATACGTTCAGGAGGGACTGTGAAAAGAGGAAAACAGCAAGTGCGGACAATTTTTTGGAGTAGTTTTGATCTAAAAGATATTAGAGTAATGAAAACAGTGGCTAGAGAGGGAAGAAGAGTCAAGGTTTTTGGTTTTGATTTTTAGAAATAATAATAGCCTGCTTGCATGTTGATGAGATAATATGGTAAAAATTAATGCAGGGGATGGAGAGAATTGCTGGTTAGAGGGCTTTGAGGAAGTGCAAGTGGAGGGGTTGGTCTTGGGAACAAGCACAGTTCATCTGTGACAACTGGGGGAAGGCAAAAATGTAAGGGCTGGGATGTCGAGGTGAGTGATGTTGGTGTGAGTGTACGGGGTTCTCTTCCGATTGCTTCAGTTTTTTTAGTGAGTTAGGAAGTGATGTCATCAGCTGAAAATGAAGACTTAAGGAGATGCTAGAGGCTGAGGAGAGAGGGGAGGAGGAAGTGGCTCTTGAGAGGGTGAAGATAGCAGGAAGGTGGAGGAAGGTTGCCGGGATAGTCGTGAAGGTAAAGTGAGATCCCTTTGTGGGCTTGCCTGCCTCCAGCCACATTCACCAGCTGGCACAGCTGCAGAGTAGGCAGGGAGCTGGATTAACCAGGGTTGGGATTTTCCCAAATGAGGGTGGTAAAGCTAGAGAGGGGTCAGGGATTCAAAAGTGTGAACAGGAAGAGATTACAGGATTTGTCCATGGAACGAGGCAGGGTAAGGAGGGAAGTAAGGACAACGGAAGGACAGGCGATCAGATCAGTGGGTTATAGGGGTCTCAGGATTTCTGGAGCCAATGTGCTCAAAGGAGAGAGCTAAAAAATAGGTGGAGGTGGTCAGAGTGGGGTGCTTGAGATCATAGAGGGTGGTGACCGGGGGAGAGAGTGACTGAAGGAGGGCAACACACCGGGGCACCAGAGGTGAGGAATTCAAGGGGACAAAGGCCAGAGTGTTGGTAGCATCAAATGTGTGTATGGAAGTTATCCAGAGTTAAGACTGAGTAGTACTGGAGAGACTGACGGTGGTGAGTCGGGAGCTAACAGTCTTTGAGGAGTAAGGGGGAATGATCCAGGCTTGTTAGATGACTATGAGCGTGTAGGCTTTGATGTGAGACACAAAGCTGGATTTTTGTTGTTATTTTCAGCAGGTAGAGGGAAAAATGATGTGGAAGAGGCAAGGAGGATACCAGCCCACCTCAGGGCCAAGTGGAAAAAGAGCATGGTAGGGGAGCAGCAAGCTCTCTCCAACGCTGCAGGGGAAGCAGTGTGTTCAGGGCAGGAGGAGATGGAATTGAGGACATAGGGGATTTTGCTGATGAGGGTCAGTGAGTTCCAGAGGGCAGGGTGGGAGGATTTTACGTGTGGAAGGGCTAGGCTGTGGTGACAGGATGGGAGACGGAAGGAGCAGTGAGGAGATTCCAGTGGGCAGACTGGAGTGACCTGGGGGTCTAGGGCTTCGCCTGACGGGGAAAAGCAGCTATGAAGGGGAACATGAGATTGATTCCTGGTGGTTTCAACGCAGCTAATGGTGCTGAACCTGTGAGTTAGGGGGGTAAGAAGGGTGGGTGTTTGGCCCACCCCCACTCCTGCCCGTGTCGGCGTGGAGACTAGAAGGAGGGCATCTAACTCCAAGGGCCTAGGGCTCCCTCCAAAGCCCTGCCCAGGAGGCCAGTGGAGGGTGGCCTTGTTTTTAGCATGGGGCTCCTGCTTGACATTTGCTGGAAGAGGTGCAGGTAACTCTGAGGGGCACTCTTTCCATGCAGAGGGAGGCTTGAGACTTGGAGGCCTGAGGCAGGTATTTTTGGCCTTTCTCCCCTAATCCAGCATACAACGACTTGAGAAGAAATCATGTCATGTTTATTCTCATAGACCTTTACTGCCCTTGTCTGAATTTTGTAATATAACAGCAAATGCAATTATAGGCATTTATGCTGTCCTGTGATGTGAAGTTTCTTTTGCTTGTTTATAAAATTCTACAAAATCTTACACTAAAAATAATAGCTTTGGGAAAACTACAGTTGGGGCAGACTTCTCAAAATCTTTGGTAGTGATAAAAACTAAGACAATCCTGGGTGTGGGGACACATGCCTGTAATCCCAGCTCCTCAGGATGCTGAGGCAGGAAGATGGCTTGAGCCCAGGAGTCCAAGACCAACATAGCAAGACCCTGTCTTAATTAAAAACAAAAAAAAAAAGTGCAATCCTAATAAAAATTCTAGTTTGATTAAAAGACACATTAAATCCATAATAAGTAAACTTCGTAATAAATATACCTTATCCTTTAAAAGAAAGGTGAAGATGGCATGATGGAAGGGTTGAGGCTGTGGTATTATGGAGACGGGCCAATGACAAAGACAGGGAACTACATCATAAGCACTTTCAAGAAAGTGCACGTGGCCAAACAGCCAAGGAGAAGAATACGGGTTGAAAGGACGTAGTGTACAGTACTGCTCCTCTGGCTTGTTGTATTTAGTTATGTTTGTGCACTTTGAATTCAGCTGCTGCTACTTGGTGGTATAAAATATTAGCACATTAAGAATGATCACATAACCAAAGCAATGTAATATTTTTTACTACTGTCACTACCTTACTTACCAATTGTGTGTAGGCTATTTGTAGAAAATTTTGTATGGTAGAACAGACTGTATCTTGACTATTTATATAGTCTTGGAAGCAGCTCAGAAAACTGTATTTTGGAATCTCGTAAAGGAAGAACTGCAGTATTTTACCAGTACTCTCTGCTGTAGCATGGCCCACGGTTTCTTCCAGGTTATAAATCAGTGTGCCGGCTTATTGTCCAGTCTCCCCACCATGCTCCATCTGGGTGAGGTCCTATTCATGCATTAGTACCTAGCCCAAATACTGCATTCTCCGTGAGACCTTCCTTGCCCGTCTAGACGGAGTTAGCATGTGCTAACATTTATACGTATCTCCATGACTTCACAAGAGTGGATCTACTCTTCCTAGACTGGGAGCTCCTTTCGAAGTAGGCATTGTATTTATCTCTGAATTCTCTCACTGATAGAAAGCCTAGAACTTGGTTGTCTCAATAAGTTTGAATACATTTTAAATATTTGGGTTTTTTTCCCCAAGACTTCATTAATGTCTAACACTTCATTTGTCTGGGGTCTTAGATGGATCTCTCAGAATTACAGAGTTCACTGAAATTTCTGTTACTGTTCCCCCAACCGCCTCCTCCATCAGGCTTATTTTAAGAGAGCCTTCTACCCTTACACTCCCCAATACAGAGCCACATCTTCTTATTTCCAATTTACCTACTCAGTACAGCAGAATGGTGATATTCTGCAGTTTTGTTACTGTATATTTATTCTTGCACAAAGCCAATTTGTGTGTGTGTGTGTGTGTGTGTGTGTGTGTGAGATGGAGTCTCGCTCTTGTCACCCAGGCTGGAGTGCAGTGGCGTGATCTCGGCTCACTGCAACCTCAGCCTCCCGGGTTCAATCTTCTCCTGCCTGAGCTTCCCGAATAGCTAGGAATACAGGCACCTGCCATCACGCCCAGCTAATTTTTGTACTTTTAGTAGAGACGGGGTTTTGCCATGTTGGCCAGGCTGGTCTCACACTCCTGACCTCAGGTGATCTACCCACCTCGGCCTCCCAAAATGCTGGGATTACAGGCGTGAGCCACCGTACCCAACCATACAAAGCCATTTTTAAGAACAGGACCAGGTGCGGTGGCTCACACCTTTAATTCCAGCACTTTGGGAGGCCAAGGCAGGCGGATCACCTGAAGTCAGGAGTTCGAGACCAGCCTGACCAACATGGAGAAACCCCATCTTTACTAAAAATACAAAATTAGCTGGGTGTGGTGGCACGCGTCTGTAATCCCAGCTACTCAGGAGGCTGAGGAAGGAAAATTGCTTGAACCCGGGAGGTGGAGGTTGCGGCTCATGAGCCGAGATCGTGCTGTTGCACTCCAGCCTGGGCAAGAAGAGCGAAACTCTGTCTCAAAAAAATAAATAAATAAAAAGAAGAACAATATATATTTTTAACCTGTTTAGAGGAACATTTCAGAAATGAGAGGATTTATAGCCAGTAATAAGAACAAAAGACTTTAAATTGTGTCTGTATGTTTTTCAGTAGCATTTTTTATTTACCACATAGGCCTGTAGCAGTTTGTGGTGCCGGAGAACAAATGTTAACCATGCACTTTGTATGTCCTTTGGAGGGATGCAGTCAGTCCAGGGGAGGAGCAAGTGCTTAGAATTCTCTGCTTTGGTTCTCATGCTGTTTCCTCTCCTGCCTCTGTTCCTTTGCTCCAATAGCTTCTCCTGTTCCAGAGTGGGCCCAGCAGGAGCTTGGCCACACCACTCCCTGGAGTCCAGCTGTTGTGGAAAAGTGGTTTCCTTTCTGTAACATCAGTGGTGCCAGTTCCGATTTGATGGAGTCATTTGGGTAAAACGTTTTTATATCTCTGAGTATTGATTATTAAAATCAACGTTCAGTTATCTGCATTTTTTTCTTAACAGACCACATTCTCTGAGTATAGTCTAATAATATTAAAAACTAGTTACAAAAATAAAATACTCTCATACTTAATATATATTGTGAGAGTATGTTAGCTAGATAATATGTTAACAATATATAATATATACCTGCCAAAAATTCTTTAAAATTTACCAAAGTAATTCGTCAAGTTAAATATAAATAAATACTCCCTTAAAGTGAGAAAATATTTATAACTAAGTATCAATGCAAATAGAAAACAGCAAACTTGAATAATGCAGCTGAATTTATACTTAAAGTATTTGCAGACCGTTTTTGTAAGGAAAAAAGTTAACAACCCATTACTAAGAATCCAACATGGGAAGTAAATAAGAAAGTAACCTCCACCCTACAAAAGATAACAACAGAAATAAATTAAATAGAAAACAAATAAATGTAAGTGATCAAGAGAAACAAAAGATGGTTCTTTGAAAAGCCAAATAAAATAATCTATAGCAAGATCAAGCAATTAAAAGACAAACAATATTAGAAATGTAAACGATATGGCAGAAATTGAAACTATTATTAAGAGGTATGGTTGACGTTTATTTTCTCCACACATATATCCATTCAGTTGTTCCAACACCATTTGCTAAGAGACTATCTTTTCCCACAAATTACTGTGGTACCTTGTCAAAAATCAACTGACCACCTTTGTGCAGATTGATTTCTAGACAGAATACAGTCCAGAAACTATGTTAATACCACATTATCTTCAATATTGCATTATAGCAATACCATATACTGTAGCTTTATAGCACCAGTCACTAAATCAGGTAGTGTAAGTCCTCTAAACTTTGGTTTTGTTTTTTTAAAATTTTTTTGGTTGTTTTAGATACTTCGCATTTTCATATAAACTTCAGAACCAGCTTGTCAGTTTCCACGCACACAAACATCTGTTGAAACTCTAGGAGTGCATTGAATCATAGATAAATTTGGGAAGAACTGACATCTTAACAATCTTGAGTCATCCGATCCATGAACATGGTGCAGCTATCCATTTATTTAGGTCTCTCTTTAATCTCCCTCAGTGTTTTGTAGTTTTTAATGTACAAATGTGGCCCATGTTATTTTTTAAAATTATCTCTAAGTATTTTTATGAGATGTAAATATTGAAGAGTTTGAAGATAGTATGATTGTCTTTATAGAAAATCCAGGCCCGGCATGGTGGCTCATACCCGTAACCCCGGTACTTTGGGAAGCCAAGCCAGTGAATCACTTGAGGCCTGGGGTTCAAGACCAGCCTGACCAACATGGTGAAACCCCGTCTCTACTAAAAATACAAAAAAATTAGCCCGGCGTGGTGGCACATGTCTGCAGTCCCAGCTACTTGGGAGGCTGAGGCACAAGATTCACTTGAATCCAGGACGTGGAGGTTGCAGCAAGCCAAGATGGAGCCACTGCACTCCAGGATGGGTGACAGAGCACCAGCACACTTAGGGAGGATTAATCTGCTTCATATTGGCTATATGAATGAAGCTGATAGACCCAACACATGTTCCACCCTGTGATATCTGTTCAACTAATGTCACCGTAACTTCCTTGCACTTTTTAATCAGTTATATCAGATAATGGAAAATATTAAAATACAAATAACACATTTTGAATGTTGTGCCATTTTCATAATTTCCTTAATGACAGATATTTAGCTCTAGGTGGAAAAGGATTTAATAACTAATCACCCCTCCTGCCTGCCCTACTTCCTCCTCTTCTCATCAATCCCAAATTAGTTTATTACAATGTGAAAGAATTATTCGAAGTCATTGCAATACTTACTACAATGTGTTAACATCATTTTGTACTTTGATATATGGAAACTGAGTAAAAAATAACTATGGAAGCTTGAAGTGAAATAGTTGCCATAATTAGACTTGCATCCTAATTCATGAAGAATCCTATTAATAAAAGTCAATGTTATATGTAATGGTTAATGGTTTTGTGAACAAGACAGCTTTGGTTCCTGCATTCGTTCAAATCGAAAATGAGAGGAGGGACATTTTCTCTCCTAAGAAAATATATTTTTGAAGGCATCTTGTGGGGACATCTTTTGGTTAGCTTTTTAGAGGGTAGTGGGTATTTTGGTGTTGTTTATTTCTAAAGCATTTTGCAAAATTAGAATTTTGGTTTTATTCTAGACATCTTGACTTCACAGGTTACTACAGGCTGCCTCAGCTAATAAGGAAGAGTCTTCCAAAACTGAAGGCGAATTAGTACATTGCCTTGCCGAGCTCTACCAGAGAAAATCTCGTGAAGAATCCACTGTAGCTCAGCAAGAAGACAGCAAAAAGAAACGTATGTACCTAGAAAGGCTGTTTCTTAAGGCATTCTTTTTTGAGACTGTATGTTTTAAAAGATGGGCATTTCCTGAAATGAGGTTGAAATGGTAACTAAATAAAGAAGGGCAAATTTTTATATTTAAATTTTAAGATAATTACATTAGTTCAATAGTGATTTTTAAAAAATCACCCAGTCTTATCTGTCTAATGAATAAGCCATCTTCATTTTTAATTATGATAGAAATTCAAATACAACTTTGTGTTCTGCTTATTAGTATTTTTTCTTTTGCTACCTTGCCTTTTTAGATATTATTCCACCTCATTGCTTAACTAAATTTACAAAATTCTCATGTTGTTGAACATTTAGATTACTTTCAGTTTTCATCATTATAAATAATACTGTAGTATACATTATGCATATAATTTGTTTTTTAAGTAATTACCTTAGCAGAAGTTTCCAGGAACCAGTTACTGTGTCAGGGTATGAAAACTGGCTCTTTATGTAGATTGCTAAATTGTCATTCAGAAATTTTCATCACCATTTTTGGTGGCCATTGGGTAACACCAAAATAAGTCTGTTTGGCATTTGCCTTATGGGAAAACCATCCATTGAGATGTTTAGTTCCAATCCAATCATATTGAGATGTTTAGTTCCTAAACTTCGGTTAAAAGAAAGGTTCTCTTTCTACCCTGTGTGTGGGCAGAAAGAGATGCAAGAACTTCCTAATTCAAATCATTCTGGAGGGATATGCTTCATTTTGATATTCTTTCACAGTAATCTGAATTAAAGTAGTTCTTGATTCCACAGAAGTGGAAGGCAATTTACTTTCCCTCCGCTGATGTTGTTTTGGTAGGAGGGGTCCCTCGTACTCCAGTGAGACAGAAGATGAATACCATGTGCCGTTCCTTAAAGATGTTGAATGTTGCAAGGCTGAATGTGAAGGCCCAGAAGTTACATCCAGATGGCAGTCCGGATGTGGCTGGGGAGAAAGGAATCCAAAAGATACCTAGTGGGAGAACAGTGGATAAATTGGAAGACAGAGGAAGAACACTAAGAAGTTCTAAACCTAAAGGTATTCCTCTTAGTCTATAATTTACTCTTTTATACCCCTCTTTTTTAAAAATAAAATTTAATCATACCCTTAGTTTATTGACTATCTGCTACATGCCCAAAAAGGTGTTATGGTGAATACAGTAAATAATAAGATAATGTCCTATTCTTAGATTTATGATCTAGCTATAAAGATAAGGGAGGCGGAGGTTGTGGTGAGCCGAGATTGCACCACTGCACTCCAGCCTGGGAGACAGAGAGAGACTCTGTCTCAAAAGAAAAAGAAAAAAAGAAAGAAAATTCTGAAGTGTAAATTTTATGCTGCTTTACAGATTTTTTTTTTTCCTGTGGAATGTGAGAGCCATAGATGATAATCAGTTTGAATGGGACAGAACACCTTTAGTGGGCTAGTAAAGGTGTGTGAAATGTGCTTGATACATGCAAGGGAAGGCTGAAACAACAGTACTGAAGACAGTGTGGCAGGAACATAATTTCTGGACTAGATTCTGTCTAGAAGTAGACCTGCACAATAGTGGGCAAATGATTTTTGACAAAGATGCCCCAGTAATTCCGTGAGAAAGACATAATCTTTTCAATAAATGATGCTGGAACAACTAGATACCTTTATGGAAAGAAAATTAGACCTTACTTTTAATAGTATTTTGTATTCCTGCTATTTTTAATATTTATGCCTTCTATCCCTCTCTCTTTAATTGCTCAATCTTGCTGTAGAGTTTTCTGTTTTATTTCTCTTTTCTTTTTTTGTTGTTTTTTGAGACTGAGTTTTGCTCTTTTTGCCCAGGCTGGAGTGCAATGGCATGATCTTGGCTCACTGCAACCTCTGCCTCCCAGATTCAAGCGATTCTCCTGTCTCAGCCTCCTGAGTAGCTGGGATTACAGGCGCATGCCACCACACCCGGCTAATTTTTGTATTTTTAGTAGAGACGGGGTTTTATCATATTGGTCAGGCTGGTTTCGAACTCCTAACCTCAGGTGATCACCCTGCTTCGGCCTCCTAAAGTGCTGGGATTACAAGTGTGAGCCACCGTGCCTGGCCTTATTTGGCTTTTCAAAGAACTGTCTTTTGTTTCTGTTGATTGTTGTTGTTGCTTTGTTTTCAATTCATTTCTGTTCTTTATGATTACCTTCCTACCTTTATTTTTGGGGTTTACTCTCTCATATTACTTCACGTGTTGGACCCTTAGATAGTTAATAGTTTTTAATTTGTCTGCTTTACAAAAATAATCACTTAAGTCTAAAGTCTGTACATTTTCTCTTTAAGTATAACTAACTGCATTATGTATTTACTGTTTTCTATTTTCATTGATACTTATTTATAAATATTTTCTGACATCCATAATATAAGGGAGTGTTTTATAATTAGCTTTTAATATTTTTGAACTGTGCTCAATGTGGTCTGTAAGATTGATTCTTTAATATTTGCTGAAACTGACCTAATATGCACTTGAAAATAATGGGTATTCTCTAATTGTTGAATATCTGGTTTTATACGTGTCTGTACATCAAGTTTATTAATGTTTGAATATTCAGCATTTTTAGTAATTTTTTTCTGCTGCTTTTATCTGTTGCTAAGATGATTGTATTAGTCTTCCATTATTGTATTGTCTTTGCTCCTTTGTCAAAGATCAGTGGAGGCCAGGTGCAGTGATTCATGCCTGTAATCCTAGCACTTTGGGAGGCTGAGGCGGGCAGATCACCTGAGGTCAGTAGTTCGAGATCAGCCTGGCCAGCATGGTGAAACCCTGTCTCTACTAAAAATACAAAAATTAGCCAGGCGTGGTGGCAGGCGCCTATAGTCCCAGCTACTTGGGGTTACTGAATCATGAGAATCGCTTGATCCTGGGAGACAGAGGTTGCAGTGAGCTGAGATTGCACCCCTGCACTCCAGCCTGGGTGACGGAGCAAGACTCTGTCTCAAAAAAAAAAAAAAAATCCGTTTACTATATTTATGTAGGTCTATTTCCAGGCTCTCCTGTTACATTGATCTCTCTATTCTTTTGCTAATATCACACAAACTGTCTTGATTACTGTAGCTTTATAGTAAGTCCTGACGTTTGGTACTATCAGTCCTCAAACTTTGTTTTTCTCCTTCAATATTGAGTTAGTTATTCTGGGTCTTTCGCCTCTTCATATAAACTTTAGAATCAGTTTGTCAATATGCAGAAAATAACTTATTTGATAGGGATCACATAGAATCTATAGATCAAATTGGGAATCTGAAATCTTGACAGTATCGAGTCTTTCTTGCTGTGAACATGGAATATCTCTCCACTTAATTAGTTCTTTGATTTTGTTCACAGAATTTTGTAGTTTTCCCCATATAGATCTTATACAAATTTTGTTAGATTTAATACCTGGGTATTTCATATTTAGGGGGGTGCTAATTTAAATGGTAATGTGTTTTTAATTTTAAATTTTGCTTGTACATTACTGGCATATGGGAAAGCAATGGACTTTTATGTATTAATCTTGTATCCTGCAAATTTGCTATAATCACTTGTTAGTTCCAGGAGTTTTTTGTTTGTTTGTTTGTTTGTTTGTTTTTTTAGTAGAGACGGGGTTTCACTGTGTTAGCCAGGATGGTCTCGATCTCCTGACCTCGTGATCCACCCGCCTCAGCCTCCCAAAGTGCTGGGATTACAGGTGTGAGCCACCACACCCGGCCCAGTTCCAGGAGTTTTGTTGTTTGTTCTTTCAGATTTTCTAATCATGTCATATCACCAAAGACAGTTTTATTTCTTCCTACCTTTAAATTGTTTGTTTGTTTGTTTGTTTTGAGACGGAGTTTCACTCTTATTGCCCAGACTGGAGTGCAATGGTGCGGTCTCGGCTCACTGCAACCTCTGCCTCCCGGGTTCAAGTGATTCTCCTGTCTCAGCCTCCTGAGTAGCTGGGATTAGAGGTGCCCGCCGCTACGCCCGGGTTAATTTTTGGTATTTTTAGTAGAGAAGGGGTTTCGCCATGTTGGCCAGGCTGGTCTTGAACTCCTGACCTCAGGTGATCCACCCACCTCGGCCTCCCAAACTGTTAGGATTACAGACATGAGCCACCGCGCCTGGCCTCCTACCTTTAAATTTTTAACACTTACACTTGGTATACAGAGCCTTAAAATTAATCACTTGGCTGGGCATGGTGGCTTATGCCAGTAATCCTAGCACTTTGGGAGGCCAGGGCGGATAGATGGCTTGAGTTCAGGAGTTCAAGACCAGGCTGGGCAACATGGTGAAACCTTGTCTCTACCAAAAATACAGAAAATTAGCTAGGTGTGGTGGCACATGCTTGTGGTCCCAGCTACTCCAGAGGCTTAGGTGGGAAGATCACTTGAGCCTGCCTGGGAGGTGGAGGTTGTGGTGAGCCGAGATTGTGCCACTGCACTCCAGCCTGATTGTCAGAGTAAGACCTTGTCTCAAATAAAATAAAATTAAATTAATCACTTATCTCTGTACTTTCTCAATCTCTGGACTATTGACATTTTAGACCAGATAATTCTTCATTGTAGGGCTGTCCTATGCATTGTAGGATGTTTAACAGCATCCCTGGCTCCTACATACTAGATGGCCAGCAGCCACCCCCGCCCCCACCACCATCAGTCATGACAATCCAGACAAGGCCAAATGTTCCCTGCAAGGAAATAATTTTCCCAGTGGACAACAACTGGCCTAAGTAATACAAGGACTTGAGCAAGATATGATTAATCCATTTTATTTTATTTTTTCTCAGATTTTAAAACTGAGGAAGAGCTGCTATCATATATACGTGAAAATTACCAAAAGACTGTGGCCACAGGAGAAATCATGTTGTATGCATGTGCTCGAAACATGATCTCAACCGTTAAAATGTTCCTAAAATCAAAAGGCACCAAGGAATTAGAAGTAAGAGGGTCCAGATATTGTTGTTTGTCATGGATGTAGTGGTTGGTTGGTTGGTTGGTGGTGGATTTGGTTAGTGTCTTGGAAAATGTCTGTTATGTCATATGTGATTCAAAAATGGTAAGATAAGTAAGGGAGTAAGTACAGTTCCAGATCTCAGAAGGTGGTTATGGTGAACTGGTAAGGCAGAAATCAAAGAGATGGGGTGAGCGGGGATAATTACATATAATTCTCTCCTAATGAAAAGCCTTTCCTCATGTGAGCTATATGTTAGCTGCATGATTAAGCCAGTGGTTTTTAACCCTGGCTATACTTTAGAATCACCTACAACATTTAAAAAATATATATATGCCAACTGACCGTGGTGGCTCACGCCTGTAATCCCAGCACTTTGGGAGGCCAGGGTGGGTGGATCACGAGGTCAGGAGTTTGAGACCAGCCTGGCCAACATGGTGAAACCCCGTCTCTACTAAAAATACAAAAATTAGCTGGATGTGGTGGTAGGCGCCTGTAATCCCAGCTACTCGGGAGGCTGAGGCAGGAGAATCGTTTTAACCTGGGAGGTGGAGGTTGCAGTGAGGCAAGATCGTGCCATTGCACTCCAGCCTGGGCAACGGGGCGAGACTCCATCTCAAAAGAATATATATATATATGCCTTGCTCTCTCCAGATGAACTGAAACAGATCTCTGGGGTTGGCGCTTTTAAAAAGCCCCCTGGATAATTCTTATGCACTGGGAGTGTTGCAAACCACTGTTTTAGACCGTGTTGTTGTTTTATTCATGTTCAGTGGCCATCACGGAGCTCCTTCTCTAAAGCAAACAGGAGGATTTGTTTATGATACTTAGGTTTCTTAATCACTGCTTTGTGGAACATTTCTTTTAAGACACTTTATTTAGGGCAGGCTTGTTTTATCCATGCCCACCAGCTCTCAAAATAACTTTTACCATGTTCTTTTTAAAGATATAAAAGAAGAATATTCACGTCACTTTTTCATTCAAATGAAAGAATAGAGAAGTTTATAAGGGAATGTATTTCTCTTTAGTCAACTGTGAAAGAAATTAGAAATAATGACAAGTAACACTATTCTCCTATGTAATAATTTTGTATTTTTAGGTGAACTGCCTGAATCAAGTAAAAAGTAGTCTCTTAAAAACTAGTAAAAGTCTTCGACAGAATCTAGGAAAAAAACTGGATAAGGAAGACAAAGTTAGAGAGTAAGTAACTACCATTTTTTAAAAAATCATCACTCTAAAACAAAGCTGTGAGATTAGCTCGTATCAGTTTAAAATAGATTGTTTGTGACATGGTGGCTCATGCCTGTAATCCTAGTACCTTGGGAAGCCAAAGCAGGAGGATTGCTTGCAGCCAGGAATTTGAGGCCATCCTGGGCAATATAGTGAGACCGTGTCTACCAAAAAATTTTCTTTAATTAGGTGAGCATGGTGGTGTACACCTGTAGCCCTAGCTACTTGGGATGCTGAAGCTGGAGGATTGTTTGAGCCCAGGAGCTCAAGACTACCGTGAGCTATGATCCCAGTACTGCACTCTAGCCTGGGCAACAGAGCAAGACCCTGTCTCAGGAAAAAAAAAAAAAAAAAAAAAAAAAGATTACCAACTGCATGAAGATGCTTTTGTAGCCAATTCTTTTTGATGTTATAATATGCAGCTTGAATCACCTATTTATCTAATAACTACATCAGTTTTTAGAAAAGGCACTGGCTCTCCTCCTTTTTGGTTGTTGTGTCTTTTATTAATAGATCTATGCTTACGGAAGGAGCTTTTTGTTTAGTGACATCCAAAGTAGATATGACCAAGTATTTTTTTCTCTCAAGGTGCCAGCTTCAGGTATTTCTTCGTTTGGAGATGTGTCTGCAATGCCCTTCAATAAATGAAAGTACAGATGATATGGAACAAGTAGTGGAGGAGGCAAGTATATAGTTTCGTGCCATTGAAATAAGCCCTAGATGCTTTCAGCTTCCCTGCAGAGGGCATCTATATAGTAACGTTCTAAAATCTCCTTCAGGTGACAGATTTACTGCGCATGGTGTGTTTAACTGAGGATTCAGCGTACCTAGCAGAGTTTCTGGAGGAAATTTTGAGATTGTAAGTTTGATGGTTACTAACTTAACTTTAAAATTGTTTTGTCAAAACCTACGTATGGTGTTGTCTCTGAATTTTGGAGTTGTAAGGACTACTTCTTAGGCTGGGTGAGGGAGGGAATAGAGAGGGTAAGATGGTAACTGTTCCATATTCGATCAATCTATTCCACAGGTATATTGACTCTATCCCAAAGACACTTGGAAATCTTTACAACAGCCTAGGGTTTGTGATTCCTCAGAAGCTGGCTGGTGTCCTTCCTACAGATTTTTTCAGTGATGACTCCATGACACAAGAGAACAAATCACCACTTCTTTCTGTGCCTTTTTTGTCAAGTGCTCGTAGATCAGTGTCAGGCAGCCCTGAATCTGATGAACTGCAGGAACTTCGTACCAGATCAGCCAAGAAGAGAAGGTAAGAGCTCAAAGAATCAAAGGAATTATTTGCACTGTTATAGTTCTGATAAAAGATGTGTTTAAACCACAGTCCAGTCATCTTTGTCCATATAATTTGTTGAACTAATAGCTGCCCTTATGTCTGAATCAGAGAAGCCAACTATTAGAGCTCCTAATAGGAGCATCTGACAATCTTTATATTATCTAGGAAATATATAGTCATGTTTTGCTTAACAACAGGGATACATCCTGAGAAATGCATTGTTAGGCAATTTTTGTTGTACTAACATCAGAGTGTGCCTACCAAAACCTAGATAGTATATATTTTTTCATTTATATATATTTTTTCATATGGAAAAGCTAATGTTCCAGCATTGTTACTGAATAGCAGTCATTTCCCCTACTTGATCTGTAATGCCAATATCAAGTGTCATTTATTAGGTTTCTATATAGGCTCCATTATAACCTATGGGACCATTGTCATATATGCAGCTCGTCATTGAAGGAAACATTGCATGACTGTATAGTGTTTATTTCTTATTTCACAAAGCCTTCTTTACTGTCCACATGAGGTCTCCAAAAACTAGGCCTTCTATGAAATAAGCTTAGAGTTTCAGCTTTTTAAATTTCCCTTGATGCTTTTCATTGTTCCTAACTGGTTGAATTTGTTACTTTTGAAAATTCTGGGGTGACTTGTTTTATTATAAACCCAGAACAACCTTAAGATAACTGGCTTTTATTTAAATCATATTTTATTTCACTTAGACTCCAGTTCCATTTGAATTTAACTATATATAACCTCTATCTAGTATGTATTAACTATTTCTATTTTTAAAAGGAAAAATGCATTAATAAGACATAAAAGCATTGCTGAGGTTTCACAGAATCTTCGACAAATTGAAATTCCTAAAGTGTCAAAGAGAGCTACGAAAAAAGTAAGTAAACCTTCCAGCTTGAGATGACACAGTAAATAAGAACAAAAAGGCAGTGTCCCTACTTTTAGGAAAATGGACTTTGGAGGATACAGAAATAATATTAAATATTTTTATGAATGTGTATAAAACTATAATCCAAGGAATAAAGAAATATAAACTTGTTAAGAGATTAACAGTTCTACTCAAGAGTGTGATAGTTAGAGGTAATGTGAAGAAAAATGGCAAGTAAAAGTTAGGAATGAATTAATTCAAAATCTTTAATGTAGATAAGAAAACTCATAAAACAATAACTAAAATAAGCAAAGCGGTCACTGGAAGAGAATATACAATTGTAATTGGACTTTGGTTGCATACCAGAAGGTGCTTTTCAATATGTTATATTTTACTTTAATAACAAATTTAGGCCAGGCACAGCGGCTCACACCTATAATCCCAGCACTTTGGGAGTCAGAGGAGGGAGGATAGTTTGACACCAACAGTTTGAGACCAGCCTGGACAACATAGCGAGACCCTGTCTCTACAAAAAATAAAATTAAGACAAAATTAGCCAGGCATGGTGGCACATGCCTGTAGGCCCAGCTATTCAGGAGTCTAAGGCAGGGAGATTGCTTGAGCCCAGTAGGTCAAAGCTACAATGAGCTATGATCGTGCCACTGCACTCCAGCCTGGGTGACAAAGCAAGACTTCATCTCTTAAGTGAATTAATGAATGAATAACAAGTTTTTTGAAAAAGAAGATGATGACCATCATGGAGCCAGGAGGTGGAGTAGTCCCCCCTTATCTGCAGAAGATATGTTCCAAGACCCCCAGTGGATGCCTGAAACCACAGATAGTACTGAACCCTATATATAGTACTGTTTTTTCCTATGCATGCATAAGTTCAATTTGTAAATTAGGCACAGTAAGAGATTAACAACAATATAAAATAGAACAATTATAGCAATATAATATAATAAAGTTATGTGAATGTGGTCTCCCTCTCAAAATATCTTATTGTACTGTATTCACCCATTTTGGGGCCATGGTTGACTATGGGAAACTGAAACCGTGGAAAGTGAAATCACAGATAATGGGGTACTATTGTTGTTTTTTTCATGGCAGTTGATATAAGGACTTGAGGTTTTTATTGGTTGAAAAAAAAATAAACCTAGCTGGAATCTGTTTACTAAGTAGAATTAATGTCTCACTAAGGAAAAAAGGGAGACTAAAAACACAATGAAACTTTTCAACTGCATGAACTATCTGAGAAGAGTTAAAATTCAATAAGAACTATCTTTAGAAGCATTAATTATTATAATAGTGGTTTGTTCTGTTTCTAGATATTTGTAGCAATCCTTTGGAATTGGAGGTGGGATTTCTTTCAAATGGTTAATGGTGTTCACTTTCTTATACTTTGTGAATAAAATGCAAATCTTATATATCTCACAATCCTGATTGAAGATTGGAAAATCCGAAAGTGAATGGCCTAAAGTTGCCAGGCCTTTATTCTCACTAGATTTTACAATGATTTGCAGATCTTTCTAGCACACTTTGAAACTTTTGTTTTAGATTGGACAAGACAGTTTTCTTCTCTAAGATCAGAATTAACAACTGGGCGCAGTTGTTCATGCCAATAATGCCAGAACTTTGGGAGGCCAAGGCAGGAGGAATCACTTGAGCCCAGGAGTTGGAGACCAGCCTAAGCAACATAGTGAGACCTTGGCTCTACAAAAAATTTAAAAATTAGGTATGGTGGTGCACTCCTGTAGTCCCAGCTACTCGGGAGGCTGAGGTAGGAGGATCGCTTGAGCCTGGGAGTTTGAGGCTGCAATGAACTATGATGAAGCCACTGCACTCCAGCCTGGGTTACAGAGAGAGACTCTGTCAAAGAAAAAAAAAAAAAAAAATTTGAGGTCAGGATTTGATTGTGGTTAGTAATGTTTTTTCATGTCAAAGTTGGTACCATAGATAAGTGACAGTTGTTTAACTGAAAGGACCAGATGTTACATTTTTAAAAGAATAAATCTCAGTTCTCTGAAGGACCCATATAGTCAACTCGGGAAGCAGTGAACTTACAACTTAAGCGTAGACATATAGTATTAATTACATTAATGTATATTAATTTCTTTTACGTATCTTAACTCCAGAAGATCACAATGATTAAAAAAAAAAAAAAAAGGTTTGATCCTGCCTTAATACCTTCAGGACATACTCTCCTAGTTTTTCATTCAATTACATGGATTAACAAGGGTTGACAAACTTTTTCTGTAAAGGGCCAGATAGTAGATGTTTTAGCCTTTGCAGGCCATACGTCTCTGCAACATCTATTCAGTTCTGCTGTAGTGGAAAAGCAGCTACAGGCATTATGGAAAGAAACGAGCATGACTATGTTTCAGTAAAAACTTTATTTTCAAAAACAAGAGGTGGCCCAGATTTGGTCTGTACACTGTAGTTTACTGACCCCTGGATAGGAAATTGGATGTATAACTTTTATTTTTATTTTTATTTTTATTTTTTGAGATGGAGTCTCCCTCTGTCGCCCAGGCTGGAGTGCAGTGGCACGATCTTGACTCACTGCAAGCTCCACCTCCCGGGTTCATGCCATTCTCCTGCCTCAGCCTCCCGAGTAGCTAGCGTGCGCCACCACGCCTGGCTACTTTTTGTATTTTTTAGTAAAGATGGAGTTTCACCATGTTAGCCAGGATGGTCTCAATCTCCTGACCTTGTGATCCGCCCACTCGACCTCCCAAAGTGCTAGGATTACAGGCGTGAGCCTCTGCGCCCAGCCGGATGTGTGACATATTTTTACAATTATAGTTTATCTCTTTATAAGAGTTATTAATCAATATAAGTAAGAATGATCACATCTCATGTCTTATCAGCAAGACCTTGGTTATATCACTGAGACCATTTGTTAAGTTTCTGCCCATATGTGGTGGCTTCTTCAATTATTATGATGAACTGAAAAAACAAAAAATCTTTAAAAAACAATTTCCTTGTTTTGATGCATCTGGGGTTTAGACTCTTGAATCTTCTATTGTAATAGCATGTACATAGCAGTCTGATAAAGAAATGTTTCTGAGAGTATAGCCTCCCTCTAATTAATGTATATGGCTTTTCCCTTATTAGGTATAAAAGGTATGCATGATTATCGTTAAAAAGTTAAAACATATAAAGTTAAAAGTTAGGGTGTTCCTTCTTCATCCATTCATCAGAAGTAATCACTGATGATAGTTTGTTGTGTATATTTCCAGGCCCTTTTCTATATGCACCAATAACACCAAAGATTTATGCAGATCCATTATATACATATATATAAATGATATAACTTAGAATACTTAATATTTTCCTTTTTCCTCCCTATCACAGATCTCTATGTTAGTACAGGCTGAGTATCTCTTACCCAAAATGCTTAGGAGCAGAAGTGTTTCCATTCTCAGATGTTTTTGGATTTTGGAACATTTGCATTACATGTACTTACTGGTTAGCACCCCACATCCAGAAGTCCAAAATGCTTCATTGAGTGTTTCCTTTGAGTGTTGTGTTGGCACTCATGAAGTTTTGGATTTTGGAGCATATTGGATTTTCAGATTAGGGATGCTCAACCATATATAGAGAGGTCTTCCTTCCTTATTCTTGTAATGTCTGCATTGGATGGGTATGTAATTTATTTAACTGTTTCACTCTTTATGGGCATTTATAGTGTTTTTTATTTTGTGTTATTACTACAGTGCAGCATTGAGTGTTTTTGGAACATTTCTGTTGTACATTTTATTATTTCTATTATGGATCCCTATAAATGAATTACAAGAGTCAAAGAGTTCATGTGAAATCTTTATTCTTTTATTTCAGTGAATACCTATTTAAATTTTCTTTCTGGATTTTCTCATGTTTCAGGAGAACTCTCACCCTGCTCCTCAGCAGCCTTCCCAGCCAGTGAAAGATACAGTGCAAGGTATACTGTTTTCTCAGTGTATGTATTTATTCACTAGAATGACAACTTTATTTTTATTGTATGTATTTAAGCAGCTGCTTACAGGTGTAAATTAAGGCTTTGTATGATTGTTGGCTAATAAAATATGTCCAAATACCATGGACATAGTCCCCTAGGAATAGTCTCAAAATATTGTATTTTACAAAATAACTGGTCTGAAATCTTTAAAAACAAAAACAAAATAAAAAAAAATCATGAAAGCTGGAAGAAAGGAAAAAGAAAAGAGGCAGTGGGACTGTTTCAGATGAATGGAGTTTAAGCATGATAGCTAAATGCATTCCATGATCCCTGCTTGGATCTTAAATTTAGGGAAAAAAATACTAGAAAGGATATTACTGAGACAACTAGAGAAATTTGAAGAAGCGGTGTATGCTAGATAATATTGTATCAGTGCTAAAGATATTTTGAGTGTAATAATGGCGTTGGGGTTATGGAGGAGAATGTCCTTGTTTTTAGGAGATACATGCTGACCTTTAGGAAGTGAACAGTTGTTTGCAATTTACTCTCCAGTGTTTAGGGGAATAATGTACATACAGAGAGAAGGAAGGAGAAAACAAATATGGTCAGTTGGTGAACTTTAGTGATGGGCTTATGTTTAATTTTATTATTATTTGAAACTTTCTATAGAAATTAAACTTTTCAAAACATTGGGAAAATAGAGAATAACAAACCAAATTTGGCTTTCAGGTCATAAATCAATTTCACCAACAGCCTAAGTTAGGTAACAGGAACTCTTATAATGGAGATAAGGAAACAATTTTTAAAACTTTGGTGTGTGTTATTGAGGTCCTTAATAACCTTAATGTGAACCTTTATGTCATTGATGGGTAAACACAAGGGTTGCTCCCAGTTTGTGGATCCTAGATTATTTGGTTAGGGTTTAAATGATTAATCTTTGAAGAATTCACCCTTGGTGAATTTTTGAATCACTTCCACCAGACTATCTTAAGATTAAGGTATTGTCTTGCTGGCTTTGCCACGTACTTCTTGACTTTTCAGCTATTTTTTCTAACTTTGAGTCTAGATGATGAGAACTTTCATGCTTTGGAGTCAAGAGTAAAATTTAAAATGTCCCAGCAGCTTAGTAAAGTAGTCAGAAGAAGAAAGAAATTGTAGAATTGAACAATTCTTTGCTCAATGCTGAGCTGAATACACAGCAGCAAAAATGTCCAAAGTGAGAAAAATAATCATAACATGGGATATATTAAAAGGACCATGACCTATGTTAGCCATCCTCTTACTTAAGAATTATGTCCATCTTACAGTGAGTAGCTTCTAACTCAGTAAGTGGTGGGGGCCTTCCTTGTGTTCCTGAAAAGTTAGATTTAAATTGAATTCGTAATGGAATACTACAAATCACTGTATACCAACAAATTGGATAACCTAGATGAAATGGACAGACTCCTAGAAAGATACAAACTACTAAAAACAGACTCAAGAAGAAATAGAAAATCAGAATAGATCTATAACAAGTAAAAAGTTTGAATTAGTTATCAAAAAACTACTCACAAGGAAATGCCCAGGACTAAAAGTTTTCACTGCTGAATTCTATCTAGCCTTTAAAAAAGAAATTAGCACTAGCATTTATTATGGTCAACTGATATTCAGGGTACCAAGACAATTTGATGGAGAATGAATAGTCTTTTGCACAAATGATGCTGAGACAACTGGATATCCACATGCAAAAGAATGACATTGGACCCCTACCTCATGCAAAATAACATATAAAATTTTTTTTAATTTGCAAAAGTAAATATTTTTAATGCATTATGGGAATATACTATTTAAGGAAACCTTATTAGCATATGTGACAATAGCAATCTGTAGTTTCCTCAAGGAGCTTCTCTGTTTTGGTTATCTTTTCTCAGATACGGCATTTATTGATGATAATCTTTGGCTTTTTCTTTTTCTTTTATTTTTTGATGCTTTCAGAAGTGACCAAAGTTCGAAGAAATCTTTTCAACCAGGAATTGCTTTCCCCTTCAAAGAGATCACTAAAGCGGGGGTTGCCTAGAAGCCATTCTGTGTCAGCTGTGGATGGTCTAGAGGATAAACTTGACAACTTCAAGAAGAACAAAGGTACCACATTTCAGAATAGCTAGGAGAAAGGAAAGGGAGATTCTGTCAGATTAGTAGTAATGTACCGTCTTTCTTTCCTGATTTAGTAATTTGAGTCTTCTTCCCTCTTTTTTCCTTCAGTCTAGCTAAAGGTTTGTCAATTTTGTTAATCTTTTTTTTTTTTTTTTTTGAGACAGGTTCTTGCTCTATCACCCAGCTTGGAGTGCAGTGGCGCAATCTCAGCTCACTGCAGCCTCCACCTCCCAGGCTCAAGTGATTCTCCCACCTCAGCCTCCTGAGTAGCTGGGACTACAGATGTACACCACCACACCCAGCTAATTTTTTTTATTTTTTTGTAGAGACAGGGTCTTATCATGCTGCCCAGGCTAGTCTCAAACTCCTGAGCTCAAGCGATCTGCCCTCCTCGGCCTCCCACAGTTGCTGGGATTATAGGCATGAGCCACCACACCCAGTCAATTTTGTTAATCTTTTCAAAGAATTTACTTTGGTTTATTGATTTTTTTCTATTGGTTTTCTTTGTCTTTTTTTTGAGACAGAGTCTCACTCACTCTGTCTCCTGGGCTGGAGTGCGGTGCTGTGATTTTGGCTCACTGCAACCTCTGCCTCCCAGGTTCAAGCGTTTCTCCTACCTCAGCCTCCCCAGTAGCTGGGATTATAGGTGTGCACCACCACACCTGGCTAATTTTTGTATTTTTATTAGAGACGGGGTTTCACCATGTTGGCCAGGCTGGTCTCCAACTCCTGACCTCAAGAGATCTGCCCGCCTCAGCCTCCCAAAGTGCTGAGATTGGTGTGAGCTACCGCGTCTGGCCTCTATTGGTTTTCTAATCTCAGTTTCATTTTTTTTTTCCGTCTATTGGCTTTGGTTTTTGTTTGCTCTTTTTCTACTTTTTTAAGGTGAAGTTTAAGCTATTGATTTGAGATCTTTTTTAATAAAGCACTGCTTTAGGCATATCCTATAAATTTTGATATGATTTGTTTTTGTTTTCATCATCTCAAAATATTTTCTAATTTCCCTTGTGATTTCTTCTTTGATCCATTGGTTATTTCGGAGCGCATTAATTTCCACATATGTGTATTTCCTAAATTCTCTTCTCTATTTATTCTAGTTTCATTCTATTGTTGTAAAACATACATTGTATGATTTCAGTCTTTCGAAACTTGAGACTTATTTTATGGCTTAACATTTGGTCTATCCTGGAGAATGTTTAATGTGTGCTTGAGAAGAATGTGAAGGATTCTATAGATGTGTGTTGGGTCTAGTGGATTTATGGTATTATTCAAGTCTTCTGTTTCCTTGTCGAGCTTCTGTTTTATTGTTTATTTATTATTCAAAGTGGCATATTAAAGTCTCCAGCTATTATTGTTGAATTATTTATTTCTCCCTTCAGTTCTGTCAATTTCTGCTTCATGTATTTTGAGACTCTGTACTTAAGTATATATGTCAATAATTATTATGTCTTCTTGATCAATTAAACTTCTTACCAATAGGTAATGTACTTTGTCTTTTGTAACCTTTCTTGGCTTATAGTCTGTTTTGTCTGACAATAATACAGCTCCCCATCTACCAGCTCTTTTGCATAGGATATCTTTCATTGTCCTTTTACTTTCAACCTTAGTGTCTTTGTATCTAAATTAAATATCTTATAGACCTCATAGAGTTGGATCATGTTTTTTTAATCCATTCTGCTTATCTCTGCTTTTCAATTGCACTGCTTAATCCACTTCTATGAATGTAATTACTAATAAGGAACAACTGTCATTTTCTATGTTTTATGCTTTTTTGTTTCTCAATTCCTGTTTTTTTGTATTTAGCTGATTTTTTGTGGTATACTAGCTTAATTCCATTCTTTCTTTTTCTGTGTATTTTTAAGTTGTTTTCTCAGTGGTTACCTTGGTTAACCCAGCTACTGGTTACCTCAGTTAGCATCTTAAGCTTAAAAGAACCTGGCTTTATGAATAAAGCCAACCTCTTTTCAATAATATACACTCTGCTACTATGTATTTCTGTCTCTTCTTCTTTATATTGTTGTAGACTGCATCTTTATACATTGTGTACCTGTTAATACAGACTTAAATTATATAGGATTTAAAAAAAAAACAAAATTACCATAATGCTGGCTTTTATATTTATCTATATAGTTACCTTTACCATTGTTTTTTATTTCTTTTCATGGCTTTGAGTTATTGTCTAGTACCTTTCATTTTAGCTTTTCTTACAGGGTAAGTCTACTGATTATGAACTCCCTCAGCTTTTATCTACTTGGAAATGTCTTACTTTCTACTTTATTTGTGAAGGACATAGAATTTTTGGTTGACAATTTTTTTTTTTCCCTCTTCAGGACTTCAAATGTGACATCCACTGCCTTCTGGTCTCCCAAATTTCTGATGAGAAATCAACTATTAATCTTATTAAGCTGCTTCTCTATTGCTGCTTTCCAGATTCTCTCTTTGTCCTTGGGTTTCAACACTTTGACTACAACGTGTCTCAGTGTGAATCTCTTTGAGTTTATTCAGCTTGGAGTTCGTGGAACTTCTTGGATATATATGTTCATGTCTTTCATCAGATTTTTGGAAGGTTTTAACCATTATTTCTTCAAAAAATTTTCTGCCGCTTTTGGTCTCATTTCCTCTTTAGACTCCCATGATATATGTGTTGGTACACTTGATGGTGTCCTACAGGTCCCTCAGACTTTGTTCATTTTTTTTTTTAAATTATTTTTTCTTTCTGCTCAGGCTGGATAATTTCAATTACCTTATCTTCAAGTTCACTGATTCTTCTACCAGCTCAAATCTGTGGTTGACCCTTCTAGTTAATTTTTTCATTTCAGCTCCAGAATTTCTACTGGATTCTTTTTTATCATTTCTATTGTTTTATTGATATTCTCATTTTGTTCATATATTATTTTCCTGATTTCCATTAGTTTCTTATATATAGTTTAAGTGAGCTCATTGTGCATATTTAGAGAAGTTGATTTAACATCTTTGACTAGTAATTCCAATGTCTTGGCTTCCTTAGTGACGGTTTTTGCCAAATTTCTCTTTTCTGGTTAATAGGCCATACTTTCTTGTTTCTTTGTATACTTCGTAATTTTTTGTTGAGGACTAGTTATTAGGGATATTATAATGTGGTAACTGCGTGGAGGTCAGATTCTGTCACCCCTCAGGGATTCCTGTTCTTTGCTTATTAAGGACTTCAGCTATTCATTTGTGCCTTTTCTGAACTATTTGTCTAACGTATGTATACCTTGTTGTGTGTGGTCACTGAAGTTTCTGTCTATTATCTCTGTGGTCAGCCAATGACCTAAGAAGGATTTCCTTAAATGTCTGATTCAAGAAACGAGGAGGGGGAAGGTGTATCTGTCCCTTAATCTTCTGATAATTGGGAGAAACCCACTGTAGCCTAAGAGAGCTGAAACCAAGGCAGTGTCTGCACTGCTCCTACAGGAATCTGCCTGGTTGACCAAAGCATGCAACCCCCAATTTTTGGAGGACAAGGTCTTCACTGTCTGCCCTAGCACCAGCCAGCTGCTCCTGGAATGTGTGTTGCTATCCCAATAGCTACAGCAGGGATGAGAAAAGGGAAATGGTAGCCAGTTCATGCACATCATTCCCTTCCTAAAGATCATCAGTCTCTCCCATCATCAAGCACTTCCTAGGTTATTACAGGTGTTCAATCAAGTTCCCAGGTTCCAAAATAGTGAATTCTAATCTTTTTTTCTAGTTTACTAGTTATTTGGGTTGAGGGACTGACCCCTAGAGCTTTCTTCTCCATCATGTTGCATAACCTCACTCCCCCTGGAGATTACAATTAAGATATTAACTTATAACAGCCTAGTTCTCATTGATACCAATTTAACTTTGATAGTTTATAAAAACTTTGCTATTGTATAGTTCTACTGACTATCCCTTCTTAGTTCTATATTGTCATGCAAATTACATCTATACATTGTATGCCCATCAACACTGATTTATAATCATTACTTTGTACTTTAAATAACGGGGGGAACAGTTACAAATAAAAAACACTTTTATAATGTTTTTCTTATATAGTTACCTTTACCAATGCTGTTTAACTCTTTATGTGGACTTGAGTTACCCTAGTGCCCTTTCCTTTCAGCCCACAGGACTCCTTTTAGTATTATTTATAGTGTAGGTCTGCTGATGACAAATTCTGTTTTATTTTGTTTCATTCTGAGAATGTGATGATTTCTCCTCATTTTTGAAGAATACTTTTATTGGGTATAGAATTCCTGGTTGGCAGTCTTTTTTCTCTCAGCACTTTGAATATGTCATCACACTGCCTTTTGTCTTTTGTTTCTGACGAGAAAGCAGCTGCTAATCTCATCAAGGATCTATACACGATGAATAGCTCTCTGGCTTCTTTCAAGATCTTCTTTTTTTCACTTTTGATAGTTTGATTATGATTTGTCTGGGTTTGGATCTCTTTCACTTTATTCTACTTGTATTGAGTTTCTTAGATGTGTAGTGTCTTTCATCAAATATGGGTCATTTTTAGCCAATATTTATTCAAATGTTCTTTCTGCCTCTTCCTTTCTGTCCTTTCCTTCTGGACTTCCGGTATGTGTGTGTTGTTGTGCTTGATGGTGTCACAAGTATCTGAAGCTCTGTTCATTTTTCTTCATTCTTTTGTCTTTATCTTCCTTAGACTGGATCATCTCAATTAACCTGTCTTCAAATTTGTTGACTCTTTCTTCTGCCACCTCAAATTTACTTTTCATTTTTGTTATACTTTTTAACTCTAGAATTTCTATTCGCTTTTTTTTTTTCCGTTTGTTGATATTCTCTGGCAAGTCATTGGACTCATATTTTAGATCTTTAGGTATGATTTTCTTTAGTTCTTTGAACACATTTAAAACAGCTGATTTAAAGTCTTGTTCTAGTAAGTCCAATGTCTGGACTTTCTCAGGGACAGATTCTGTTGGCTGATTTTTTTTCCCCTGTGTATGGGCCATACTTTTTTGTTTTGTTTCTTTGCATGACTCATAATTTTGTTGACAACTGGATTTTTTTTTTTTTGAGATGGAGTCTTGCTCTGTCACTCAGGCTGGAGTGCAGTGGTATGATCTTGGCTCACTGTAGCCTCAAACTCCCTGACTTCCTGGCTTAAGCAATCCTCCCACCCACCTCGGCCTCCCAAGTAGCTAGCTGGACTAAAGGCATGCACCACCACTCCTGGCTAATTTTTGTATTTTTTTGTAAAGATGTGGTTTCACCACGTTGGCCAGGCTTGTCTTGAACTTCTGGACTCAAGCAATCCGCCTGCCTCAGCCTCCCAAAGTGCTAGGATTACAGGCATGAGCCACTGCACCCAGCATGGATATTTTAAACAATATAATGAGGCAGCTGTAACAATCAGATCCACCCCAACCCTGCCAGGATTTGTTATTGTTTTTGTTTAGTGACTTTTCTGAACTATTTGTTTAAATTTTGTATTCTTTGTCATGTGTGGCCAACTAAAGCCTCTGCTCAGTGGTCTTAGTGGTCAACTAATGATTGGACAGAGATTTCCTTAAATGCCTGGAACCCATAAGTTTCACAGCCCCTACTGAGGGGCTCTGTGTGTTGGGTCATGCCTTCAACACTCAGCCAGGCAGTTTAGAATTCCACTTCACTTTGTGTTTTGCCAGAGCCTCAAGGTTAGCCATAGGTGGCAGCTTACAGGCTTCTCAAGTCTATCCTCGGCACATGCACAGTGCTACACATGTGTGTGGACTTTTGGATGCCTAAGAATGTCATCAGAGATTTGCAAAGTCCCCTGTGATGTCTCATTCCCCAATTTTCCCAGTTAAACTTTTGGCCAGCTTGTTATTGCACCAAATGTTACCCCCACCTCAGGCAGCTGTAACATTTAACAATTGCTGCTGATTGTTTTCAGTAAATGCTGTCAGGGAAAAAGGTGGTTTACACTGTATGAGTTCTGAGTCAGGTCAAATCAAGACAAGCCTTGATTTGAGTAGGATTCTCCAGGGAACTGCCAGACAGGTTAATGGATGACAGTTATCTGAGAATGGAGTTTTGGAGGAGCTCCAACCCCATTCTGCCCTGTCCAGAGGCTGCTGGGCTGTTGGTTTTCACTGTGATTGTGGGAAATTGATTTTTAAAGCTACCGTAGGGCTAGGGGGAAGGGGCGGGGACTAAGGCAAGTTAAAGCTTCCTGAGATTCAACCATTTTTCTTGAACAAATACTCCCTAGATTGTTGCAAACCTTTAATTAATGTTCAGAGTTCTGGAAAAGATTTTTGACCATTTTTCCCAGTGATCTCTGTTCCTTTATGGAGGAGAGTGTTCAGAGGTCCTTACCTCACCATTCTTACTGGCATCACTCCTCTTTACTAATCATTTTAAGCTCACTTTAAATCAGTCCTCTCATAAGTAGCTTGGCTGCCTACTCTACTGAGAAATTTTATGCCACCTACGTTTATCTTAATAATTAACATTTATGTGGCATATCGGCATTTTCACATATTTCATTTAATCATAAATACTAGAACCACCAACTAGGTGTTAGTCTTAACAAGTGAGCAATTTTCATTTTTTCAGGATTGCTTATTAGATAAAATTTTATATTTATATTGTCTTTTTTTTTTTTTGAGATGGAGTCTCCCTCTGTTGCCCAGGCTGGAGTGCAGCGGCATGATCTTGGCACACTGCAACCTCTGCCTCCTGGGTTCAAGTGATTCTCCTGCCTCTGCCTCCCAAGTAGCTGGGCTTACAGGCACGCACCACCTCGCCCAGTTAATTTTTGTATGTTTACTAGAGATAGGCTTTCACCGTGTTGGCCAGGCTGGTCTTGAACTCCTGACCTCAAGTGATCCGCCCTCATTAGCCTCCCAAAGTTCTGGGATTACAGGCATGAGCCATTGTGCCCAGCCTATATTTACATTGTCTTATGTCATTTTTTAATCTCTAGTAGTGCTGACAAACTTCTATCATGTTGAGTCCTGTAACCACAGAACTTAGCCCAAAGACCATTAAGATCCTCTCCAGCTAGGTAATAAGCCATACAGAAGTTCAAACTGCTCCCTTGGCCTTACTGCTGCTTCTTGATGAGGTTAAATGAAATTTATGATTTAAGCTGTGTTTACATTTTAGGTTATCACAAACTGCTGACTAAGAGTGTGGCCGAGACTCCAGTGCATAAGCAGATCTCCAAAAGGCTGCTGCACAGACAAATCAAGGGCAGGTGAGTGACATCCCCATCTGGGCTTCTTCATACACCCACACCACCTCAAAGCGGCCTTGTGGGCCACTACTTCGCTTCTCTTGACCTTCATGACTTAAATCTTAACTACGTTGCTTAAAACCAAAGAGCATTCTATAAGCTCTCCATGGGAGCAGGAGAACCATATAAAATATACACTTGTCTGTCCTCAATTATTTTGAGATTCATCCATGTTGTTGCATGCAATAGTTCATCCTGTTTTATTGCTGAGAAGTATTCCATGGAATAGATACTCCACGGTTTTTAAATCCATTCATCTGTGAACATAGAGAAGGTGGAAGTCTGGGATCCCAATTCAGCCTTTGCTGACAGAGGTGTGGGTGGGGCTGCAGTTTTTTCTGCAGCGATTGGTTGGAGTAGGGCTGTTATTGTCTGAAAGTTTTCTGTCTTGCTTGGCTGACCCTTTCCTAGTTCTTTGGCTTGAGAGCTCTCCTTCTTTGGGGCATCTGTAGTTTGCTCCTGGTATACCTGGGTTGTCAGCTTTTCAGGCACCCAGTCTAGGGGTGTAGGCAGCAAACAGAAAACCCAGGGAGCTAGCTCACTGCCCTCCTCAGGTCCCAAAGTCCCCAGCCAGGCTGCCTTCTTCTCTCTGCCTTTCAGAATTGTCTCCTGCTCATTGTATAGATAATGTCATGGGTTTTTAGCTTGATTTCAAGGGTAATAGAAGCACACCTCCTTCATTTTGTCAGAAACCCATCTCGACATTATTTGTATATGGATTTTACACAGTTGTGAAGTTTATAGGTTAAATTGCGAAAAGTGAAATTGGTGGGTCAGAGGCATATATATTTTTAATTAAATTTTTTATAACATCCTTGACACATTGGCAGAAATTAAGGCTCTTAAACAGAAACTTGAATGTTGCTGCTCATTACTATGATAGTCTGATAGTTTGGTATAATTTTTTAATATATTAATGGGGTTTATAATTCTGATGTTGTAAAATTGCTTTCCAAAAAATAAAAACAAAAGCAAAACAAAACCACATTCTAACCATCTCACTCTTTTTCTGAGTAGGAATCTCACTCTGTCACTCAGGCTGGAGTGCAGTGGCACAATCCCAGCTCACTGCAACCTCTGCCTCCCGGGTTCAAGTGATTCTCCTACCTCAGCCTCCAGAGTAGCTGGAACTACAGGTGTGTGCCACTGCACCCAGCTATCTTTTTTTTTTTTTTTTTTTTGAGACAGAGTCTAGCTCTGTTGCCAGGCTGGAGTGCAGTGGTGCGATCCTGGCTCACTGCAACCTCTGCCTCCCGGGTTCAAGCAATTCTCTTGCCTCAGCCTCCCAAGTAGCTGGGACTACAGGCGCATGCCACCACGCCCAGCTAATTTTTGTATTTTTAGTAGAGACGGGGTTTCACCATGTTGGCCAGGCTGGTCTCGAACTCCTGACCTCAAGTGATCCACCCGCCTCAGCCTCCTAAGGTGCTGGGATTACAGGCGTGAGACACTGTGGCCAGCCTCCCTCTTAACAATAATCACGTATGAGAGCCCTTTACCAGCGCTGGTGTTATCAGACCCTGTGATCTTTGTGATCTTGTTAAGTGAGAAGCTGCCTGTCTCCTTAATAAGTGTTAATTACAAGTGGTATGGAATAATCCTTGTGCATGTGGTTCCTCGAGGTCCTCTGATCCTGGTCCTGATATTGGTGTTGTTGAAGAGTCCCCTGAAAAAGGAGATGGTGAGTGTTATCTCTTTTTGTTTTTAATGCAATCTACCCAGCTTCTATGAAAACCTTTCTGTATGTATTGTTACTTGGCGTATCCTAAGATATTTTACAGAAATTGTGATGGCTCTGAGTCCACAATGCAGCTCAGTAAATATTTATAAGTGAATGTTCTTTTACATAGAAGGTACTGAGAGAATTCTGGAAAAGAAATATTTTTGCACAACAGATATGAAATTCAGGATGAGGGCTAAACTGTGTTATACAAAGTGCTATGACTTATTTTAAAAGTATATATAACTTTGTTGGAGCTTTTCACTACATATTTTTGCAAGAAGGCAGGGAAATTTTTTATTGGGGAGTGTCTTTTCTGAGACATTATCTTTGCTGCTGCCCCTTATGTATCTGTGTATTCCGTGCCCCCAACACACAGTGCCTGGCACATAGCAGGTGATCAGTAAGCACATGTTGAATGAGGGTGAGCAGCAGGTGTGGTGGTTCACGCCTGTAATCCCAACACTTTGGGAAGCCAAGTGGGGAGGATCACTGGCCAGGAGTTTGACACCATCTTAGGCAACACAGTGAGGTGCTGTGTCTATAAAAAATTTAAAAAATCAGCTGGTCATGTTGGCATACTCCTATGGTCCCAGCTACTCGGAAGGCTGAGGTGAGAGGATCTCTTGAGCTCTGGAGTTCAAGGCTGCAGTGAGCTATGATCGTGCCTCTGCACTCCAGCCTAGCGACAGAGCAAGACCATGTCTCTAAAAAATAAAATAATAAAAGTATACATGATGAAGGAGGGGTTTTAAAAAACTAACTTCTAAGTTGCTCAAGTAATTCACATTTATTGTGGAAAAAACAGGAAACATGAAGCCAAAAATTTTAAAGCACTTGGTAATTCCACAACTCAGAAATACTCTAACATTTTAGCATATACTCTTACTGCTATTATTTCTATATAAATGCATGTAACATATACATACGAAACCTAACATAAATACTTGTTTTCGCCCTACACCATTCTTCTTTTTTTTTTTTTTTTTTTTTTTTTTTTTTTTTTTTTTTTTTTTTTTGGGTGAGACAGACTCTTGCTCTGTCGCCCAGGCTGGAGTGCACTGGCATGCTCTCCGCTCACTGCAACCTCCACCTCCCAGGTTCAAGCGATTCTCCTGCCACAGCCTCCCAAGTAGCTGGGGTTATAGGCACCCACCATCATACCTGGCTAATTTTTGTATTTTTAGTACAGACAGGGTTTCACCTTGTTGGTAAGGCTGGCTACACCATTCTTAAGGTGGCAGTAAATAAGACTTTGAAGGTAATAGTCTAGTGGGTCAGTGTTTTTTTAATACCTTGTTGGGACCATGTATCAAACCCCTCTTAGTTTGTTAAGAGACACTTCAGAAGTCTCTTAAAGCTAATAGCTTGCTGAATTTCCATCTTATATGTGGTACTATGTAAATTTTGCCTGTTTTTGGACAACATGAGAAAATGTCAAGCTTGTAGTTGTCTTTGGTTACTTACTGTGGTTCTGATTTTACAGAAATAAGTTTGAGACGAAGTCCTCGAATCAAGCAGTTGTCATTTAGCAGGACACATTCTGCCTCCTTCTATTCTGTGTCTCAGCCGAAGTCTCGAAGTGTGCAAAGAGTCCACTCTTTCCAGCAAGATAAGTCAGGTAACATACGGGCCCCTCTGCCTTCACAAGTCCGTGCTGACTTGGTGAGAAGTGTTTTTGGGAAAAGAAGCAAGAAATTTGACATTTTCTTTCTTGACATTGGAGAAGTAGAATAGGTATGTCTAGTTGAGGTTCAGGGTGATGGCTAGATGAACAGTCCATGACTTTGTAATCAGTCATCCTTAGGAGTCCTACAACTGGTCATCCATGCTATCATTATAGGTGGCTCATTCATTCGAGAGGAAGCTACCCATAATTTCCCATATGGACAGATTGTACACATCAGTATCTTAGGTGGAAGGTGATATCTGTGTTTACGTTCTTCATTCTTCTATCCATGGTTAGCTTGCTAATAGATTTGTGTGTCTTATTTTATCTTTTTTTGAGACAAGGTCTCACTCTGTCACCCAGGCTGGAGTGCAGTGGCACGAACACAGCTCACTGTAGCCTCAACCTCCCAGGCTCAGGTGATCCTCCCACCTTAGCCTCCCAGGGAGCTGGGACTACAGGCATGCACCACCACGCCCAGCTAATTTTTTGTGTTTTTAGTAAAGACTGGGTTTCACCATGTTGCCCAGGCTGGTCTTGAACTGCTGGGCTCAAGTGATCCATCTGCCTCGGCCTCCCAAAGTGCTGGGATTACAAGTGTGAGCCACCACACCCAGCCAGATATGTGTTTTTATATTTACAAATTAAAGTAGTTCAGTTGTCTACATTTTCTAACATAGGAGCTGGGGTTAATATGCCGTCTTACTAAAATTAAAAAAGGCAGCAGTTATTGCAGTTGCTGACATAAATAGGTGGGATTTTCCCGAGTTGCTCTCAAAAATTGTTGCCTTCTTTCTTTTATGAACTGGCTGGGTTTTTCTTATGTTTTGTTTGTTTGTTTGTTTGTTTTTTGAGATGGAGTCTCACTCTGTTGCCCAGGCTGGAGTGCAGTGGCGCAATCTTGGCTCACTGCAAGCTCTGCCTCCCGGGTTCATTACATTTTCCTGCCTCAGCCTCCTGAGTAGCTGGGACTACAGGCGCCTGCCACCACACCCAGCTAAATTTTTTGTATTTTTAGTAGAGACAGGTTTCACTGTGTTAGCCAGGATGGTCTCGATCTCTGACCTAGTGATCTACCCGCCTCAGCCTCCCAAAGTGCTGGGATTACAGGCGTGAGCCACTGCGCCCGGCCTTGTTTGTTTGTTTTTGAGATGGAGTTGCGCTCTTGTTGCCCAGGCTGGAGTGCAATGGTGCAATGTCGTCTCACTGCAACCTCCACCTCCTGGGTTCAAGCAATTCTTCTGCCTCAGCCTCCTGAGTAGCTGGGATTACAGGCCCCTGCCACCATGCCCAGCTAATTTTTTGTATTTTTAGTAGAGATGGTGTTTCGCTATGTTGGCCAGGCTGGTCTCGAACTCCTGACCTCAGGCCATCCACCTGTCTCGGCCTCCCAAAGTGCTGGGATTACAGGCGTGAGCCACCACGCGTGGCTGGCTGTTTTAATAGTATTGGAAGAACAGGAATTGAGAAAGAATTAAATGTTGTTGCTGTTTTTGACTTGCAGACCAAAGAGAAAATTCTCCAGTCCAAAGTATTCGGTCTCCCAAGAGTCTTCTTTTTGGGGCAATGTCTGAGATGATCAGCCCCTCAGAAAAGGGTTCAGCTCGAATGAAAAAGCGTTCAAGAAACACTTTGGATTCGGAGGTACCTGCAGCTTACCAGGTATGATGTTTCTGTAATCTTTGAAATAATATAATCTCCTGGAACACAGAGACATGGCCAAAGAACTCAGAGTCCATTAGGGAAGAGAAAGCAGGTGACCTCTAGATAATACTAGAGATTGGAGGTGATTGGGTGGAGCCACATGAATGATTATTAGACACGTGGGAACTTCAAGCAGCAGGTTTGACTGAAGCCACGGTGGGGGCGGTGGAGGAGGAGATAGAGAGGATCTCATCTGTTCTCTTGGCTTTGTCTACTGTTTATATTATATACTGCACAGATGTCTTTCTGGAGTGTGTGACACTCATCTTTTCCATTTGATTGCCCACTCCATCCAGTCACCAACATTAGGAACCTGGGAGTCGTCCTTTTCCCTCTCCCCAGGCACAGCCAATCAGTCGAGTCCTGCCCATTTTATTTACAAACTGACTTTTTTTTTTTTTTTTGGAGACAGAGTCTCACCATTTTGCACAGGCTGGAGTGCAGTGGCACGATCTCAGCTCACTGCAACCTCTGCCTCCCAGTTCAAGCGATTCTCCTGCCTCAGCCTCCTAAGTAGCTAGGATTACAGGCACCCACCAGAACGCCCAACTAATTTTTGTGCTTTCAGTAGAGATGGGGTTTCACCATGTTGGCCAGGCTGGTCTCGAACTCCTGACCTCAAGTGATCCACCTGCCTCAGCCTCCCAAAGTGCTGGGATTACAGGCATGAGCCACTGCGCCCGGCCTACAAACTGACTCTTGTACCCACCCCCTCTTCTCCCCTACTGCAATTCCTACCCTAGTTCAGGTCTACCTGGAACACTTCAACAGGCTTTTCCCTCGCAAAGGGAAATCCTCCACCCAGAGGTCAGAGTGATCTTTCTGAAACATTCCTCTCAGTTTGCTTAAAATGTTCACTTTGCTTAAAGCTCTATAGACTCCCCGTCCGCTAAAGCAAGGCTTTAAGTTTTCCTAAGTGGAACTCTTGGGTTCAAAAATAATCACCTTTGTTTGGAAACTCAGTAAATTGCTTGGAGGTTGGGAAAGACATAGAGCTCTGGAGAAGGGTCTGAAAACCATAGATCTACACAACCAAGATCAGTCTCCTCCCCCAGGCAGGCAGGGTCTTCCGTGGTCTGTTCCCTCTGGCCTCACCCCTCCCCGCTCCACCTTCCCAGCAACATCAGGCTGGGTGCCATCCTGCACAGCCACTGCTTTTCACTTCCAGGCCTTTGCTGGTATTGTTTTCTATGCCTACAGGCCCCCACCACCCCACCCACTTTTCCTGTGTTTGCCTTCCCCTGCCGACACCCAAGCTTGAAGACCTGATCCAGGCTGGGTTAGGCAGCCCTTCTTTGTGTTCTGTGATGCCCCTTGCATGTCCCTGTCACTGCACCAATCACATTGTATTTTCACCTGCGTATGCCCCACTGAACAGGAAATGCCAGCTAGACTGAGAGTCCCCTGACGGGATGAGGGAAGGTTGTAGGAAAGATAAGCATTGATTTCCTTACCTGTTGGAGCTTTTCACTACGTATTTTTGCAAGAAGGCAGGGAAATTTTTTATTGGGGAGTGTCTTTTCTGAGACATTATCTTTGCTGCTGCACCTTATATATCTGTGTATTCCATGCCCCCAACACACAGTGCCTGGCACATAGCAGGTGATCAGTAAGCACATGTTGAATGAGGGTGAGCAGCAGATGAGGTGGCTCCTGGAGGCTGCTTTAGGCAAAGATCAGAAATAGCTGCCTTATCTGAAAAGAAGGAAGAGCTAGAGAGTAGCTGCAGTGGTAGAACGATTCCATTAGAGGCAAAAAGCATGGTTTAGCAATATGTAGATTATTAAAATTATTTGTTCTAGGACAAACTAAACTTGGATAGTGTTTGGTCCTAGAAAAAGTAGACAAGTAAAATCTGAGTCATGTTTTGGAGAGGGAAACGGGTCACTATTTGAGATTTCCATCTTTAGATCATTCCTTTGGCTGACTATAAATCTCCCATTTGGTCTTAGAGATTACTAAAACACTTCAGAGATCATGAGTTATAATATTCAAGGACTGAAACAAGCATTTCTCTTTTCAGACTCCCAAGAAGAGTCACCAGAAATCTCTGAGCTTTTCTAAAACTACACCAAGAAGGATCTCTCATACACCACAAACTCCGTTGTATACTCCAGAAAGGCTGCAGAAGTCCCCTGCAAAAATGACCCCTACAAAGCAGGCGGCTTTTAAGGAGTCCTTAAAAGACTCCTCCTCACCCGGCCATGACTCACCATTGGATTCAAAAATCACTCCTCAAAAACGACGTACCCAGGCAGGAGAAGGTACCTCTCTTGAAACGAAGACACCAAGAACTCCTAAGAGGCAAGGTACTCAGCCGCCTGGGTTTTTGCCAAACTGTACTTGGCCACATTCAGTGAATTCCAGTCCAGAAAGCCCCTCCTGTCCAGCCCCTCCAACTTCATCGACTGCCCAGCCCAGGAGAGAGTGTCTCACTCCCATCAGAGACCCTCTCAGAACACCTCCGAGAGCAGCAGCCTTCATGGGCACGCCTCAGAATCAAATACATCAACAGCCCCATGTCCTCAGAGCTGCTCGGGCAGAGGAACCAGCCCAGAAACTAAAGGATAAAGCTATCAAAACTCCAAAAAGACCAGGGAATTCAACTGTGACTTCTTCCCCACCTGTTACGCCAAAGAAACTGTTTACCTCTCCTTTATGTGATGTCTCCAAGAAGAGTCCATTTAGGAAATCTAAAATAGAGTGTCCTTCCCCAGGAGAACTGGATCGGAAAGAGCCCCAGATGTCACCCAGTGTAGCTGCATCTCTTTCCTGCCCTGTTCCCTCAACTCCCCCTAAACTCTCACAGAGAGCTACATTGGACACCGTCCCTCCTCCACCCCCTTCTAAAGTTGGGAAACGGTATAGAAAGACCTCTGATCCCAGAAGGAGCATCGTGGAGTGTCAGCCTGATGCCTCCGCTACTCCTGGGGTTGGCACAGCTGACAGCCCAGCTGCCCCCACAGACTCTAGAGATGACCAGAAGGGACTGAGCCTCTCTCCTCAGTCTCCTCCTGAAAGACGGGGCTACCCAGGCCCTGGTCTCAGGAGTGATTGGCATGCATCCTCTCCTTTGCTCATTACAAGTGACACAGAGCATGTCACTCTCCTTAGTGAAGCCGAACACCATGGCATTGGTAACTTGAAAAGTAACGTCTTATCAGTGGAAGAGGGCGAGGGGCTAAGGACAGCAGATGCTGAGGAGAAGTCTTCTCTGTCTCACCCTGGGATTCCCCCATCTCCTCCTTCCTGTGGGCCTGGCTCTCCTCTGATGCCTTCCTGTGACGTGCACCGTACCACAGACGGGAGACAGTGCCAGGCTTCGGCACAACTAGACAACCTGCCAGCATCAGCTTGGCATTCCACAGACTCTGCCAGCCCACAGACCTATGAGGTTGAGCTGGAGATGCAAGCTTCTGGCCTTCCCAAACTTCGAATTAAAAAGATAGACCCCAGCTCTTCGTTAGAGGCTGAGCCCCTCAGCAAGGAGGAGAGCTCTCTGGGAGAAGAGAGCTTCCTCCCTGCTCTCAGCATGCCCAGGGCCAGCAGGTCCTTAAGCAAACCTGAACCCACCTATGTGTCACCCCCCTGCCCCCGCCTCTCCCACAGCACGCCTGGCAAGAGCGGGGGGCAAACCTACATCTGCCAGGCCTGTACCCCCACCCACGGCCCTTCTAGTACCCCCTCTCCATTTCAAACAGATGGGGTTCCTTGGACACCATCCCCCAAGCACAGTGGGAAGACAACTCCAGACATAATTAAAGACTGGCCCAGGAGGAAGAGGGCGGTGGGCTGCGGCGCCGGCTCCTCTTCCGGGAGGGGCGAGGTCGGTGCAGACCTTCCTGGGAGCCTGTCACTGCTTGAGTCAGAGGGCAAGGACCACGGCCTTGAACTCAGCATCCACAGGACGCCCATCTTGGAGGATTTTGAGCTCGAGGGAGTGTGCCAGCTCCCAGACCAGTCGCCTCCCAGGAACAGCATGCCTAAGGCCGAGGAAGCCTCCTCCTGGGGACAGTTTGGGTTGAGTTCCAGGAAGAGAGTCCTGTTGGCCAAGGAAGAAGCTGACCATGGAGCCAAAAGGATCTGTGACCTGAGAGAAGATTCAGAAGTTAGTAAGAGTAAAGAGGGGTCTCCAAGTTGGAGTGCATGGCAGCTACCCTCCACGGGAGACGATGAGGTGTTTGTTTCCGGTGAGTTTGTTTTTGAAACCCAGTTGCCTCATGGTTTCTTTTGGTCAGAGTGCTTGACAAGGAGGCACTTGGGAGTTGCTTCTTGGGAGGCCTGGGCTTCCTGGTTGGGGGTCTGGGGACGCTGCTCTTACTATGTGGGATCTCTTTAGGCTCCACCCCACCTCCCAGCTGTGCCGTGCGGAGCTGCCTCTCTGCCAGTGCCCTCCAGGCTCTGACCCAGTCTCCGCTGCTGTTCCAGGGGAAAACACCTTCCTCTCAGAGCAAAGACCCCAGAGGTAATGTTTGTTGAAGGTCTAGGACCCTTTCCTGTGGGAGACTGTCTGAATTCACCAGGGTTGCCAGGCAGCTCGATTCTAGAGGAGCCCCAGGGAGTGCCAAGTGTGGGATAGGTGACTTCGCGCCTACAGCGTCATGGGTGCCCTTCCCAGAGAAACTCCACATTAGAACTTGTGTGCATGTGAACAGAAGCCCCCTCAAAATCCTACTAAAATTCCTCGGTCCTCCTGAAAATGTTGACAGTCGTGGGCTTGCCGCAACATGCTGCTCATCTGCAGTCTAAGAATCTGAACAGGAAGGTGTTGTGAGCAGCACGAGTGATAGGCCTGTTTAGAGCTAGTTCCCCACAGCGGGTTTATCCGCATGTTCTGTATATTCGGTGGGACACAGTACTGACTGTAGTTATAATCAGCCTGCAGGCTCTAGGATTCCCCTTCCCCTTCCAAATCCTGTTCCCAAAAGACAAGGATTTGGCCTGTTAACTGCCCTGGTTAGCAATGTTGCTTTCTGCTGCTAGAATCAAAGCGGGGGAGTGCAGGAGGAGGGGGCCTTTGGTGGTTCAGTTCCCTCAAGACCATGATATAAATCATGCAAAACAGCATAACCCAAGAGATCTGAGACCTAGAAAGAATACAGGATATTAACCTGAGGGAATTCAAACCACAGGTACTTTGCATTTTCAGAGCTGCTTCTTGCTGCCAGCACGGTGCATAGCTGTTAAGGGCAGGGTCCTTCTAAAAAGTGTAGGTACCATTTCTGCAGGATGAGCGAACCTCCAAGCAGTGCTGATTTTCTTGAAGTCTGTTTTTGTGTGTAACCCTCTGCAATTTAAGCCCATTTTTTTCAGTTCGGTCCTCTGTGACTCCTGCATGCTAAGCCTTTCTACCTTCTTCTAGATGAGGACGTGGATGTTCTTCCCTCCACTGTAGAAGACTCTCCTTTCAGTCGCGCATTCTCCAGGAGGCGCCCCATCAGCAGAACTTATACACGGAAGAAGCTCATGGGAACTTGGCTGGAGGACTTATAGCCACAAACACTACTGAGCCCAAAAGATCAAGGAGTCAGCCAGGACCCTGTGGGCATAAAGAAGTTGGATGCCTGGTCCCAAGCCTCTTTTGCCATGGTCAGTGTTCAGATTGCCATTAGAATGCCTTAGGGTTTTCTAATTCCCCTCATGGATCCAATCCATCTCCTGGCCCTGCCCCTTATTGGGGAAGTTGCAGGAGGAGAGGTGGATGGCAATGTAGTTGGTGCTATAACTCAGGCAGCCTGGGAGTCAGGAAGCCAGACAAGGAATCCCATTCCAGCCTCACCCCAACCATGACCTTGGCAAGTCAGGGGGCCACTCTGCCTCATTCATGCAAATGGAGAAAGGAGCCCTCCCTGGGGTCCCTTGAGCTGCTGTAAGGCTGGGCTGCTGCGACACAGGCAGCGCTTTGTAAACTGTGAAGCCATATATGTGAAACTGAAGAGTGCATTGGGCAGTGGAAGCTATTTTTTGCCTTCCCTGTGTAACAGTAAAATCATCTCTAGTGACTGAGCACTCAGTACATTTTTGTTTAATGTTGGGCCTGAGGTTAACTGACCATGGTCCAGCTTGAGTGGCTTCTGGAGCAGCCACATTTCAAGGACTGTCCAAGAGTCAGCCAGTTCAGGGCTCAGGCCTCACCCGTTGCCCACTCCTGGGGAGACCATCACCTGGCTCATCGTTTCCACCAAGAGTGCCCCACAGACCCGCTGGACCAGCCTGCTGTGGGGTCTGGCTAATGGTGAGGGCTGACTCTGAACTGTCTCTCAGTCTCCAGAAAGTGTCCAAGCCTGTTGTTCCCAAATCTGATTCCTCCTATTGTCTTGTAAATCAAACTCTAAGTGAAAACTTCCCATTTGTCCCTTCAAAGATTTTTTTTTATTAAATGGTTTTTTAAGATCCTAAAAATGTGCTAAGTCTCCCAGTTTCCCCTATATACATAAGACCATTTAAACCACAACCTGGTTGCCACCGACCCTTTCGTGACCACCGACCCTTTCGTGATGATCTCGGCCAAACCCCAGAACTACAAGCACATCCATTTACGCCTGAAACCAGAATTGTCCTGAGATTTGAGCAAGACACAAGGCGGCAATTGGGTACCACAGCTTCAAGGAAGTAAGTGGTGGGAATTTGCATATTATTTTGTTAAATGAGGGTCCAGTTCTTTTGGGCCATGGCCCAAATTTGTTGATCCCGATGAGGGCCTGGATTTAGGGTGTGAGGTAAGGACTGCCCTTCACAGAAGCAAAACAGGCAGCTGCCCCTTTCAGCAGGATCGGAGTCTCCCTCCAAGGCAGGGTCTGCCCCGAGGGCTTACAGGGGGTTTTTCCGGACATCAATCATCCCCGGGCTGGCTCGTCGCAGTTCCCGCCGGGGCTTGGACAAAGGCCCAAAGTTCCAGGGCAGGCCTGCCTCACCCACAGGAAGCACCCGCCCCACCAGGGGCTCAGCCGCCTCCCGCTGCCTCAGCTCCTCGGGGGACCCCTGCTCCTCACCACACAGGTTCGAGCGTTTCCAGGTCAAGGGTAATGGAGCGTGGACCAAGTCCCGCGTCTCCTCCCGGGTGCGGGGGGCCCCCTCAGTGAGGGGGGACAGCCAGAGTAGCTCGGGTGCCAGGTGGAGCTCATCTTCATTTCCAGGAGCCTGTCTGCCCTCCGAGCACAGGCTCCTCTTCTCCCCGCCTGTCATGGAGAATAACGTGTCCTCATCAGAAACAGAGGTGGCAACACCTTCCCAAAGCCCTAGCTCCCCAGTGCCCCAGCACAATAAGCAACCTGTGAATTGAGCCAATAAAGGCTCGAGGAAGAGTGGTCTCTAAGCTTTCCCCAAAGAAAGGGAACAGGTCTGACTTCAGAGCGCGACGAGGAGTTACCCCTGCTGTGGCCTACAGCGTTCACACTGCCGAGCTTCTGTTTCAGTTCCTGGTTTATCCACATGTAACGGCCCAGTTCCTTCTCCAGAGCTTGAATCCGGGCCTCATACTGCCTCCTGCTGTCTGCTAACCCTTCACCGAGGTGGTCTAGAGTGGAAAGGTCGAGGAGAGGGTGATGAGGGCCTGCAGGCGGGGCAGGCGGCCAGGGCTGTGGGGGGTGGGGGCTGTGGGCTGGGTGGGGGCCGGGGTTGTGAGCGGTGGGCCGGGCCGCCAGGGCTGTAGGGTCAGGGGCTGTGAGTGGCAGGGGCGGTGGGGGGAGGAGGGGGGTGCAGGGCGGGGAAGATGGGGGTGGGGGGGATGGAGGGGGCCGGGGTTGTGAGCCTTGGGTCGGGGCTGCTCACCTCGACTCTGCTGCAGGAGCAGCTGCATGTTCTGCTCGTGCTCCTTCTGCTGCAGGGTCAGCTGGCGGTCCATCTCCAGGCGCTGCCGCTCCAGGGCCACCTCCAGCCAGTACACCAGCCTCTGCTGCTCCTCCAGCTGCATCTCCAGTTCCGAGAAGGCAATCTGCTGCTGGTGCTGCTCCTCTCGGAGCGTCACCACCTGTCCCAAGACCCAGCCAGGCTCAGCCCTCATCATGACCCCTCTTCATCCAGCTAATCCTCAATCACAGACACAGTATTGGCACACTTGCCACCACGGCACTAAGAAATCACCAGGGTCTTCCCTGCTGAGCCAAGACTTAGCCTCAGACACCTCAGCAGTGCTCTAGTTATCTTCCAACGATCAGAGCTGGCTCTCACCTTATCTGCTATCTCTGCCACAAACCCTTTCCTAGCCACACACTATGGAGCTGGGCAGAGCCTCAAGTTGTGGGATTTCATCTAGACCAACCTCAGCACTATGGACATCTGGGACCAGATAATTCTTGGTTGTGGGGGCCTGTCCTGTGTGTTATAGGATGTTTAGTAACATCCCTGGCCTCCACCCCCACCACTGTGACAACCAAAAGTATCTCCAGCCATGGCCAAATGTCACAAAAGGGCAAAAACTTCCCCTACTGAGAGCTACTATTGTGGCCATGGACCACCCTGAGGTTAGCCAATCAGAGCAGAAGGGGGGCGGGGGGTAGGAAACTGGGTCTTAGTTTCACAAGTAAAATAGGCTTTAAGGTCAGGCGGCCCTGCAGATGAGTTGGTCCTGATTCTGTCCCCCAATCTGGGAGGAAACGGGATATCCACTGGAGCAGCTGCCATGAGACACCTCCCCACACGTGCCACTGAGGAGGAGGTGGGGGACCATGGGCTGGTGGCCCACCTTGTCAAAATACTTGCAGAGGAGGGCTCTGGTCTCTGAGGATGAGAGGTAGCTGAGCTTGGCCATGAGGTTCATCTCGCACTGGGACAGCAACGAGGCTGAGGCCCGAAGCACCCGCTGGCGGCACGTGATGGCCTCATTCTTATACTCAATGGCAGCATCCAGGGCTTCGATGGCCTCATCCAACTGGAACAGCGTCCGCTCCTCCTGCAGAGACAGGGGCATGAGTGGAGGAACAGCACCCACTGCCTGAATGCTGAAGTCCTGGGCAGACATGCGACAGCCAACACGTAGCCACAACTGGGCCTTAAGGGTCCCCTCGTCCCAAGGGCCAAGTCAGCGCATTGAGAGAGGTGCCCCCTGTTCACTGTCACAGCCCCAACCCCAGGGTGAGCTGGGGGCACTGCTCAGAGGTGGCCTGCTCAACTGCAAGCCCCTGTGAATGATCTACATTCAGGAAGCTCAAAGCACCCTAACCAAACAAAAGGCATGGTTGGGACAGCCACGGAGGCACCACGGTGTCTGCTGGGTAAGTTTCTACAGATGGGGATACATTCTAAGAAATGCATCATTAGGCGTTTTCGACGTCGTGCAAACATCAGAATATACTCACACAAACCTAGATGGTATAGCCCACCACACACCTAGGCTACAAGCCTGGACAGCATGTGACTGTACTGAATACTGTAGGCAGTAGTTAACCATGGTGAGTATTTGTGTATCTAAACATAGAAAATGCACAGTAAAAATGCGGTATTATAATTTTCTGGGAGCACCATTGTATGAGCTGTCATTCACTGAAATGTCACACAGCACATGACTATAGTCACATAGGCTTTCTCTCTGCTCAGGGAACACAGATGTGTGGGCATGAGGTGCACTGAGTATGCGCCTGACACTCCACACACGGAGCCGAGACGTGTGGGCAGGTACTCGAATGCAGCACAGAACAGGAGTCCAGGCTCCAGCCAGAAGGGAGCTGAGAGGTCAGCACAGCCTGGCCCCTGTGTCCCAGCCAATGAGGCCAAAGCAGGGGCAGAAGGGCCAGGCCAGCCCTCCCCAGCCCCCACCTCCACCTAACAGTGAAAACTTGGGTCTGCCGACAGCAAGGCCCAGCACCCGCAGAGGGCTGGAGCAAGGACTGAGGAGAGCAGGGGCGGAGGCCAAGGGGCTGAGCCATGGGCCCGCAGGGTACCTCGGGGGAGAGCAGACTCCCCTGCCTCAGCTTGCTGTCGATCTCCAGGCGCTGCTTGAGCAGCGAGTCCTTCTCCTGGCGCAGGCTGTCGATCTCCCCGCGGATCTGCTGCTGGCTCTGGGCGCTGCCCTGCCGCAGCTGCCCGCTCTTCTCGGACAGCTCCTTCTCCAGGTGCTCCAGCCGGCTGGACACTCGCACGATGTCCTCGTTGAGGGCCTGGGGGCAGAATCACCAGGGATTAGAGAAGGAACAGGCGCTGTCCTCACAGGGGTGACAGAAAGGGCCAGATGTTAAGGAGGACTTGGGTCCTTCCCTCAAGAAACCAACACTCCAAATGTTCTGCTCAGCAGGGAGACCAGACTTAGTTCACAGAAACTCCAGGAGGCGGGGCTAAAGGGACCAGAGCATTTGCAGAGGGGCACTCAGAGATGGCGAGAGGAGGATAAGGACCAGAGGGACGTGGCCCTCCTGGCAAGAACAGGCAATGGGTGGGGGGGGAGGAATGATCTGTCACTGAGATGACCGGACTGGACAGTGATAGGAATTGGCCAAGCCCCAAAGGCCTTTCTGGGAGCCAGATGCGGGAGGAAGTGAGGGCTCTCCTGGCGGAGGGAAGTTACGGATCATCCAGTAGCACCCTGGATCCTCCTGGACATCAGAGTGATGCTTGCTGGCAGGAGCAAGGCTCCTGGCCTCTGCGGGCCTGCAACACTGGGCGTCTGGCCCAAGCCCCTGTACTGGAACAGGCCCTGCATCAATGACTGCCATCCCCCTCCAGCCATCATGGTACCATTATGATCCCATCTGACAGAAGACGACACTGTGGCTCAGAAGCTGACCTTCCTATTCTAGATGGAGTAATGATGCCAGGCGAAGAAGTCTCTTTCTATTTGGCTATACCACCTTCCTATACCTACGCCTCCTCATTCTTCCTGCACAGGCCCTGAGGAGGGGGTTAATGAGTGAAATGAATTGGAGGATGGACACTTAAGAGAGGTTCTTCTATGCATACATCTGTAACTGTGTCATAAATATCCTGAAGCCCTACAGCTCATGGGGATGCACAGGATAGAACCCAGTAGGACAGAGCTTCCTCTGTCTGGAACTTACCTGGCAGAGATGCCACGTAGAAGAAACTCTCCTGTCTAGACCTCGCCTGGCAGGGACATCACCTGGCAGGTTTATCACTTGGAGGGACCTCACTTTGCTAGACCTCACCTGGCAGAAACTTACTTGGCAGGAGCTCATCTGGCAAGATCTGTCCTGGCTGGACCTCACTTCACTGGACCTCACCTGGCAGGATCTCTCCTGGCAAGGCCTCACCTGGCTGGACCTCAGGCGCTTGCTCTCCAGCCCCGTCTTCTCCTGCATCAGGGCCTCCTTCTTGGCCAGGATGGCCTCCCGCTTGTGGAGCTCCTCCCCAAGCTCCTCCAGCGCCCGCCGCTGCTGTAGCACCTTCTCCATCTCCTGGTCCAGCCACTTCTTCTGCTCCTCAATCTTCTAAGAAAAAGTAGGGAGGGAAGGAGGGAGGGAACTCAGGGCCCACCTCTGGCTGTGTCAGCCGCCACTCGAGGTTCACTGGGGAGAAAGGTGCACCCACCAGCCAGCCCCCAGGGGAGCCCTGGGTGCAGACACACCCTGGCCCCACCTGCTGCTGTTCCAGGCTGACCACAGAGCCGTTGCTGCCACTGCGCCTCTTCCTCTGGAAGGCCGCGATCTCTTCTGTCTTAATCTTCAGGATCTTCTGCTGCTGCTCATGCTTCAGCTCCAGCTCCTGGGTGAGGAGCTCAGTGGGCAGGGCTGTTTATGGTGCCAGCATCTTACCAGAGCCTGCCACCAATCCCAAAGCCCCCAGGAGTGCCTGCCCACTCCCAAGAGGGCCCTGCGAAGTGTCCCCCAGACCCATCCCACACAAATCTCCCTGGAGACTGGCAAATAGATGCAAACACTTAGAAATAAGCCCCACAAGATGCCAGTCACCTCATATACCTCATCTCACTGAAGTCTCACCCTGGCCTTGAGTTTCCTATAACATTCCACATTCTCAGATGAAAAAACAGACTCAGGCTAAGTGACCTGCTTTCTAAGGTCACGTGGCTGTGGGTGGCAAACCCTGCCTGGGCTCCCCTGGCTGGGCCGCCAGCTCAGCCTATTGGCCTGGACAGAAGGTCCCCACCCTGCCATGAGCCTGACCTTGACACGGTGCTGCCGCTTGCTCATCTCTGCCTCCAGGCGCCGCTTCTGCTCCGTCTCCTCGCGAAGCCGCCTCTGCAGCTGTCCCTGCTGCTGCCGCATGAGCTGCACGTTCCGCTCGAGCTCCTGCAGTCGCTTCTCACTCTGGGCCGACAGTGACACCAGCCGCTCCGTAGCCTGCTTCTTCTCCTTCAGCACCTGGGACCCACACAGTCTTCACTGGGCCATGCACGGGGCTACCGCGAGCCTGCCATAGTGCTGGGCACTCAACAAGGGCAGGCAGATAGAGGGCAAATGGGTAGGTGGGTGATAGACCAATAATAATAACAGAGGCCGGGTGCGGTGGCTCATGTCTGTAATCCCAGCACTTTGAGAGTCTGAGGCGGGTGGATTACTTGAGGTCAGGAGTTTCAGACCAACCTGGCCAACATAGTGAAACCCTGTCTCTACTAAAAATACAAAAATGAGCTGGGTGTGGTGCTGGGTGCCTCTAATCCCAGCTACTCAGGAGGCTGAGGCAGGAGAATCACTTGAACCCCGGAGGCAGAGGTTGCAGTGAGACGGGATCGTGCCACTGCACTCCAGCTTGGGCAACAGAGCGAGACTCTGACTCAAAAAATAATAACAGGACACAGGAACCAAGATGGCCGAATAGGAACAGCTCCGGTCTACAGCTCCCAGCATGAGTGACACAGAAGACAGGTGATTTCTGCATTTCCATCTGAGGTACTGGGTTCATCTCACTAGGGAGTGCCAGTCAGTGGGTGCGCGCACCGTGCACAAGCCAAAGCAGGGCGAGGCATTGCCTCACTCGGGAAGCACAAGGGGTCAGGGAGTTCCCTTTCCTAGTCAAACAAAGGGGTGACAGATGGCACCTGGAAAATCGGGTCACTCCCACCCGAATACTGCACTTTTCCGACGGGCTTAAAAAACGGCACACGAGGAGATTATATCCTGCACCTGGCTCGGAGGGTCCTACGCCCACGGAGTCTCGCTGATTGCTAGCACAGCAGTCTGAGATCAAACTGCAAGGTGGCAGCAAGGCGGCAGCAAGGCTGGGGGAGGGGCGCCCGCCATTGCCCAGCCTTGCTTAGGTAAACAAAGCAGCCCGGAAGCTTGAACTGGGTGGAGCCCACCACAGCTCAAGGAGGCCTGCCTGCCTCTGTAGGCTCCACCTCTGGGGGCAGGGCACGGACAAACAAAAAGACAGCAGTAACCTCTGCAGACTTAAATGTCCCTGTCTGACAGCTTTGAAGAGAGCAGTGGTTCTCCCAGCACGCAGCTGGAGATCTGAGAACAGGCAGACTGCCTCCTCAAGTGGGTCCCTGACCCCTGACCTCCGAGCAGCCTAACTGGGAGGCACCCCCCAGCAGAAGCAGACTGACACCTCACACGGCCGGGTACTCCAACAGACCTGCAGCTGAGGGTCCTGTCTGTTAGAAGGAAAACTAACAAACAGAAAGGACATCCACACCAAAAACCCATCTGTACATCACCATCATCAAAGACCAAAAGTAGATAAAACCACAAAGATGGGGAAAAAACAGAGCAGAAAAACTGGAAACTCTAAAAAGCAGAGCGCCTCTCCTCCTCCAAAGGAACGCAGTTCCTCACCAGCAACGGAACAAAGCTGGACGGAGAATGACTTTGACGAGCTGAAAGAAGAAGGCTTCAGACGATCAAATTACTCTGAGCTATGGGAGGAAATTCAAACCAAAGGCAAAGAAGTTGAAAACTTTGAAAAAAGTTTAGAAGAATGTATAACTAGAATAACCAATACAGAGAAGTGCTTAAAGGAGCTGATGGAGCTGAAAACCAAGGCTCGAGAACTACGTGAAGAATGCAGAAGCCTCAGGAGCCTATGCAATCAACTGGAAGAAAGGGTATCAGTGATGGAATATGAAGTGAATGAAATGAAGCGAGAAGGGAAGTTTAGAGAAAAAAATAAAAAGAAACGAGCAAAGCCTCCAAGAAATATGGGACTATGTGAAAAGACCAAATCTATGTCTGATTGGTGTACCTGAAAGTGACGGGGAGAATGGAACCAAGTTGGAAAACACTCTGCAGGATATTATCCAGGAGAACTTCCCCAATCTAGCAAGGCAGGCCAACATTCAGATTCAGGAAATACAGAGAACGCCACAACGATACTCCTCAATTAACTCCAAGACACTTAATTGTCAGATTCACCAAAGTTGAAATGAAGGAAAAAATGTTAAGGGCAGCCAGAGAGAAAGGTCGGGTTACCCACAAAGGGAAGCCCATCAGACTAACAGCGGATCTCTTGGCAGAAACTCTACAAGCCAGAAGAGAGTGGGGGTCAATATTCAACATTCTTAAAGAAAAGACTTTTCAACCCAGAATTTCATATCCAGCCAAACTAAGCTTCATAAGTGAAGGAGAAATAAAATACTTTACAGACAAGCAAATGTTGAGAGATTTGGTTACACCCAGGCCTGCCCTAAAAGAGCTCCTGAAGGAAGCACTAAACATGGAAAGGAACAACCGGTACCAGCCGCTGCAAAATCATGCCAAAATGTAAAGACCATCGAGACTAGGAAGAAACTGCATGAACTAACGAGCAAAATAACCAGCTAACATCATAATGACAGGATCAAATTCACACATAACAATATTAACTTTAAATGTAAATGGACTAAATGCTCCAATTAAAAGACACAGACTGGCAAATTGGATAGAGTCAACACCCATCAGTGTGCTGTATTGAGGAAACCCATCTCACGTGCAGAGACACACATAGGCTCAAAATAAAGGGATGGAGGAAGATCTACCAAGCAAATGGAAAACAAAAAAAGGCAGGGGTTGCAATCCTAGTCTCTGATAAAACAGACTTTAAACGAACAAAGATCAAAAGAGACAAAGAAGGCCATTACATAATGGTAAAGGGATCAATTCAACAAGAAGAGCTGACTATCCTAAATATACATGCACCCAATACAGGAGCACCCAGATTCATAAAGCAAGTCCTGAGTGACCTACAAAGAGACTTAGACTCCCACACATTAATAATGGGAGACTTTAACACCCCACTGTCAACATTAGACAGATCAACGAGACAGAAAGTCAACAACGATACCCAGGAATTGAACTCAGCTCTGCACCAAGCGGACCTAATAGACGTCTACAGAACTCTCCACCCAAAATCAACAGAATATAAATTTTTTTCAGCACCACACCACACCTATTCCAAAATTGACCATATACTTGGAAGTAAAGCTCTCCTCAGCAAATGTAAAAGAACAGAAATTATAACAAACTATCTCTCAGACCACAGTGCAATCAAACTAGAACTCAGGATTAAGACACTCACTCAAAACTGCTCAACTACATGGAAACTGAACAACCTGCTCCTGAATGACTACTAGGTACATAACGAAATGAAGGCAGAAATAAAGATGTTCTTTGAAACCAACAAGAACAAAGACACAACATACCAGAATCTCTGGGACGCATTCAAAGCAGTGTGTAGAGGGAAATTTATAGCACTAAATGCCCACAAGAGAAAGCAGGAAAGATCCAAAATTGACACCCTAACATCACAATTAAAAGAACTAGAAAAGCAAGAGCAAACACATTCAAAAGCTAGCAGAAGGCAAGAAATAACTAAAATCAGCAGAACTGAAGGAAATAGAGACACAAAAAACCCTTCAAAAAATTAATGAATCCAGGAGCTGGTTTTTTGAAAGGATCAACAAAATTGATAGACCACTACCAAGACTAATAAAGAAAAAAAGAAGAATCAAATAGATGCAATAAAAAATGATAAAGGGGATATCACCACCGATCCCACAGAAATACAAACTACCATCAGAGAATACTACAAACACCTCTATGCAAATAAACTAGAAAATCTAGAAGAAATGGATAAATTCCTCGACACATACACTCTCCCAAGACTAAACCAGGAAGAAGTTGAATCTCTGAATAGACCAATAACAGGAGCTGAAATTGTGGCAATAATCAATAGCTTACCAACCAAAAAAGGTCCAGGACCAGATGGATTCACAGCCGAATTCTACCAGAGGTACAAGGAGGAGCTGGTACCATTCCTTCTGAAACTATTCCAATCAATAGAAAAAGAGGGAATCCTCCTAACTCATTTTATGAGGCCAGCATCATCCTGATACCAAAGCTGGGCAGAGACACAACCAAAAAAGAATTTTAGACCAATATCCTTGATGAACATTGATGCAAAAATCCTCAATAAAATACTGGCAAACCGAATCCAGCAGCACATCAAAAAGCTTATCCACCATGATCAAGTGGGCTTCATCCCTGGGATGCAAGGCTGGTTCAATATACGCAAATCAATAAATGTAATCCAGCATATAAACAGAACCAAAGACAAAAACCACGATTATCTCAATAGATGCAGAAAAGGCCTTTGACAAAATTCAACAACTCTCAATAAATTAGGTATTGATGGGATGTATCTCAAAATCATAAGAGCTATCTATGACAAACCCACAGCCAATATCATACTGAATGGGCAAAAACTGGAAGCATTCCCTTTGAAAACTGGCACAAGACAGGGATGCCCTCTCTCACCACTCCTATTCAACATAGTGTTGGAAGTTCTGGCCAGGGCAATTAGGCAGGAGAAGGAAATAAAGGGTATTCAACTAGGAAAAGAGGAAGTCAAATTGTCCCTGTTTGCAGATGACATGATTGTATATCTAGAAAACCCCACTGTCTCAGCCCAAAATCTCCTTAAGCTGATAAGCAACTTCAGCAAAGTGAGTATACAAAATCAATGTACAAAAATCACAAGCATTCTTATACCCAACAACAAATAGAGAGCCAAATCATGAGTGAACTCCCATTCACAATTGCTTAAAAGAGAATAAAATACCTAGGAATCCAACTTACAAGGGATGTGAAGGACCTCTTCAAGAAGAACTACAAACGACTGCTCAAGGAAATAAAAGAGGATACAAACAAATGGAAGAACATTCCATGCTCATGGGTAGGAAGAATCAATATCGTGAAAATGGCCATACTGCCCAAGGTAATTTACAGATTCAATGCCATCCCCATCAAGCTACCAATGACTTTCTTCACAGAATTGGAAAAAACTACTTTAAAGTTCATATAGAACCAAAAAAGAGCCTGCATCACCAAGTCAATCCTAAGCCAAAAGAACAAAGCTGGAGGCATCACGCTACCTGACTTCAAACTATACTACAAGGCTACAGTAACCAAAACAGCATGGTACTGGTACCAAGACAGAGATATATACCAATGGAACAGAACAGAGCCCTCAGAAATAACACCACATATCTACAACTATCTGATCTTTGACAAACCTGAGAAAAACAAGCAATGGGGAAAGGATTCCCTATTTAATAAATGGTGCTGGGAAAACTGGCTAGCCATATGGAGAAAGCTGAAACTGGATCCCTTCCTTACACCTTATACAAAAATCAATTCAAGAGGGATTAAAGACTTAAACATTAGACCTAAAACCATAAAAACCCTAGAAGAAAACCTAGGCAATACCATTCAGGACATAGGCATGGGCAAGGACTTCATGTCTAAAACACCAAAAGCAATGGCAACCAAAGCCAAAATTGACAAATGGGATCTAATTAAACTAAAGAGCTTCTGCACAGCAAAAGAAACTACCATCAGAGTGAACAGGCAACCTACAAAATGGGAGAAAATTTTCGCAACCTACTCATCTGACAAAGGGCTAATATCCAGAATCTGCAATGAACTCAAACAAATTTACAAGAAAAAAACAAACAACCCCATCAAAAAGTGGGCGAAGGACATGAACAGACACTTCTCAAAAGAAGACATTTATGCAGCCAAAAAACACATGAAAAAATGCTCATCTTCACTGGCCATCAGAGAAATGCAAATCAAAACCACAATGAGATACCATCTCACACCAGTTAGAATGGCAATCATTAAAAAGTCAGGAAACAACAGGTGCTGGAGAGGATGTGGAGAAATAGGAACACTTTTACACTGTTGGTGGGACTGTAAACTAGTTCAACCATTGGGGAAGTCAGTGTGGTGATTCCTCAGGGATCTAGAACTAGAAATACCATTTGACCCAGCCATCCCATTACTGGGTATATACCCAAAGGATTATAAATCATGCTGCTATAAAGACACATGCACACGTATGTTTATTGCGGCATTATTCACAATAGGAAAGACTTGGAACCAACCCAAATGTCCAACAATGATAGACTGGATTAAGAAAATGTGGCACATATACACCATGGAATACTATGCAGCCATAAAAAATGATGAGTTCATGTCCTTTGTAGGGACATGGATGAAATTGGAAATCATCATTCTCAGTAAACTATCGCAAGAACAAAAAACCAAACACTGCATATTCTCACTCATAGGTGGGAGTGGAACAATGAGAACACATGGACACAGGAAGGGGAACATCACACTCTGGGGACTGTTGTGGGGTGGGGGGAGTGGGGAGGGATAGCATTGGGAGATATACCTAATGCTAGATGACGAGTTGGTGGGTGCAGCGCACCAGCATAGCACATGTATACATATGTAACTAACCTGCACATTGTGCACATGTACCCTAAAACTTAAAGTATAATAATAAATTTAAAAAAATAATAACAGTATACTAATAATGGTAAATACTATGACATTTACGCACCAGGCACCATACTAAGAGCTCTGTGTATATTAAATGGTCCTAATGAGCCTACAAAAAGTGTAATTATGATTATCCCTATTTTACAGATCAGAAAACTGAGGCAGAGAGGTTAGGAAACTTGACCAATGACACATAGCTAGTAAGTGGTAGAACTGGGATTCAAACCTGAGCAGTCAGGCTCCAGAGCCCATGCTCTCAACCACTCCACGATATTGTCTCTTGGACATTTGAACTGAGAAAATAAGGATGGGTGGGCATCTGCAAGGATGGACGGATGGAAGGGTGGGAGGGACAGATGGCTAGGTGGGCGAGATCATATGAAGGTAAAAAAAATAGGATAGGCCAGGCACAGTGGCTCATGCCTGCAATCCCAGAACTTTTGGGAGGCCAAGACAAGTGGATCACCTGAGGTCAGGAGTTCAAGACCAGCCTGGCCAACATGGTGAAACACTGTCTCTACTAAAAAAAAAAAAAAAAAAAAAAAAAAAAAGAAAAAAATTAGCCAGGTGTGGTGGCACCTGCCTGTAGTGGCACCCAGCTACTCAGGAGGCTGAGGCATAAGGATAGCTTGAACCCAGGAGGCGGAGGTTGCAATAAGCTGAGATTGCACCACAGCACTCCAGCCTGAGCAATAGAGTGAGACTCCGTCTCAAAAAATAAAAAATAAAAACAATAGGATGGAGACCGCTATGGGCTGAATCGTGTTTCCCCAAAATTCCTATATGAAAGCCCTAACCACCAGCACCTCAGAATATGACTGCATTTGGAAAGAAGGTCTTTAGAGAGGCGATTAGTTTAAATGAGGACATTAGGGTGGGCCCTAATCCAATATGACCAGGGTCCTCATGACAACAGGAAGAGATACCAGGGCTACAAGCAGACAGGGGAAAGGCCGTGTCAAGACACAGCCAGGAAGTGGCCATCTGCACACCAAGAAGTGAGGCCTCAGGGGAAAGCAGACCTGCAGACACCTTGAGCTCGGAATGACAGCCTCCAGAGCTGGGAGAAACTACACTTCTGCCGTTTAAATCCCCCTAGTCTGTGGAAGTTTGCTATGGCAGCTGTAGCAAACTAAAACAGAGAATCCATGAATTAACAAAAGGGGATGGAAGGGGTGGATGCACCTGTGGATAAATGGACAGGTGGTCAATCCACTGATAAAAGGCTAAAGCAGCTAGGCGTGGTGGCTCACACCTATAATCCCAGCACTTTGGTAGGCCCAGGTGGGCGGATCACTTGAGGTCAGGAGTTCAAGACCAGCCTAGCTAACATGGAGAAACCCCGTCTTTACTAAAAATACAAAATCAGCTGGGCGTGGTGGCATGTGTCTGTAATCCCAGCTACTCAGGAGGCTGAGACAGGAGAATCACTTGAACCCAGGAGGCGGAGGTTGCAGTGAGCCAGGATGGTGGCACTGTACTCCAGCCTGGGCAACAGAGTGAGACTCTGTCTCAAAGAAAGACTAAACCGATGCATGGGTTTGACGGACACATGGACCAACGGGTAGAGAGACAAGGGAGAATGGGATGGAGGGGTAAGCGAATGGAGAGCTGAAAGGGGGACCGGGAGACAGAGGACTGCACGCTGCAGGGTAGGTTTCTTTAGACGCTCACCCTTCACCCTCTCGTTGCTCTCCCAGGTGGTCTTCAGGCGGGACCTGCCCCCGGCCTCTACGGTATGTAAAGCTGGGCGGACCCCCAGCTTCTATACCAGCCTCACCCGGGGGGCCAGGGCTGGAGCACAAGGTTCCACAGTGAACTTGGGCCTCAGAGCCCACATGCCCTGGTCCCAAGGATGGCAGCCTAGGAGGCAGGAGTCACCCCAGCACCCCACCCTGAGGCCCCGAGACTAACCTGCACCTGGCTCTGGGCCGCAGCGACCCTCCTGCGGAACTCCTGGAGCCGAGACCGCTCGCCAGCATCCTGGGGCTCCTTGCCCTCGAGCTCCCGCAGCTGCCTCTGGCCTTCACTCAGCTCGGCCCGCACCTGCTCTGCCTCCTGCTCCAGCTCCCGGATACGCTGGCTGTGCTGGCGGTTCAGGGCCTGAGCTGCCTTTCCTGGAGGAAAGCGGGAATGTCAGCACAGGCAGCCCTGCTCCACCGAGAGGGCCAGCTGTTTGTCCCCCTGGGAGGTTTCCCAGCCCTTGGACACCTGTGTGGGTTTCACCAAGCCTTTGCACCACCAGTACCACAGTTTACTTAATATTTTTCTTCAAATCAACTCTTTATTTATTTATTTATTGAGACAGAGTTTGCTCTTTTTGCCCAGGCTGGAGTGCAATGGTGCAATCTTGGCTCACTGCAACCTCCGCCTCCCGGATTCAAGTGATTCTGCTGCCTCAGCCTCCCAAGTAGCTGGGATTACAGGCACGTGCCACTACACCTGGCTAATTTTGTATTTTTAGTAGAGATGGGGTTTTGCCACGTTGGCCAGGCTGGTCTCGAACTCCTGACCTCTGGTGATCCACCCACCTTGGCCTCCCAAAGTCCTGGGATTACAGGCATGAGCCACCGCGCCCAGCCTCAACTCACCTTTTAAATGAGCCTCATCCACTGCAGCGACCCAAGGAAATTACAAATTAGTTTTATTTTTACCAAATGCATTCTAAAATAAATATGTAACCTGAACCTGTATATAATTAAGCCTTTAGAACTAACTTTCATTTCCAGGAAATCTGGAGGACAAAAGAATGAGCTAAATGACACCACAAAAAAGCAAACAGACAAACCCCAAACATGTGGGGTTTGGGACATTCAGCAGGATGACTGAGAGAAGGGAGATGTCAGAGACCTCAGAAACAAATACAGTCGGCCCTCTGCATCTGTGGGTTCCACACCCATGGGTTCAACCAACCATGGATGGAAATTATACTTTTCTAAATAAATGGCTGCATGTGTACTGACCATGTACAGATTTTTCTTGTCATCATTACCTAAACAATACAGTAAAACAACTATTTACCCAGCTTTTACATTGTATTAGGTATTGTAAGAAATCTAGAGATGATTTAAAATGATTTAAAGGAAGATGTGGGTCAGTTACTGTAAACACTATACCACATTATTTACTAAACCTTTTTTGAGCATCCACAGATTTTGGCATTCACGGGGTCCTGGAACCAATCCCACATAGATATCAAGTGACGACTGTATGATGTGTGTGTGGAACAAGTTTGGAGCCTGATTCAAGCGATCCAGCTATAAACAGACACTGCTGATAATGGAGAGAATGTGCTTATGCTCTGGTCATTAAGAGGACTGTGCCGGGTGCGGTGGCTCACACCTCTAATCCCAGTACTTTGGGAGGCTGAGGTGAGCGGATCACGAGGTCAAGAGATCGAGACCATCCTGGCCAACATGGTGAAACCCCGTCTCTACTAAAAATACAAAAATTAGCTGGTTGTGTTGGCACATGCCTGTAGTCCCAGCTACTCGGGAGGCTGAAGCAGGAGAATCACTTGAGCTCGGGAGGTAGAGGTTGCAGTGAGCCAACATCGTGCCACTGCACTCCAGCTTGGCGACAGAGTGAGACTCCGTCTCAGAAAAAAAAAAAAAAAAAAAAAGAGGACATTAGTTTCATTAGGTGTGCTGATGGTATTACAGTTAAGTAAAAAAAAAAAAGTTCCTATTTTTAAAGCAGCACACTGGGAGGTGTCGGGAAGAAAGGACATGAAGTCTGGCATGTCCTTCAAAATATTCAGCAAAGAAAAAAGGGAGAGGAGGTAAAACAACTGTGGAAAACTCTTGGTAACTACTAAGTCTGGAGGATGGGTATATGGGACCCACGGTACTCGTCTCATGTCTGGTTGAAAATATTTATGATTAATTTGGTAACAAATTCATTAACTATTAAAATAAAAACGCTCCACTGGCCACCACCTAAAACTACCCCCTGTCCCCTCCTTCACTCATATCACCAGTCATAGGCATAACACAGTTTGGAGACACTCAGTCCTCCATGACACTCCATGACACTCCGCAGGACTGAGAGATACTTTGCCCAGCACAATGGCTTAAACATTGCAGGCACTTGATAAGTAAGGAGAAGTGCTGGGCGTAGTGGCTCACGCCTGTAATCCCAGCACTTGTGGAGACTGAGGCGGGTGGATCACCTGAGGTCAGGAGTTCAACACCAGCCTGGCCAACGTGGTGAAACCCCATCTCAACTAAAAATACAAAAAATATATATATATATATATAAGGTGGGTGTGGTGGTGGGCACCTGTAATCCCAGCTACTCAGGAGGCTGAGGCAGGAGAATCGCTTGAACCCGGGAGGCAGAGGTTGCAGTGAGCCAAGATCACGCCACTGCACTCCAGCCTGGGCGACGAGTGAAACTCTGTCTCAAAAAAAGAAAAAGAAGAAAAAAGAAGTACTGCTTACTAAGAGCTATTCTAAGCACTTCACCTGAATTAACTCACTTCACCCTCACAACACCCCTATTCAGTAGGTATAACGACTATCCCCATTTTAGAGATGAAAAAACTGAGGCACGGAGAGTTTATGCTACTTGCTCAGGGTCACACAGCTGGAAGAGGCTGGGCTGAGTATCAAACCTAGGCCATCCGGCCCCTGCTCCTAACCACCTCATTGTTGAAATCCCTCTAGAACAGTGCAGAAGTAATGATGAGAAGTCCCCCTCGGGTGAGAGGCCCACCTGATGCCCACCTCTCACCTGTGCGGACCAGCTCGCCAATGAGCTCCTCCTTCATGCGGATGTTGATAGCCAGCTCCCGGATCTTCTGCTGGGCCTGGGCCAGCCGCCACTCTGAGGCCGTGGCAGGGGGGACCTGGCGGGCCTGAACCCGGGCCTTGCTCCCACCAACTGCTGCAACAGGCAGCCTGTCAAGGTTGCTGCCCCAACTGACAGTGGGGGAGACAGAGGAGTGGAGAGCAGGGGCTGCCAGGGATGGTGGGTGGAACTGTCCCAAGGTGGCTGGCCCAGGACCGTGGAGGGGCAATGGGGAGGAGGCCCTCTCTGCATCCCACCCAGCTTACCTCTGGACCCTGGAATGGCCGCATCCAACTCTTCAAGGCAAAGCTCTGGGCCCTTCCTCTCTGGCAGACTCCCTGGGCGGGCCCCCGCCCTCTGACTGCAGTTGCTGATCCCATTTCTGGAGGACAGAAGCAGGAGGCCATGCTCCTCCCCAGCCCCTGCCCCAGCCTAGCCACCCCCAGGCCTGGAGGGAAGAAGAGAGGCCACCGGGTCTTCCACCTCCCAGGGTCAATATAAACCCAGGATGTGAGTCTGGCAGAATCAGGAGTCCAGGGGCAGAGTTTTAGGAGGTACAGGGCAGCTGGGGGCATAGAGGGCCACCCTGGAGGCTGAAGTCAGGAGGCCTGGGCCCACCCTGTATCACACTCGCTCCGGTGAGACCTTTCGGCTCAGAGCCCCACAGCTCTCCCCCAAGGGCTGGCCAGGGCAACATGAGGGCATCCTAGGAGACCCAGGGGCTTCCCCACTGCTGTCAGGAGAGGAGACGGTGGGATCCCCAGCCTGCCTAGCCCTGGGCCCTGAGCAGGCCCTTGTCAGGTGGGGGCAGTGGGTCCCACTCACCTGCGCAGGTGTAAGGTCCGCCTGGGCGGCTCCTCCTCCTCCTCTTCCTCCTCTGAAGCAGCTGAAGAGCCACTTCCCAGCCTGTTCACCTCAGTCAGCAACTCAGCTCCAGCCTCCCTGCCATTTGTCACCTGCTAGCGGAGTGAGCCATTTCCCATCCCAAGTCATCGTCCCTGCGGTATACCCCACCTTGCCTGCCCTCCTCATATCTCTGCCTCCTCAAGCCCTGCCTTACCTTCATGATCCAGCTCAAATGACCCCTCTGGCAGCCTGCTGAATCTCAAGCTGGGGTGAGAGCTTCCTCCCTCCCCTCCCCTCCCGCCTGCTTTGGCTCCCATGATACCTGGTACTCCTCAGGTGACAATCTGCCCTTTCTACCTTGTGTACAGGTCATCTGCACCCAAGTCCTATCTCACCAACAATTCCCTGCCAGAGTGATGGGTGAACATGAGACTTCTGCCAACCCCCAGCTTTGAGAGCTGAGATGACCCAGGCCTAAAAGCCCCAGAGGACCCAGAACTTTCAGGCAGGAGTAACCTTTGTCCAAACAAGGTTCCCCACGTGGAAAAGTGAACTTGCAAAGAGAGCCATCCAAAGACAGAGGGGGTGGTCTGAAAGGTGATGAGCTCTCCGTCTGCAGAAGTGTGCAAGGTTTCCACCCGATGCCGGAAGCCAGAACCCCCTCTGTAACCTCCGCATTCCAAGCGATCTTCAGCTACCCCAGGGATGCCCGATGGCACCACACCCTTCTGAGAGGCCCAGAGTCATTCAAATCTTGGCTCTTCTTCTGGGGACAGCTGAAAGCAGCCTCTCGCATCTCACAGCCAGTCCCATGAAAGCATGAGTGGGGGACACGTGCCCCAGTGCCCCCTTCCCCTGTCCCGAGCTTGACCAGTCCAGCAGGGCCCACAGACACCCAGCCTCGCCCTCTTCTCACCTCTCCCCTCTGCTCAGAGCCAACTTCATCTCCAGGGAGGCAGGCAGGGGGCACCATGCCCAGCACATGGGCGTGGGCACCCCCCAGGGGGGCTGTATGAGGTCGAGGCACAAAGGACCCGGGAGGCAGGCCATTCAGGAGCCGCGGGCCCCCCCAGCCTGGCCGCACCAGCTCTAACCGCAGCCGCAGTTCCACCATCTCCTCCTGCTGCTCACGCAGCCGGTCGCTCTGCAAGACAGGGTCCAGGTGCCGAGGGGGCATGAATGCCCCGACAGGCAGGAGTGTAGGAAACTGAGGAACAGGTCTGAGGCCACTCCACCGTCTCTGGGCTGAAACTGAGGAGTGTCAAATACTCCTCTCCTCCTCTCCCGACCCCAACAACTCTGTAGGAGTTCAGACTCAAACTCACCCCGCAGATCCCATCTCACTCCTATCCGGCCAGACCGCCACCTCCAACCGCCGCCACCAGAGGGCGCCAGGAGCAATGCCGACCTGGTGACGCCCGGCTCCAAGGTCCCCCGCTGCTGCCCCTCCAGTCCCCTCTCCCGTCCAAGCTCACACCACCCAGCAAAGCTGCCCTGCCTGGCGGTCCTGCACACCCACCTGCGCTGTTGTGATGCTCACCTCCACACTTTCGCTCATGGGCACCTCCTGACTCTACACCCCTACCCCGCAGTACCCTACCCTAACTCCCTCCTATCCTGAGAAACTCAACTCTGCCTTCCCTTCATCCTCCTCTGGGAAGCCTTCCCCACACTGTGAAGCGGGCGCCGCACCTGCAGTTTGTACTGCTCCATGGCGTCCTCCAGCGCAGCCAGAAAGTCTCGGTTCTCCTCCTCCAGCCGCGCCACCTGGTTCTGCAGGGTCAGCAGCTGCTGCGCCCCCTCATCCTCCTATAGGGCAGGGAGAGGGGCTTCAGGGGCTGGGGTTGACAGGGCGAGCTGGACACCTGGCCTCTTCTTGTCTAGCCCTGCTTTCTACCTACTCTTCCAAGCCCTGCCTGCAGTGGGAACTCCAGACCCACTGGTGGGAGGGCACCCCAGACCCCAGCTGGCCTGGGTGCCCTCTGCAAGCCATTTGGGATCTCTTGTAATTATCCATCGTATTTGTATTAATAATATCACCACTATTATTAGGAACAATTTACTGCGTCTTCACCGGCATGCTAGGCACATGTGACACCCTCAGCCCTTACAACATCCCCACTAAGAGATGGGGTAAGTCCTACGGTTATCCCTATTTTACAGCTGGAGACCTGAGGCTCGGTGAAGTTAAGGAAGTGACCACGGTAATCAGCAGAAGTGACCGAATCCCTAATGTGCCCTGCTAATGGGCAGGAGGCAGGGGAGCAGCTGCTGTCTGAAGACCCTCTTCCTTCCTCTCCACCATTCCCCACTGTCCACAACAACCTGTCCCTTGGTCACCTTTCGCCCGCTGGCCCCCTGTGCCGCCTGGTCCTCGACGAAGGCGCTCTCGATGCCGCTGTCAGGCCCGGAGGCGGAGCTCAGGGCGCTGCGCTCGCCCTCGACGGCGCACAGCCAGTCGCGCACCTTGCGGGCGGCGGCGCCGGGCAACCCGGGCTCGGCCTGCAGCTCGCGCAGGAGGCTGTAGGCGGCGTCGGTGCAGGCCCGGTAGCGCGCGCAATCGGCGCCCAGGCGCATGGCGGCCGCCGCGGAGGCGGTGGCTGGGCCCGGGGCGCGCCGGCCGCGGTGGATGATGCGGGTCTCGGAGCGGTGCCGTGGCGGACCCCGCACGCCGCTCGCCGCCTCTTCGGGTGGCCGCTCGGCCTCGGGCCGCCAGTTGACCGTGGCGCGGTTGCGGATGTTCTGGGCGCGGCTGGCGTAGTTGAGGGTGTTGAGGGTCTCGTCGAAGTCGGAGGAGGAAGGGCTGACGCAGGCGATCATCACCGTCTTGGCGTTCCCGCCCAGCGAGTCTTTGAGGATCCTGAGGGCGCGAGGGGGAGGCTCTCAGGGGCGCCGACGCTCCAGGCCCAGGGCCAGCGGGCCAGACCCGGGACCGGCTCCTGGCGCGGTTCCCCGTGGGCTGGAGACCTCGGAGTGCCTGGGCTTCCACCCCCGCTGGACACTCCCCGCCTCCCCGGCCCCCAGGCCACACAGGAGCCAGGGGGCAGCTCACCGGGTGATCTTGGAGTCGCGGTAGGGGATGTGGCTGCCCCGGCGCTGAGGGTCCCCCAGGGCGCTGATGACGTTGCCCAGCGCCAGGAGGCTGCTGTTGATCTGGATGCTCTCCTTGAGCCGCTCGCCGGTGCTGCCCGTCTTGAGCACCCTCTCTGAGCCCGCCAGGTCCACGAAGTGGAACTTGGAGATGAGCAGCTGGCCCGGGGCGGGGCGGGGCAGGCGGCTGGGGGCGCGCCCCCGCTGCTCCAGGGTCACGGTGAAGACCGTGTGTGAGCGGCTAGACAGGTGGTTGAGGTGCGTGGCTCCCGTGTGCCGCGCCGCGTTGCCCATCTCCAGGAGGCTCAGCACCTCATCCAGGCCCTCCACGTCCACCTCCTTCACCCCGCACAGCACTGCGGGCACAGAAGGCCGTGAGCCCCAGGGCAGGGGCCGCCAGACTGACCAGCCAGGAGGGCAGGCAGAGCAGAACTAGCCCCAAACCTGCCCTTCCTGACCCACTGCTCCCTCCCCATGCCCACGGGGTACTGCCCTTCCTAGTTCGGGCTTAAGGGGCTCCGGCTTCCCACTGGCCCACCTCAGTGCCTCTCACTCTGGGTATAGAAGCATGTACTGAACTCAGTGGAGGCAAGAAGCTAAAGCAAAACCTCCCAGGGCTTGGGTTTTCCATGAGGAGTTGCCATTCCCAGACAGGTAAGCACCCCACTCCAAGCAGGTGAAGTCCCCCTAAGCCCCTCTCCGTCAGTGGAGGACCCCGGAGTTCCTCACCAACATTCCCGCGCTCATCTTCCCGGAGCTGGATGTCACGGCTGGCAGTGCCCACCTCGAGCAGGTCTCGGAACTCCTCCTTGTACACTTCCAGGTAGGACACATGTACCAGACAGTCAAGCAGGTCGTTCTCATCGATGAGCTTGAAGGCCTCGGCCATGGCCCTCGGGACAATGCCCTGCTCATCCTCAAGGAGGGAGGCTGGGGAGACACCGCAGGGCCTCCTGCCACTTCAGCTGGACACGGCCCATGGCCCCCAGGCCCGCAAGCTCATAGGCCCCTGCCAGAGCTGGAGGATGGTGCTCTAGGATGGAGAAGGCAGTGGCCGAGGCCAGGATGGGACAGGTGGCCTGAGCTAGGCCATGCTCCAGCGTGGTCAGGCAGAATTATAAAATTTAAGAGTTGGAAGCAACCTCTCCTGATTCAATCAACCCCTTTCATGCTGTAAGCATCCCCTTCACTGCATCCTCAACAGATTATCAAATAACCTTATCTTGATTACTCCTAATCCATGCTCAGTTATCTAAAGGGCCTCCTAAATTTATCCCAAGGAAATAATCAGAGGAACTTCAGAGCAGCACTCTTCCTCATGACTTCAAAAAATGCAAACATCCTAAGTGTCCATCCGAAGATACAATAGGAGATCTGGCCAAATCAACTTTTTTTTTTTGAGACGGAGTTTTGCTCTTGTTGCCCAAGCTGGAGGGCAGTGGTGTGATCTTGGCCCACTGCAACCTCCACCTTCCGGTTTCAAGCGCTTCTCCTGCCTCAGCCTCCTGAGTAGCTGGGATTATAGGCGTCTGCCACCATGCCCAGCTAATTTTTGTATTTTTAGTAGAGACAGTGTTTCACCATGTTGGCCAGGCTGGTCTCAAACTCCTGACCTCGTGATCCGCCGGCCTCAGCCTCCCAAAGTGCTGGGATTACAGGCATGAGCCACCGCACCTAACCAACTATTTTATATTCACAATGGAATGCCAGGTAGCCATTAAAAAGTTAGATTTTTTTTTTTTTTTTGGTAGAGACAGGGTCTTGCTGTGTTGCCCAGGCTGGTCTCCCAACTCCTATGCCCAAGCAGTCCTCCCAGCTCAGCCTCCCAAAGTGATGGGATTACATGTGTGAGCCCCTGTGCCTGGCCTAAAAAGTTAGATTGAAGAATACTTAATGATACAGAGAAATGTTCATGATACATTTTTTGTTGTTGTTGTGTTTTTGAAATGGCGTCTCGCTGTTGCCCAGGCTGGAATGCAGTGAAGCAATCTTGGCTCACTGCAACTTCTGCCTCCTGGGTTCAAGCAATCCTCCTGCCTCAGCCTCCTGAGTAGCTGGGATTATAGACCCCCACCACCATGCTTGGCCAGTTTTTTGTTTGTTTGTTTTTGAGACGGAGTCTTGCTCTGTCACCAGGCTGGAGTGCGGTGGCCAGATCTTGGCTCACTGCAACCTCTGCCTCCCAGGTTCAAGCGATTCCCCTGCCTCAGCCTCCCAAGTAGCTGGGACTACAGGCATGCACCACCACGCCCAGCTAATTTTTTGTATTTTAGTAGAGACAGGGTTTCACCATGTTGGCCAGGATGGTCTCGATCTCCTGACCTCATGATCCACCCACCTCGGCCTCCCAAAGTGCTGGGATTACAGATGTGAGCCACCATGCCCGGCTCAGTTTTTGTATTTTTAGTAGAGATGGGGTTTTGCCATGTTGGCTAGGCTGGTCTCGAACTCCTGACCTCAGGTGATCCGCCCGCCTCTGCCTCCCAAAGTGCTGGGATTACAGGCGTGAGCCACTGTGCCTGGCCAATGATACATTATTAAGAAAATCAAACAGGACACAAAAGAATGTATATAATATAATCCCATTTTTGAAAAGTAAAATAATTTTCCCAGGGAAAGAAACTGGAAGGCTAACAGGGCAGGGGATTTCTGAAAAGCAATTATCAAGTACATTTCATTTCATGCATGTGTTTTGCTGTATTTTCCTAATTTTTTTTACAACAAAGTATGTTTCTGTAACTGCTATGGTCTGAATTTGTTTATGCTCCCCAAAATTCACATGTAGAAATCCTCACCCCCAATATGATGGAAGTGAGGGCTTTGGGAAGTGGATGGGGGGAGCCCTCATAAATGGGATTAGTTCCCTTATAATAGAGAGCTGAGAGAGACCCCTTCTTTGTTCTACCATGTGAGTTTAGAGAGAGACGGTGACTGTCTGTAAGGAAGAAGGCCCTTCAATCTGCTGGTGCCTTCACCTTAAACTTCCCAGCCTCCAGAACTGTGAGGAATAAATTTCTCTTGAGGAGCCACCCAGTCTATGGTATTCTGTTATAGTGAAGGGAGCAGAGCAAGGCAGTAACCCGACACAAAACAGCTTGTGTTACTTAAAAGGGGACACTTCCTTCAGTTGGCCCAAAGGATCTTTCTCGAAACTGCTCCAGAGCCTGGCTGAAGCACCTTGCAGCCCTGCTGTGCAGTATCCAAAGCAGCCTCTTCCAGGACACACGGCCCCCATTCCCAACTGCTCCAGCTAGAACACAGATTCCTGACCTCCCCTAGCCAGCCTGACAACCTCTAGAGACACGCCACCTTCCCGTGCCCTTCCTCTGCTGAGGTCCCCAGAGCCAGGCAGCATGGCGCCATCTCTATGGAGGCGAGAAGGCCACTCACCTCCAATGACCCTTCCTTCCTGCCCTGCCTAGCCCACAGACATGGCTGGTCCCAGCCTGGGCCACAGATCCCTGTCTAGGAAATCGACTCTTCCTCCCCCAGCATCCCCACCTTCCACAGAACAGGCAGCAAGAGGACGGGGCAGAAATCCAGGAAGGAACTAAGGCTCCTTAAAGTGGGCACAGGGCCACGAACAGGGTCACTCACCCACACTGGCCTCCCCCATGGTGTATGTCTTCCCTGAGCCCGTCTGACCATAGGCAAAGACAGTGGCATTGAAGCCCTCGAAGAAGGCCTCAAGGAGGGGCTGAACGCAGGCCTGGTACACGGCCTCCTGCCCGGCATCCTCGGCCAGCACCACGTGGAAGCCAAAGTGTCGGTCACGGCCCAGGGTGACGCGGCCAAGCCCTGGCTCCACCTGCAGGCAGCTCTGATGCCCGTGCAGCAGCTCCTTGGGCAGCAGTGGTCGAACTCGCAGGGCAACCCGCACTGGGGCCTCTTCAGCCCCTGGCAGCCTCTGAGCCTCCAGCCCCATGCCGAGGGAGGACTGCTCTGGGCCCTGTGGAGAGAGAGAGAAGCCCTGGCCATCAGCACTTGTACTCCAGGAGCTGGACTCACCCTGCAGGGGACTCGAGCCAGATCCTGCAGCTCCTGACCTTGGAGGGATTGGGGGAGGGTGGTCAAAGTTCAGAATATCCCCATGTCCAACCTGGTGCTCAAAAATTGCAAGGGCCATGACATATATAGTCCCCCACAGGAACATGTCATGGCTTCCGGCACTGGTGAAATGAGGCCCTAACTCCTGAACTCCAGTGTTTCAGCTGCACTCTTCCCTATGGCCCCTATGGCCCCATCTCCTAGAAGAACGCACACACACAGCACCACACCACACCAGGGAACTCCTGTCCCTAACACCCACTGGGTTTACCACAGTCTCTGTGTCAAGTTACTCACATCCCCTGCCCCACCTTCTTCAAAAAAGTCAACAGATCCTTCAAGACCAAGCTCTCACCACCAAATCCTGCCAATTCCATCTCCTAAATATCTCTCAAGTTCACCTGCTGCTTCCCATTCTGTTGCTAAAGCCCTGGTCCTGGCCACTGACATCGTGCCAGGATGACTTTGAGCAGCCTTCCCCCTGGCATCAGTCTCCCTGTCCCCTCCCGCAAGGCAACCAGGGACATCTTTCTTTTTCTTCTTGAGACAGGGTCTCTCTCTTTCACCCAGACTGGAGTACAGTGGCATGACCACTGCTTACTGTAGCCAAGGCTTCCCAGGTTCAAGTGATCCTCCCACCTCAGCCTTCAGAGTAGCTGGGACCACAGACATGTACCTGGCTAATTTTATTATTATTATTATTATTATTATTATTATTATTATTATTATTATTATTTTGTAGAGACAGTCTAGCTATGTTGCCCAGGCTGGTCTTGAACTCCTGGGCTCAAGGGATCCTTCCAAAGTGCAGTGACTACAGGCATCAGCCACTGCACCTCAGAGGCATCTCTCAAAATGCAAATGCAATTATTTCACTCCCTGCCTAACCCCAACTCCCCCAAGAAAAGGCTCTCCACTGCCCTTGGTATTCAAAATATTTTTGTTTTTGTTTTTGTTTTGTTTTGTTTTTAATTTGAGACGGAGTCTTGCTCTGTTGCCCAGGCTGGACTGCAGTGGCCCGATCTCGGCTCACTGCAAGCTCCGCCTCCTGGGTTCACACCATTCTCCTGCCTCAGCCTCCCAAGTAGCTGGGACTACAGGCGCCCGCCACCACGCCCGGCTAATTTTTTGTATTTTTCATAGAGACAGGGTTTCACCGTGTTAGCCAGGATGGTCTCGATCCCCTGACCTCGTGATCTGCCCGCCTCGGCCTCCCAAAGTGCTGGGATTCCAGGCGTGAGCCACCGCGCCCGGCCTGGGATTCAAAATATTAAGGAAAAAAAAAAAAAAAAAGACAAGCCTTAAATCAGGCCCTGCCTCCCTGGACTACTCACTTCCCACACCCCAGGCCTTTCCTCGCCTCCTCTCTCTGCCTGCAACGGCTAGGTGTTACCCAAGCCTCCTCATCCCTCCCGGCTGAGGCTGCAGCCACCTTCTAATTCAGGGAGCCACGGAAGCTCCCCTCCTCTGTAACCCCGCCACGACACGCACACAACCCCCAGTGCTGTTCCACCCGCCCGTGACCACTCCAACTGCAGGTTACTACCCGCTTCTCTCCCCGACCTCCCAGACCAGGAGCTGGAAGGCAGGGACCCTCTGGGTCCACTTTGCACTTTATCACCAGCGCCCAACACAAGGTCCCACGCTGCCCAACAGATAGTGATGGATAATCTTCATCCAGGGAACTTTCCCTGCCCTCCCTCCTCCTACCGCGTTCCTCACCCCCACCGCCACCCCGGCACTTCATTCTTTACCCTTTAACCTCTCTCTCAGCACAGTAACCTTTCGTTAATTCAATCACCCAGCCCCTGTTGGGCTCCCGACCCTGGGCACACAGCGGTAAACCCTGCCTCGCAATACCGAGTGGGCCTTCGCGCACCCCTCCGCGTGAGCGTTCCGAGCCCGGTGCAGTCCCGGCTTCCGCGCGCCCCTGCTCTCCGCACAGCGCTCCCGCTCCGAAGGTGCTCTGACAACCCCGCAGGCGCTATTCGGAGCCGGGATAGGGCAGCCGGGGCTGGAGGCGGCGGGCGCGGGACGGAGCTCCAGGAAAGTTGGAAGAAGTGATTACAAATCGGGACCCGACTCTCGCAGCCTTGGCGCTCGCCCCTCCATGCAGGCCCGGGATGCCGGCCTCAGCCCCCAGATGTCGGGAAGAGGGCGCCGGCCAGTCCAAGGAAGAGCTTCCAGGAGGCTGGGGAGCAAGGGTGCCGGGCTCCTCATGCCGGGTCAGGTCTCCCAGGAGTGCCGGCTCCCAGGGCCACTAGGCCCAGGCCTGCGCGAGGAGGGAGCGCGCGCCTCCCTCCACCCACCCGGTCCTCGCCCCTAACCCGCTCTCGGGCCCACACTCACCTGCCTGGCTGCGAGCGCCGTCCCGAGCCAGGCAGTCAGGCTTCCATCCCCAGTGCGGCGCGCTCCGATGCCGTCATCGGGACCCCCGCCCCCGAAACCAGCCCTCCCCTCACCCGCAACTCCGCCCGCCGGGGCTCTCGGGGGCGGAGGCGCGAGCCGGTCGGCGTCGCGGAGTCGGCCCGCAGACAGGGCGGGCGGGGCCCGTGCTCAAGGGCTGGGCCTGGAGAGTGTGCAGCATCCTCATGATGGCATCGCCTTGTTTTCTAGAATTTGTCTCCAAACTGGACTCCAGACCATCCTGTCCTCAGCCCCGAGTCACCTTCATCCCCGGTCTCTGTTTTCCACTCCCAGTCCCAAACCACGCCCCCTGCACGCCACTCACACAGCCGGCAGAAACTTTAATCTCCCCACGTTTAAAAAAGTTTTCTCAGTTATAAGACTCTCTTTTTCTCACATTTTAGCATTCCTAAAATTGAGTTCCATCTTACACTCATTGTCAAGGGAAACTTGGCACCAGGAGGGGCAGGAGAGGTGATCTGGGGGTGCCCACGGCAGCCTCAAAGAGATGGTTGGTGTCTTCACCTCTGAGACCTCTGATCCATTGTTTGCACTGGAAGCACCATGAATGGGTGAATTTTAAAATCTGAAAACATATTTGTCACTTAAAACGCCATTAGAAAAAGTAAACTCCAGTGTAGTTTCTAGTGAAATTTTATTATGTATATAGAAGATTACCTGTCATAGACAGGCAACATAATTAAAGGCCATAGAAATTGCCAGGCTCGTCAGATAGATCTATATTAGGAAACCCTCAGCCTCCAGTAACAGAAACCACAATTTGAAGTGGCTTGAACCATAAGGTCATGTGTTATCTCGGGGAACAGTGAAACCCAGAGGGATGAGGGCTCCTGGGCAGGTTGAGTCAGTGGCAACATTACCAAGGAGCTGGCCTTTTTGACTCTTTTTTTTTTTTTTGCCATCAACTTCAGACACAAAACGTCCAGAGGAAGAAGACAGCAGTGTGTGGTGAAGCATGCCCTTTGGATCAAGAGCACTCCAAGCTGATTTCCTTCCCATTCCATGTACCACACAGCTTAGGCCTGTCCACCCCCAAACTAATCACTGTCAAGGGGATGGAACTACCATGATTGGCTTGCAATACCAGTGTGAGACAGCGTGGATATAGGAAAGTCATCCACAATCTCCACAACCACATCCTCGAAGCTTCATAGAGGAGAGGCTGGCCAACTGATTCGTGTATCACAAAGGACCATGATTCAGGTACCAAGCATCTATCTGTCAGATGCCAGGAGCTGTGCCATTTCCTCCAATAGACAATTCAGTAAAGGACAAACTAAAACCTCGAGCAATTGGAAAGAGCACATGAAACCCCAGTGTTCTGTGACACGCTGTGGAATGACACGGTTGTTCCCAAATATTCTAAATCAATTGGGGTCCTGAACAAGAACAACACAGAGCAGCCTGCCGCCGTGATGCCCAAAGAGAATCATTTTAGACCCTGAAAATGTGAAGAAGCTGAAAACTGAACTTGGATGTTCATACGTGTAAAATGTAATAAAAGGTGATGATGATTAATGAAACATCATGCTTTAAGAGGTACAATTCTGGGCCAGCCAAGGTGGCTCATGCCTGTAAACCCATCACTCTAGGAGGCTGAGGCAGGCAGATCCCTTCAGCCCAGGAGTTTAAGACCAACCTGGGCAATAGGGCAAAGCTGTTTCCACAAAAAATGCAAAACATAGGCAGGCGTGGTGGCATGGGCCTATAGTCCCAGCTACTTGGGAGGTTGAAGTAGGAAGATACACTGGCTTGAGCCTGGGAGGTGGAGGTTGCAGTGAGCCGAGATGGCGCCACTGCACTCCAGCCTGTGTGAGAGAGCGAGACCCTGTCTCAAAAAAAAAAAAAAAAAAGAGAGAGAGAGAGAGAGAGGTACAATTCTAATTACAATTATAGTAATTAAATTGTAGAGAAAATAAAAACTTTCATGTTACAATAAATTTTTAAAGAATTTCATGTTGGTGGAACTATCAATGTGCATTCGTGATTTTAGAAAGATTTATCTTTTTTCTTGCTCTTTCTGGTGGATGTGCAGTGTTTTTCTGTGTATCAGTAGCACTCATATGCAACAATCTGGTGTATACCCGAGTGTCCAAATTGTGGCCTTTATCACTATTTTCCATTAAAAGTAGCTGATTCCATGTATTAGGGTAAGAACTGGAATAATTATTTTGTGGTCAAAAAATTCAGATGCTTTTAAAATGTATGTTGTAGGCCTGAAATGACAAAAGCCCCAACTTAAAGGGGTTCTTATCAGCCAACTTGTGACATCATGAGCTTCAGAAGAGCAAAGAATAATTATCGTTACTTGAAACAAATTGAGTCGGTAAAAATTCCTTTTGTGGAATTTGACAAGCTGATTTTACTACTTACATGGAAAAGCAAAGTGCCGGAAGTTGCAAAAGACACTTGCAGAAGGGCAGTATGGGTGGACTTGCCCAAGAAGATGTGAAAGCATATTTGAAACTATTGTAATTCAGACAATGTGCTAATGCTACAGGCATAACAAATAGAACAAATCTGGAAACCAGATCTATGACAGAGTAGAGAGTGCAGATCAGTAGGGGAAAGCTATTCAATCCATCAGGCCGAACCTGGTCCATTGTTCATCAGACATCAGTAAATCAGAAGTTTCCAGCTGACATTCGAGAGAACTCTTAAACTTCCTGCAGTATACAATTTATTTCGAGAGAAACTCAAGGCTGAGTATGGTGGCTCATGCCTGTCATCCCAGCACTTTGGGAGGCTGAAGTGGGAGGATAGCTTGAGCCCAGGAGTTCAAGACCAGCCTGGGCAACATAGCAAGACCTCATCTCTACAAATAAAAAAAAATTAGCTGGGCCTGGTGGTGTGCACCTGTGGTCCCAACTACTCTGGAGGCTGAGGTGGGAGGATTGCTTAAGCCTGGGAGGTCAAAGCTACAGTAAGCTGTGATTACACCACGGCACTCCAGCCCGGATGATAGAGACCCCATCTCCAGAGAGAGAGAGAAAACACAACTAAAAATTCAATTAGGAAATGTATAAGACGGTTATCCACGTGGAAGAAAAAAATTGGATTCCTACTTAAACCACACTTATAAAAATTAATTAAATGTAGGGCTGGGCCAGGCGCAGTGGCACATGCCTATAATCCCAGCACTTTGGGAGGCTGAGGCAGGCAGATAACTTGAGCTGAAGGGTTGGAGACCAGCCTGGCAACACACCGAAACCCCATCTCTACAAAAAAATGCAAAAATCAGGTGGGCATGGTGGTGTGCACCTGTAGTCCCAGCTACCCTGGAGGCTGAGGCGATAGGATAGCTCGAGCCCGAGAGGTCAAGGCTGCAGTGAGCTGTGATGGCGCCACTGCACTCCAGCCGGGGTGACAGAGTGAGACCCTGTCTCAATAATAATAATAATAATAATTAATGAAATGTAAAATGGATAAAGCGTTAGAGGAAAATCATCATGGCAAATATTATGATATTTGCCCCTATCATACCTTCATGGTAGGGGAGAGCTTTTAAAACATAACTTTCAGCACCACAGGAAAGGTTAAAAACAAACAAAAATCACAACTCAAAACTGCAAACCATGAAGGGAAAGAGTGGTAATTAGGACTAAATCAAAATTAAGAACTTTTGTTCATTGAAAGGATGAACAAAGAAACCAGAAAGAGAATGAAAATACAAGCAACAAGCTGGAAGAAGATATTTGTGATATTTATCCTTGATAGAGAGTTAGTATTCAGGGAATATAAAGAAGTTCTAAAAATCACTGAGAAAAACTAGGCCTGGCATGATGACTCACACCTGTAATACCAGCACTTTTGGAGGCTGAGGCAGGAGGATCGCTTGAGCCCAAGAGTTCAAGGCTGCAGTGAGCTATGATTGATTAAACCATTCATTCTAGCATGGGTGACAGAGCAAGACCCTGTCTCAAAAAGAAGAAGGAAAGAAAGAAGGAAGGAAGGAAGGAAGGAAGGAAGGAAGGAAGGAAGGAAGGAAGGAAGGAAGGAAGGAAGGGGAAAGAAAGAGAGAGAGAGAGAAAGAAAGAAAGAAAAAGACAGAAGAAAGAAAAAGAAAGAAAGAAAGAAGGAAAGAAAGAAGGAAAGAAAGAAAGAAAGAGAGAAAGAAAGAAAGGAAGGAAGGAAGGAGGGAGGCAGGGAGGGAGGGAGGAAGGGAGGGAAGAAAGAAAAGAGAAGAGAAAGGGAAAATACTTCACAAAAGAGGAAATGCAAATATTAAATAAACAATGTTCAATATCATTGCTAATCAGGGAATTAAGTCCATGACAAGATTCCATTGTACTCTCCTCAGATTTATGAAAAGTGATTAAATTAGACAATATCAAGTGCTGATGAGGATGCTGGTAAGAGGACTCATATACTTCTGGTGAGAATGTAAATCAGAGCAACCACTTTGAATGGCAATTTGTCAATATCTAGTTAATGATACACACACTTTATCATTTAGGAATCCCACTCTTAGTCATATTCCCTAAGAAACTCTTATAAGAATTTTCATTATCACAAAGTATGTAACAGTAAAAATACGTAAACAGGCCGGGCATGGTAGCTCATGCCTGTAATCCCAGCGCTTCGGGGGACCGAGGTGGGCGGATCACTTGAGGTCAGGAGTTCGAGACCAGCCTGGCCAACATGCTGAAACCCCATCTCTACTGAAAATACAAAAATTTAGCCTGGTGTGGTGGCGAGCGCCTGTAGTCCCAGCTACTTGGGAGGCTGAGGCAGGAAAATCGCTTGAACCTGGGAGGTGGGGGTTGAAGTGAGCCAAGATCGTACCACTGCACTCCAGCCTGTGGCACTAGAATGAAACTTGTTCTCAAAAAATATATATATGGAAACAATCCAAATGTCTATTGACAGGAGAGTGATGTGGCAGAGATTACAAGTTACCCCCATCCCTGGGATCTACTTCCCCTCCATTTAGGACTTCTGATTTTTAATTGGATGCATAGCCACTCCAGACGAAAACTATATTTCCCATCCCCCTTTTAAACCAGGAGTGGTCATGTGACTAAGTTCTGTCCTGTGGGTTATAAGCAGAAGTAGTTGTAATTTCTGGTGTGGAGGCACGCCATTCTCCTTTCTCCTTGTTCTTTTCTGTGGCTAGAATATGGAGTTGATCGCTGGAGCTGGAGCAGCTATCTTGGCTCATGAGGTGACTTTAGGAAAAGAAATCATTCACGACAGAAGAGTAAGATAGAAGGAACCTCAACCCCTGGCACTGCTGAGTGTCATCCCAGTCTGGACTACTCATCTCTGGGCTTTTACAGGAGACAGAAATAAACTCCTATCACTGTGTGCTAGACTGTACTATCGTTCAGCAAAGAGTTGCTCCCTTTCCCCTTCCACTAGGGGAGAAGTCTACTTCCCTGTCCCATTGATGTGGACTTGGCTGTATGACTTGCTTTGGCCAATGGAATGTAAGTAGATATGATACAAGGAGAGGACTTGTGGTGAGACTTGGTTCTGTGCTCCAGTGATCTGTTGTGAGAAGAGTATGCCCCATATAGCCACTGACCCCTTATCCTGGAGCCCTGAAATAGCACCCCTGGTGCAGAACTGAACCCATGCACAGCCTGGAGCCAAGTTCAGCTGATCTGCAGGCTGAAGCAGAGCCATTGGGAGTACCACAGTGATGAGCTAAACCATAGTTGACCTGTGAATATAAAAATAAATGCATGTTGTTGTAAGCCACAGTTTTAGGATAGTTTGTTATGCAACAGTATCATGGCAAAAGCTGACTAGTATACATTGTTATTGGGAGCCTTCTGTCTTTTAAAACTGAATCCATTCTAATGCAAATGACTGAATAAATTATGGCATATTTATATATACTCATTAAATATAGAGTTTTAGAATAAAAATCTCTAGTGAAAACAAATGAAGCTCAGAAACATAATTTTGAGTGAAAAGAAGCAAATCTCAAGAATACATATAATCACACTTAAATAAAGCTCAAGGCATGCAAAACTCAATCATATTGTATTGGGGTGTATACATAGGAAGTAAATCTATGAAGAAAAGCAAGGGAATGAGAAACAACAAAATTCAGGACTGTGGTTTTGGCAGGTTGGGGCTGGGGATGGGGAGGGATTGTGGATGTCATGCAGGATGTTTTAAAGGTGCTGCTTGTGTTCCGGATGTAGAGCAGTGAGTAGAAGGGTCCAATAGTATATCCTAGATGGGGAGCTGACCACACAGTCTTGGTCCCCTCTCTGCGCACAGAGGAACCTCTAGACGACCGCACTAGCTCTAATGACATACTAACAAGGTATGCAGAAGTTTCCATTGACTCAGTTTACAGAAAAGCTTAGAAGAATTTGACTTTTTAGTTTGTAATCAACTTTTTTTTTTGAGATGGAGTTTTGCTCTTGTTGCCCAGGCTGGAGTGCAATGGCGTGATCTTGGCTCACTGCAATCTCCGCCTTCTGGTTTCAAGCGATTCTCCTGCCTCAGCCTCCTGAGTAGCTGGCAATTATTACACTTATTACAGGTGCACGCCACCACACCCGGCTAATTTTTGTATTTTTAATAGAGACAGGGTTTCACCATGTTGGCCAGGCTGATCTCGAACTCCTGACCTCGTGATCCGCCGGCCTCGGCCTCCCAAAGTGCTGGGAATTACAGGTGTGAGCCATCTAATCAACATTTAAATATTTAAAATAATTTGATGTATGCATTTTATAAATTTTGATTAAGTATGAAGTATTAAATGGTTAGGAAAGTTATGCTTAAGACAATGAGCATCGAAGCACAAGTCATAGTGGTATCTCTCCATGCCTGGAAGTCCCTTGGATATTAAGATCCTAGATAATTATGGGCGGAAGGCCAGGCATGGTGGTTCACACCTGTAATCCCAGCACTTTGGGAGGCCAAGGTGGGCAGATCACTTGAGGTCAGGAGTTCGAGACCAGCCTGGACAACATGGTGAAACCCCGTCTCTACTAAAAATGTGAGAATTAGCTGGGCATGGTGGCGCACACCTGTAATCTCAGCTATTCAGGAGGCTGAGGCAAGACAATCGATTAAGCCTGGGGGCACGGAGGTTGCAGTGAGCTGAGATCCTGCCACTGCACTCCAGCCTGGGTGACAGAGTGATACGGTCTCAAAATAAAATTATGGGAGGAAAAAGGGGTAAATAATTGCCTGGATAAATGTATGTTATTGTCTGTAATTGTTTGCATCTCCAAAAGCTGTGGCTGAGTTAGAAGTGGGTTTTGTAGGCTAGAATGGAAGGCATTGGGTATTTCTCTGAAGGACCCTGGGCAACCCGATGTGAAGTGGAGGTCTTTGCTAGGTCCTGAGCTACACTGAAGATACTGAGTGTGGGTGGACCTTGCCAAAGTGATGCCCCGCAGAACAGAGGAAAGTCCCCCATTGAGCCTAGAGCCAAGGAAGCAAATGTCTGCCATTTAGAGGAGCTACTTTGCCCTTGTTACTGGCCAAGATGTGTTCAGAATACTGAGAAGCAGGTTTAGTGTACCTTGCTGCCTAATCAAGAGGTTCTAAGAGCAAAAAGAAACTTACAACTTACACTGTTTGCTTCCTGGGCTGTCCTATTCCATATGCGGCCTCCAGCACCCGTGCTCAGGCCCAGGGCTGGGTGAAGGAACTGGGCCTGACCAGCAGGCGTGTTGGCGGCCACAGCCCTCAGGCGGCTGAGGAGGCAGCTTTCCTGCCTTCTGGAGTATAGCCTAGCAGGAGGAGCCGCAGGACTGGGGAGGAGTAAAGAGCTAGGAATGTGGTTTCTGGAGCACCAGGAAGAAAGCTGCATGGGGGGGTGAGGCCCAGGACAGGCAGGCGTTTCTTTCTGCACATCTAGGCCTGAGGTCACTTCTCCAGCATCTGTCCATGGGAGCCCTGCCAAGGCTGTGCTGGGCTCTGTCTGCTCACCCCTGTTCTATCAGCTTCTAAGAACCCCTCTTGCCAACTCCACCCCTCATCTTCCCTCCCCACCCCCCAGGGAACTGCTGGGTGTAGTTTATATCGTGGAAGTGGGGTGGGCAGGGTCCATGGCTGGTTCAGGGGCCTGGCCACGTCTTTATGTGTATATCTACCAGCTTCTCTCCTGTCACCATTCTTGGCATCCTCAGACTCCAAAACCACAGATCAAGGCCCATGACTCATTACACCAAAGATCTGCCAGGGCCACAGAGTCAGTTCCAGGGCCCTAGAGTCAGTTTCAGGGAGCGGGGCTTCCAGGTGTGCAATAGAGTGGGAGCTAATAGAGTGGGTGCTTATGTGTCTGAGGGGGACCTGTGGAAGATGAATATAAATATATGGATGTCTAAAAGGACTGACTGAAGACTCATAATTTTCTGTGCATATTTCTGAAGCTGCAGGTGAAAATAACTAGAAAAATAGGGTTTGGTTTGGCAGGCTACTTGGTATTATCTAGTAATACTTAAAATGCACATATTCTTTCACCCAGTATGTCATGGTTACAAGTCATGCGTCTATCATATATATATATATACACATAGCCACACATGTACACTAGACATTTTTGATAAGGACATTTATTATAGCACTGTTTGCAGTAGCAAAAAAGAAAAAAAAAGGAAACAACTTAAAAGTCCATCATTAGGGAACTAGTTAAATCAAATAAGGCGTATCCATATTATGCAGTTGTTATTACGTGGCCATCAAAAAGAGCGAGTGGGATTTATAATGTGATACAAAAATCTCTTCAAGCTGTATTATTAAGTGAAAAAAGCAGGCATGCGTAACACCCCGCAGCTTGTGTAACACAAGCGGGGAGTGCATACACACGTGCCTGCAGGTGCATAGCCCTGCATACACAAGAGATGGCACCATGGTGGTTTTCAATGAAGGGGAACAGGGGAGCTCGGGGAGAAAGACACACACCCTTTTGCAATGTTTGAATTCTGTAATTGTATGAATGCATTTTCTAGATTTATCAAATATTAACATTTCAAAGACTAGGGTTGGGGATGAACTGTGGCTATACATAAAGTCTATATATCATTACCATTTTGGTTCCCCAGCATCAAAAGAGTGACTATGCAGGTGAAGGCAGTAATGATGCAAATGGAAATGTGGCTGTGAGCAAGCAGCTGGCTCTACAAAGCACACAGGCCTGGACTCAGCCTGTGAAGCGGCGGGTACTCAGAAAGTGACACTAGTATTTTAAATAAACACCCAAGAGCTTTTGCATCTGATTGTTCCCTTCAAAGTAGTCTGCTGGGAGCCTAGATCATCAGAGGATGTTCATCAGAGGGTGAACAGATCATCCTAGATCACAGAGGAGTTCTGTGCTAAGAATGTGTCAAAACCTTCTGTCTGGACCTTCAGAGTGGTGACAGGAGTTACTCATTCGTGGCAAATATTTATCCACAGAGGCAGAATCTGAATTTTGGAAACGGTCAAATGTCTTTTGGCCACAAGTTTGGTTAAAGAGATGAAAAATCAAGTTAGGCAATTACTCTTTTAGTAAAAACCAAGCCATAGAATCAGAGCAGGCTGCGGCTCTGGTGTCCCTTAAAAACTGGCTCTGAGAGTGAAGCCCCAAAAGGATGCTAAAAAAAAAAAAAAAAAAAAAAGTGCGCCTGGCAGCATCATCGGGATGAGGCTGAGGTCCCCAGGGGACCACTTTGAAAGTGGCAACGCTCGCCTGGGCAGTGCGGGTTCTGTTTATTTGTTAGAGAAACCCGCCGGCCCGGGGCGCGGCGGCTGGTGCGGCGACTCAGCTCTTCTTGCGCAGCTGGCTGTACTGCGTGCGGCCCAGGATGGGCTCCATGACGCTGGGCCGGAAGAAGCTGTCGCTGACCCTGCGCTTTGGCTTCTCGCGGGACACGGCCGGGAAGCCCGGGCGCGGCGCTGCGGGCGTGGCGACTTTGTCCTCCAGGCCCGGGCCGGGGGGCGCGCCGGGGCTCTGCGCGCTGCGCAGGCTGCGGCGGGGCTGTGCGAGACGCGGGGCGGGCTCCGGGCCGGCGGACGGCGCCCCAGACGCCCTGCGCTCCGCCTCCCGGCGCTCGACCTCGGCTGGTGGGTTGTCGATGTCCCGGAATTCGCTCTCGGGCTCCATCAGCGACAGCCTGGGGAGCTGAGGGCCCGGCAGCCGCCTTAGAGTCCTGGCTTGGCCCTGGGCCCTGCGCCTCTGACCCACCGCCCCTTCCCGGGCCCCTCGATTGTTCCCCCGGGAGCGGCCGTCAGGAGGACACAGGCTGGGGAGCGGTTCAGTAGTTTGGGGGGCACCGGGGAAAGCCCTGAGGTCCTGCCCACTCTGAGCTTCTCCATGGACCAGGCTGCTCAGGCAAGCCAAGCCTCCCAAAGTTTCAGGATCCCCTAGGCCTTCCTGAGGGGAACCCTCAATGGGAGGTCATCAGCTTTCCTAACTCTTCCTTGCAGCCCACACAGTGACCTGGCCAGGGACGGGTACACCTTCCTGGGGCTGGCCCGAGCGCAGGATGAACAGGCGGGCTGCTAAGATCCCTGGCATGCTGCTTGGTAGAGTGACTGAGTAACCCACCCCCTTACCAGCTCTAAGGGTGCTTTCTGCCCTGACCAGCCCCGCCCCCCAGGCCTGCATAATCTGTAACCTGCTTTGGAAAGGGGCTCCCAAAGGGATGGCATTGGTATCCCCTGGGTTTTTCCTATTGGTGACAGGTGATAGAATTGGGTGGAGCCTGCTGCTGTCCCCTGGAACTCATGGCCCACCCCTCAGGGGGCCCTGGAAGCCTCTCCAACCCCTTCCCAGGCAGCAGCATGCAAACCTGCCCAGCCCTTCAGTTGAGAGCAAAGGGGTGAAGGTGAGCCACTGGGATCCCGGGACTGATGGCTGGAGACTCCTCTACCAGCAGGTGGGAGGGGCCGTGGGGAGAGGCCTCAGGCCAGAGCCATGGGCCTCTACACTCCTGGGGCTGGGAGAGGCCCAGTATGTTAAAATGTTGCCAGGGCACTGAGGACTGGAGTGGGGGGCGGTCTCCAGAGGAGTAGGGAAAGGAGGGGACTGCAGCCCCTTCAGTCAAATCTACTTTATCTGCCATGTCCAGGCCCCCTTGGGACACTAACAGTTTGCCAGGGGTGGTACTCACCGGCACGTAATGCACCACTGTGTCCACCACGTTGTCAGTAACGCCCTTCAGGGCATCTGATAGGGACATGGCCCTCCCCTTGGTTGAGGAGACAGCAGGGGCTGGTGTGAGGTGCAGCACCCTCCCTGCCATGCCCAGCACAGCTGCAGGTGCCCATGTCACAGCCGAGATGGTGGTCTGGAGGGTCTTCTGCAGGGTATGTGCCACACCACCCAGGAGGCCTCGAGGGCCTGGCAGGGCTGCTACCTGGGGGCCAGAGCAGGGTCAGTGCCTCCTGTGGTAACTCCCCTGACCCTTCCCTCCCCACCAGCCCCAGGGCTAGAGGGAAAAGCATGAGAATACCAAATTTACAAAACTTCAGGCCTATTCTGCCACTAGCAGTGTGGCCTTGGACAGGTCACATTCCCTCTCTGAACCTCTGTTTCTTCTCCTGCAAAATGGGACAATAATCTCTGCCCTGCCTATTTACAGAGTGTTGCAAGGGTCAGCTGAGAGAATGACATGGAAGTCCCTCGCCAGCTGGGCATTTGGGGGTGGGGTGAAGGGTGTTGCACGCACATGCCATGCCCCTGCATCTGGGGCAGAGGCCCTGAGTTCACCCTATGCCTCTGCTTCTCACCCCTTCTGTGGGCTGGGGGACCATGAGGCTCCCACTCTCCCCCTCACCTCACTGAACTTGTTCTTCTCAGTCTCCAATTCTTCCTCCTCCTCCGTGTCCTCTCCCTCCGTGTCTGTCTGGTCCTCATGATCCTCCTCCTGGGCGGCTGCGAGGCTGTGCAGCCAGGGTACCCGCACTTCGCTCCTCCGCCGGGACACCGCCTGCATGGCCACTGAGGCACCCCACTGGGCCAGGCTGCTCTGAGGGAGGATGGCAGCAGATTGCTGGCTCAACTGCCCCTGCTGAAGGCCAGGGAGCCCCAGCAGGCCAAGCCCCTCGCCCCCAGGGTCCGGGCCAGGTGGTGAGCAGGGCTCAGCCCCAGCAGACTTTTCTTGAAACTTTTTATTGAGTGGTAATCTACATACACTAAAGTGCACACATCTTTAGTGTAAGCTCTATGAATTTTTATAAGAACACACCTGTGTAACCACCACAGATCAAGACATAGACCATTTTCAACACCCAAAGACTCCCTGTGTCCCCACTCAGTCCATATTCCCCCAAGAGTGACCACAGTCCTGCTCTCTGTCACCATGCCTTAGTTTTGCCTATTTTCGAACTTCATGTAAGTGGAGTCACACCATGTGTATTCATTCATTAATAGCTCCTTTAGTTAAATATGATGGTGTAAGTTTCACCCATGTTGCTGCAAATGGAAGTAGCTCCTTCTTTTTCATTTCTGTGTAATATTCCATCATACGAATTTCCTGCAATTTACCCATTCTACCGTTGATGGACATTATCATCGCTTCCAGTTCTTAGCTAAGGATATTGCTGATCTGAACATTTTTTACTTGTCTTGGGAGACTTAAGTGCTCATTTCTGTTGGGTATACACTTAAGAGTGGAACTGCTGGGCCATAGGATATATGTATGTTAGCTTTGGTAGATACTCCTCCCAGATCTTTTAAGAGTGAAAAATTCAGTGAACCAGAGTGTCCCATGGGAAGAAATTGACTGAGCAAGTGGGCTGGTATCTCCTGAGGCACATTCTAAACCTCTAGGGAGCCCCACAAACAGAGCCTCCTTATTACACAGCTTTTGGGAATGCCACTCTGTTCCATGCGAATGGTGGCACGTGAGGTTCTGCCCACTGCAGGTGGGGTCCAGGCATGTGACTCAGTCTCAGCTGTTATTGATGCAGGGGACAGAGGGGAACTACTACTCCTGTATTCCTGCAGGGGCAACACTTGCTTGAATGAATGATCCACGCCTGATGATGCTTTTAAAAGTCTGCTCAAAAGATGGCTGAAAAGTAGTCATCTTGTTTGCTGGCCTTTATGCTTTAATATTGTTTTATTTTCTTTTCTGGCCTTAGTTTCTTACTAAAATTCCTTATGAAAAACATCCAGCCTATTTCTGCTAAGATACAGAGAGGTGGAGGTGGGGAGTGGTGGGGGGTTAACTCTCCCTGGGCCTAGAAAGGGCAACTTCACCTTGGGTGCATTGGTGCTGGGTACACTCTCCCTGACAAAATGGGTTGTATACTTTGTTTATTTAAGGATGACAGTCCCTAGTGCTTGCATAGCAGATGGAGGTCCTGCTGTCTTATAGGTGGGAAGACCCATAGAAAGAGGTCCACTTGGGGGGATGAAGGCTGGGGCTTGTGGGAGACTCAGAGGGAAATGGGGGAGATAGAAGTGAGTCGTGGGGCAGGAGCACTCTAGCAAGGCAGGCCTGCCCTTGCTTAACATCCTGTCCCTTCTCTTTCCCTGTGGTCTGGAAGGCCATCCCTCTACCCCTCTCAAGTCCTCTTAGAACTGAAGCCCCAGCCCAGGTTGGAAGAGAGAATGTTCTCAGGACAGGAAGGGGTGATGGGTGGGGGATGGGAGGGACTAGGAGGCCCACAGGGCTCCCAGGCACAGGGTCAGTCAGAGCTCAGGGCAGATACTTACCAGGGGCACCACGCCTGGGATCCACATGGCCACAGTGTGGCCCTGCTCCAGGGCCCGGGCCATGGTCTGCACGGTGTATTGAGAGAGGGTGTTGGTCAGAGCCCCAACCCTGCTCAAGAGGCTTGGCTTGGCCTTGGGAGACTTCTGGGCTTGCTGGTGTCCAGGAGCAGGGGCTGGGTAGGGATTTGGGGGGAAAGAAGAGAAAACAGGTCAGAGAGGGGCCGGAGAGATCTGGGTCATGTCTAGGACTGGAAAGTAGGTGTTCTAGGTCCACCACAAACTCACTGGTGAGTTCCACAATTCACTTTCCCTCTTTACAGATGGGGTGGGGGTGGGGGGGGGTGGTAAATGATTATGAATCCACCTGAAAATCCCACTGGCCTTCCCTATTCCAGAGCAGTGGCTGGATGAGCCACCTCCTGCTGATTCCCAGGCAGTGTGTGTGACAACTCACTCCCAGGCGGAGCCTCCGAATGGCAGGTACCTGACTCTTCCTTGTCTGGAGGGAGGAGGTACTCCACCACCTTCTCAATGCTGCCCAAGGCCAAGTCGGCCCCTCCAGAAGCCAGTCGGCCAGCTCGAGTGTTGGCAGCAAATTCCGCAGTGTCTCTGGCCACCCCCCAGGCAAGCTCGCACCCAGCCAAAGCGGCCCCCAGGACCTTGTCTGAAGTGCTCGCGATGGGAACGCTGATGCTGTTTCTGGCACTGCGGAGGCGGGTGGAGATGGTGTCCTTCAGCTCAGAAGCAATCTGGGGGAAGTTGGTGGGGGTGTTAGGCATGTGGTCTTGTAGGCCCTACAAGGGCTGCCCTTCTGGGGTCTGGTGGCCTGAGCCCAGCTCCCAGGAAGGCATTATCTAAAGGCCCAGGGAACTGGTACTGATATTTAGGTAGCTGGAATTAAGCTGGGCTTTAGAGGGAGAGGGCTCCAACCTTCCCTGTGCCAACTGTTTGGATCTCCTGGCTTCTTCACCCCGCATCACAGCCTGTCAAGATCCCTCCCATCCTGTGAGGATGACCCCAAAGGCTCGTCCTTGGTGCCAACTGTCCTGATACCCTCGGGCTCACAAGGAATCTCCTCCATCCTTTCCTCAGAACACAGCATTTCTATTGATTTATAGGTGTGCTTGATCTTCCTACAAGTTCTGCATTGAAATAATTTGTCTTTTTCTTCATTATTCTGGGAGCTCCTTTGTGACAAAAATGTTGCCTTTTATCTGGAAAAATGGGGAGCAAAGAGCACAGGTCTCACAGCTGAATAGACCTGCTCTCATTGTCCCCACTTAAGGCTGTGTGGCCGTGGGGGAGACACTGGTTTCCTCTCTGTAAAATGGAGATAACAACCCCTATCCCAGAGGGTTGACAAGTGGATTAAATAAGAGCGCTTGATAAAGCATAGGTGATGGCCCCGGGCATAGGGTAGGGCTCAGTACATGTTTATGGGAAGGGTACATAGTTGGTCAGTGAGATAGATGAGGTCAGAGACTGAAGCTTATTCCCCAGAAGCACCAAAAATGAGTCCTTATCATAGCAACTACCCAATAAATATGTAGCCAGGTAAAGTGACCTTCAATCTCATTGTCCATAAAAGGCTGGATCTTGAGGATATGGGATGACACTCCTGGGATCTGAATGAGTGTGACTCATGATCTTAGGCAGCTGTAGTTGCCAAGTGGTCCAGGGCAGACAATGGAACCTCAGATCCCAGGGTGCAGTATCGGGAGGCAGTGGGACCCGCCTCAAGCTCCTGTTTGGGTTTGCCTCTGGGGTCGTGCCTGCTGGTCCCAGACACCCCACCTCCATTTAGCTTCACAGGGAGAAGAGGAGCCTGTTGTGTGGCCTTGGGAGCAGGCAGTCTCCGCCAGCCTTGGAGGGTGCTCACCATGGGACACAGACTTCCAGTCACAGCATCAGCAGCCCCTGCCCTCTCCTCCCTGAGAGGTGGTGACGACAGAGTGCAGGGAGGCTTCGAGAGGTGGGAAGGGGCTCACCTTTTCAGGGGGGTACTGGAGGGCGGGGATCTTTTCCTCCAGGTGGTCCAAGCCTCGGCAGGCCAGCTCATTGGCAGCTGTGACTGGAAGGAAAGGGCCAAGTTTGGGTGAGCCCTGCCCCTCCCTATGAGAATCTAGCACTGGCCTCTGTGCCAAGGAAGTGAATTGGAGCCCTCAAATCCCAAGGCCTGCTGCCTCCCCAGCATCTCTGGGCCCCAGGCCCTTTGCCCTCTTTAGCCCTTGTCTGCAGGGACTCCTCGAGACCTGGGCCAGTTTCTTCTGTCTGCGTGGGAACTCTGGAGTCGCTCAGACCTGCACTCAAAAGGCCAAATGACCACATCTAAGCAGCCTGTGGCCTCAGCTAGTCACAGCCTGTCTGAGCCTCTGCTTCCTACCTTGTAAAAGGTGAATTAATGGTGCCTGCCTGGCAGGATTTTTGTGAAGAAGAATGATGGGAGCTATATGAATCACCAACAAGTACCGTTCTTTCCCTCCTTCTCTTCCTTCCTGACCTGCATGGGTGCTCTGAGTGAGCATGAGAGAGAAGAGAGGTGTGAGAGGGAAGCAGATGGCAGTGAGGCCTTGGGGCTGGGCCTGCTTAGCTCTCAACATGACAAACTCCCAGCACAGCCAGTGCAGGCCCCAGGCTGTCCATGCTCTTCTTTTTAACCACTAGGTGTTGAGACGGTCAGCTGTCTGAAGAGGGTCACAGGGAAGGGAAAAGAGTTGCCCCCGGAGAGTGGGCATGCATCAGAGATGCACCTGCTTCAAGGGGATCCCGCCTGGATTGGCCGGGACATCGGCTCTGCAGCCATGGCCAATGGGGGCCACAGCTTTCAAGGAGAGTTCTTTATACTCTTTCATATATTCTTTCTCCAGATACCTTATTTTTCTTCACAAAATTCTCAAGCAGCAGAGAGCCCAGATGACTTGGCTGTCTTCCAGTTGGGCAGAATGAGACTCAAGGAAACTATTTAAGGAGCTTGTAGCCAGGGACACGGCCTGGGCCTACTTCACATCGGTCCTCTCCTGTTTGCTGTGTGGAGTCCTCAGCTACCCATAATTCTGTAATTAGGATGATGGAAGGTACCAGACTTTTTGGCATTGCTGCGATTTCCCTCAGCCCTGTGTATGCCTTGGAGACCACATTTTCAGATGGGGCAGAACAATTTGAGTGGTGCACATCTGGTAAGGCCAGTAGGAGAGCCATCTTCTGCCTCCAGGGCCCTGGCTGGCGGCTCTCTGCCACCCCCACCCGTCATGAGCCGCTACCATCAGCTGCTGGGCTCAGCCAGCTTTCCCCTCCCTCCGTGCCCTCCGGCCCTGCCAGGGCCCCTAGTGCCGGCTGCCTCTGCCAGACTCTGCTGGTTCTTGCTGCTGCTGCCTGTGCTGTGACAGTGAGTGTCTGGTCTGCCTTGGGCCCTACCCTCACCACGGCCTGCACAGCTCTGCCTTCCCTTCCCCTGCAGATTCTCTGGCCATCATTGTTATCCTAGGAAAATGCCAGCTGGGCCATAGATAGGCATCTATAGATGAAAAGAGATCTGTATGTATACCTTTATAGCCGTAGATAAGAAGACCATGCAATGGGATGTGGGCAGTTAAGCAGACAGACAAGCAAGTTATCAGACAGTCAGACAGACTGAGAGGTGGACAGACAGACTGGAAGGTAGGCAGTGAACAAGCAGGCAGCTGCTGAGCGCCGCAAGGACTCACACTGGGTGGACAGCCTGCGGACCACCGGCTCCATGCTCCAGGCAGCTAAGCTACTGGCGCTCTGCACGCCCTTCTCATAGGCATTGCACACAGAGGCCACCAGGGGGTGGGCTTCCTTAGTGCTGGTGTAGGTCTTCTGGAAGCATTCGCAGGTGCCACTCACCACCGGCAGCTGCAGGACCCGCTGCAGCACATTCTCCTGCTCCTGGTGCGGAAGGAACACATTCAAGTTGTCCCACCTCCCTCTCCAGCCTCCCGGGAAGCTGACCCCAGGGTCATGGGGACCAATGGTGCAACTAGCCTGAGTCCAAGCGACCTGGGAGGAACCAAGGCCAAAAAGGTCTCTAGATGCCCCAATCATGGGGGCGTGGGAGAGCCCATGAGGAAAACAAGAGTCAGCCGGCCATGTCCTCCTGGTCACCATCCGGGGTTCTGGAGAGCTGCCAAGGCAATCTCTGTTCTCCAGGGACCAAGTCAGATCCCATCACCCCCACCCCCACCTCAGCTCACTCCCCTGATACCTACTGGTAGAGAGCAAGTGTTGTTAATGTCTAGAGTTTTAGTCCACCTTTGATTGGTGGCTTCTCCAAACATTTTTCTGGTCTTTCTGGGGTACTGCCTCCCTGCCTGTGTATCCCGACCCCACTGCCTAGAACGCTCACCTTCCCTCCCACAGCCCTTGCTGCCTGCCAGAATGCCATTCCTTCAAGACTCTGCTTGACCAGTACTTCCCGTGAAGCTTTCAGACTCTCCTCCATCATGTCGGAAACCACTCCCTCCCTGGCTGTCTCCACATTCGTCACACCATCCTGTGGTTATGTGTATTCATCTCACTCCCCGTAGACTGTCATCTCTGCATCCCCAGAGTGTAGGCCAAACATGGCACCGTAATGTTAGCTGAATACGTGAACCACAGTCAGGGCTGTGCCTAGTAGAATGTGTAGGTTTAGATCTGCCCAACTGCACAGAATCACAGAATCTTAGGGGACTTTGTACTAAGAATCCTTTCCATCGTTCCTCTGGTCGACTTGTATTTGTTTTCATTTATTTATTATTTTTTATAGAGACAGGGTTTCACTCTGTTGCTCAAACTGAAGTGCATGAGTGCCATCATAGTTCACTGTAACCTCCAACTCGTGGGCTCAAACAGTCCCCACACTTGTGCCTCCTGGGTAGCTGGGACTACAGGTGTGTGACACCATGCCTTGCTAATATTTTTATTTTGTAGAGGGGGGGTCTTGCCGGTCTTGAACTCCTGGCCTCAAGTGATCCTTCTGCCTCAGCCTCCCAAATCACTGAGATTATAGGCCTGAGCCATTGTGCCCAGCCAAGACTTATATTTGAATGTCTCCCTGAATGAGAGCTCTCCCCCTCACAAAGTGGCCTGTGTCCCTTGTTGGACAGCTTTGCTGAGCTTAAATTTGCCTCCACCCCCCTGTTGCACATTCTGCCCTCTAGAACAAAACTGAGCAAACCTATTTCATCATTCATGGGTTGGCCCTTCACATATTTGAAGTCAAATATGTCTCCCTTTAGAAGTGCCTCCATCATGTTAAATGGCTCCAGTTCCTAACTTTGTTTACAAATGGTTCACACTGTGGTCTGGTGACCCCCTCTCCTGGACATGCTACAGTTTTACATTATCTTTCTCAAAAATATACTACCCTCGCTTGAGCCCCAGAGTTTAAGGCCAGCCTGGGCAACACAGGGAGACCCCATCTCTACAAAAAAAAAAAAATAAATAATAATATAATTAGCAGGGCATGGTGCTGTGTGCCTGTGGTCCTGGCTACTCGGGAACCTGAGGCGGGAAGATCTCATGAGTCTGGGAGTTGGAGGCTGTAGTGAGCCATAATCACGCCACTGTACTACAGCCTCGATGACAGAATGACACCCTGTCTCAAAAAACAAAAAACAAACAAACAACACTCAAAGACAGCACTCTGGGTGTGATCTGCGTGTGCTGGGTGTAGTGGAACAATCGTTTATCATTTCTGGGGTGCTGTGCTGTTAGTAATGCACCTTTGGCAGCAGTCACATAATTAAGTTTTAGGTCACCTAGGAACCTTAGTGAAAAAACACTGGTCTTTGAGTAAAAGAATGAATTCTAGGGCTAAGTGTAGAAGCTCATGCCTGTAATCCCAACACTTTGGGAGGCTGAGGCGGGAGGATCATTTGAAGCCAGGAGTTTGAGACCACTCTGAGCCACAAAAAAAAAAAAAAAAAAAAAAAGCTGGCCATGCTAATATTTGATGGCATGTGGACTACACAGTCCCAGCTGCTGGGGAGGCTGAGGTGAGAGGACTGTCTGAGACCAGGAGGCCGAGGCTGCAGTGAACTATGACGATGCCACTGCACTCCAGCCGGGGTGACAGAGCAAGACTCTGTATCTAAAAAATAAATAAATAAAATTAAAAGAACAAATTTTAGGCATGCAGAGGGAAAGAACATTTGCCAGGTGCCATTATGCTGCAGGCACTGGTCTGGGTGCCTTGGTGACATGAGCTCACTTAATTCTAACAGCCATCCTCTGGGGTCAGCACTGTCACCAACACTGAGTCGATGAGGAGATTGACAATCAGAAACAGGAAGTGATTTACCCAAGATCCCACAGCTGATAAGTGGCAGAGCCAGGATTCCAACACAAGCTGGAAATGGCCTACCTGGGATTACCTTCAAAATAACATGAAGTGGGGGAATGAATGGAAGTGAGGCTGGGGTGGGATTGGCCACGAATTCATGGTCTTCGGGGCTAATAAAGGGTACATGGGGCTTACTATGTTCTTTTCTGTCTATTCTTATGAATGTTGAGAATTCTCCGTATCAAAAGTAAAAAGAAAAAAAAACCCCAGGTCAGATTCCGATGCTCAGGCTCTCTGTAGCTTTGAATATGACACTGTGGCATGGTTTTGCTCGCAAAGTGAAGACCTGACCTGTTCTGTTTGTAGGAGGCAGAGTTCAAAGACCCCTATCAATGACACCGACATGTACACTAAGACAGAGCAGCCCACAATATCTTAGTTTTTTGTTTGTTTGTTTGTTTGTTTTTTTGAGATGGAGTCTCGCTGTCTCCCAGGCTGGAGTGCAGTGGCGCGATCTCAGCTCACTGCAAGCTCTGCCTCCTGGGTTCATGCCATTCTCCTGCCTCAGTCTCCCAAGTAGCTGGGACTACAGGCGCCCGCCATCATGCCCCGCTGATTTTTTGTATTTTTAGTAGAGACGGTGCTTCACTGTGTTAGCCAGGATGGTCTTGATCTCCTGACCTTCTGAACCACCCGCCTTGGCCTCCCAAAGTGCTGGGATTACAGGCGTGAGCCACCGCACCTGGCCAATATCTTAGTTTTTTATCCTGCAGGTGAATTTGAAATTTGAACTAGAAATAGACTATGACTATAAACAAGAAAACATTCTTTTTAACATTTTGGACGAGCCTTCAGAGGTTGTTTTAGACAAAACCGAAGGAGGAAAGAGATCCTGGGAAGGGAATAAACCACCGTCTGTTAGAATGGCTTAACCATGTACTTGACCATTTTACGCCTCTCTCTGTTCTATGATTCAATACAAAACAAAGTGATTCCTCGTGCAAGAGTTAGTAAAAGCCTAACTTGGGCAAGGTGGATATTGCACAGGTTCATAATTTTTAAGTTTCACTATCTGAACTGTGCCCAAATCTGAGATGCCTTGCCAGGAGCCATCAAGCATCCCTAAAAGTATCAAATCACTTCAAGTCACAGTGAAAACCAGGTCAGAGATAGAACACCAGACACACGGAATATCCCACCCTTCCCCCGACACAGCAGCACAGGCTGTGCACCATCTAACTCCGACAGGTGACATTTGCCATTATGAATGATGCTGGAGACACAGAATGCAGTGGCTCTGCACTGAATGCACATCCAGCTGGGTGGTGGACAGAGCATGGGCTTCTGCGTCAGGGTTTAAACAGTAGTTCCCTTCCTCTCCACTCCCCCCGTCCCTAAGCCAGGATTTCTGTCCCTTTTTTTCAAGGTGCTTAGTTTTTAATAGGCATCTTTTTTTCCCCTCCCAGATCCTCCAACTGCCCCCTACAAAAGGTGGTGAGGGCAAGAATAACTAAGCCATGGTAGTCAATGAACTAGGATCATAATCTGGGAATATCTTGCTCTAAGTCCCCTGCACCTCCCCTCCCTGCTTCTTCCTCCTCCCTCAGTTGTCCATCCCCTGTCACAGATGAGCCCAAGTTACTTACAGGGAGGTCTCCATCCAGCAAGGTGAGGCCTTTGTTGACTGCCATCCTCGCTCCTCAAGCTGCAAAACAGAGTCCCAGGTCCCATCAGAAGCCCTCAGGCTTGAGCTCCACTGGGTCACTTCCCTACCTCTCATGGCCACCAACTAGGCCCAGGCTGCCTGGGGGCCCATTTGCCCTGAACAGAAGGCATTAGGTTGGAGGGTGAATGTCACACACAATAGCCCCACTCCTTAGGGTCCCATAGCAATGAGTTGCTCCATAGCTTACTTGTCAAGACTGATGTTTCTTTTTTTTTCTTTTCTTTTCTTTTTTTTTGAGATGGAGTCTTGCTCTGTTGCCCAGGCTGGAGTGTAGTCGCACAATCTCGGCTCACTACAACCTCCGCCTCCCGGGTTCAAGGGATTCTCCTGCCTCAGCCTCCCAAGTAGCTGGGATTACAGGCGCCCACCACCACGCCTGGCTAATTTTTTTTTTTTTCTGTTTAGTAGAGATGGGGTTTCACCATGTTGGCTAGGCTGGTGTCGAACTCCTGACCTCAAGTGATCCACCTGCCTAGACCTCCCAAAGTGCTAGGATTACAGGCATGAGCCACCATACTGGCTAATTTTTGTATTTTTAGTAGAGATGGGGTTTTATCATGTTGGCCAGGCTGGTCTCGAACTCCTGGCCTCAAGTGATCTGCCCACCTTGGCCTCCCAAAGTGCTGTGATTACAGGCACGAGCCACCACACCCGGCCAAGAATAATGTTTCCTATAAGAGTTCAGGTTAAGAGGCCAGGCGCGGTGGCTCAGGCCTCTAATCCCGGCACTTTGGGAGTCCAAGGCAGGCAGATCACCTGAGTTCAGGAGTTCAAGACCAGCCTGGGCAACATGGTGAAACTCCATCTCTACTAAAAATACAAAAATTAGCCAGACGTGGTGGTGGGTGGCTGTAATCCCAGCTACTTGGGAGGCTGAGGCAGGAGGATCGCTTGAGCCTGAGAGGTGGAGGTTGCAGTGAGCTGAGATCCCGCCACTGCACTCCAGCCTGGGTGACAGAGGGAGACTCTGTCTCAAAAAAAAAAAAAAAAAAGTTCAGGTTAGGAAATAAAAAATGCAGGTAGCCATAAGAGATAAAAAGTTTTAGATAAAATCTTAAGGCTCTTAAATGAGGGTCCAAAAGAGACAAAAACAAGAAGTTTCAAGCTGGGTGCATTGGCAAGCACCTGTAATCCCAGCTACTGAGGCCGACATGGGAGAATTGCTTGAGCCCAGGAGTTTGAGATCAGCCTGGGCAATACAGTGAGACGCCCATCTCTAAAAAAATAAATAAACAAGTTAAAGGTTTCATCTTTGAAAAGGCTCTGGGTTAATTCCTCTATTTCTCTCTTTCTCTCTGTCTGTCCCTCTCCCCCTCTCCCTATCTGTTTTTTGAGACAGGGTCTCAATCTGTTGCCCAGGATGGAATGTGGTGGCACGATCATGGCTCACTGCAGCCGTGACCTCCTGGGATCAAGGTACCCTCCCACCTCAGCCTCCCATGTAGCTGGGACTACAGGCATGCACCACAATGCAGGGCTATTTTTTTTTCTTTTTTTGTAGAGACAGGATCCCACTGTTGCCCAGGCTGTTCTTGAACTCCTGGGCTCAAGTGATCCACCTGCCTTGGCCACCTGCAGTGCTGGGATTAAAGGCATGATCCACTGTGCCTATCCAATTCCTCTATTTCTAGATTCTGGTATCTATACCAGAATCTCTCCCTCAGTAGTTTCCCTGCAGAATTTTTCATCCCCAGCAAAATCCCCAAGAGGCCCTTACCTTCAACTTCTTCCCTTTAATGTTCATAAACAAGCCATGTAAGGCAGGTGCCCCAGGACCCCAACACTCACTCCGGCTGACCGCCACCTCAGTCTCACAGAGCCCAGGCTGCAGAGTGTCTCCTCAGGCAGAAACAATTCCTGTCACTCCTGGGAGGCTTGGGCAATGCTGCTTCCACCTCCCAGCTAGAGGAGGGCAGAGAGGGAGAGACAACAGGGTCAGCCAGTTGTCATGGTTATCTGACCCAGGGTTCCCCAGGCATATCCTAACTTCTCTAAGGACATTTAGAAAACAAGGAGGTAGGTGGCAGAGCTGAAGGAGATCCAGGCTCAGAGGACTTAGTATTCCAGAGCCATGAAGCATCAGTTCTATAATGTTCCTGCCCTCAATTCACAAAAATCTGCTTTCCAGAAAGAAGGTATAGGGATAGACATCGTTAAACTCAAAAGCTCTAAAGTTCTATATACCTCTGCAATCTTTTGGCTCCTTTTCCATAGAGGGTCTTGTGGGACAGTTTTCAATCCATTTCTCTCATCTTTTCTTATTTACTAGCAAGAGTGAATGTTGAACAGTAAAATTTAAACCCACACAGAAGAGTTCATCTGAATGTATTCATCTTTGATCATGGAGATAAATTGCCCTCAGTGAAGAAGCGACAGAGCCGGGAGTTGAGTTTTTGACAATATAGCCTTTGAGTTGAGGGACGAATTCCCACTTCTTAGAATTCAAAAAAATTTATTGAACTTTACCTGGCCTAAGATGCTACTAGAATGAAGAGTAGGAGAGCCAAGTAGATTTTTATTCCCCTAAGTCTGGATAAGCGACAGTGTTGACTAAGATTCTATCACTAATTAATAGCACCCAGACAATCAAGAATTAGCACCACTCAACCCTTCTTTAGCCAGGACTCAAGCACAAGCCCAAGTTCTAGTTCCTGGCTTCAGATATGATGGAGGACTATGGTATAAGCCATAGCTTTCAGATTAACTAAGAAGGGCCTCTTCATGAAAACAGACAATAGGAAAACAAAACTTATTTTCTTTGTTGCTGGTGGAATTATATGTATTGTTGACTCTGCTAAGTCACACAGTGTGGGCAAGAGAAGAAAGAGGCAGGGGTGGGGAATTATGAAAGATCCTTGGCAATAAATTACGTATCTGTGATGCAATAAAGTAGGGAATGAGAAGACAGGAAAGGGAGGAGTCAAGCAGGGAGGCTTCAAAGGAGTAATATGCTATATGTTTAATACTTATTGATCCAACCTGTGCTTTTCAAATGTAAGGCAGTAGAGAAGACAAAGTATTTAAAGTGGCCTCTGCCCTCACCTCAAGGTTCAGCACAAATTATCTGTGAGTCTGTGACTGGACAGCAACCTGAGCCAAAGGGCAGTTTTCAGCCTTCAGAGTAGTGGCTTTGGGCCAGAGGGAACATAGGGCTTTGTGCCTGAAAGCTCTGCCAAATCAAATAGTCCTTTGGCTGCTTTAGCTGGGAGTGCAGAATGTGGGTGAGAGGTGAGAAGTGGTGAAAGGGCCTAGGAGAGTCCCGAGGGAAGACAGAAGTGTTAGTTTTCTAGCAGTAGCTTGCAGGGCATAGAGTTCTATCTTCTTTCCTTCTCCATACCTGCCTGCTTTCCCTACCCCTCCACCAAGTGAGAGCAGGGACCTAGGTCATCTTGCTCACAAGTGGATACCCAAAACCATGCATGGCACTCAAACATTCATTGTTGAATAAATGAATTGTCAGGCAACAATGCTCAGTTGTGAATGTGCTGGGCTGTACATCTACGAAGAACTTCTTCGATTTTTGGCATCCCTCATGAATGTGGAGGCTCTGGGGTGGAAAACATTAGTTACAAAGAAGGATTCACAGGGAGGTACCAGGACACCATTAAGGTTTACACAAACCTCTTAGAAGAGGTAGTATTTCCCAAACTCCCCACCACTCACCATTGCAGAGGACAAAAGTACCAAGATGGATACCACTGTAACATAACATACCACCATGAATTCAAGGCAGACTTACCTAGGCAGAAGCCAGCCAGCGATTGACAGGGCTACTGTAGAGCACCCTCTCCATGGCAGCAGTCTAGATGAGTTCATTTCAGAGGTCCCTCTCAACCCAGAGGCTCTACATCTCAATCTTTCTCCATCCTCCTCCTCAGCCTGGATCTTCTAGCCCAGAGCTCGCTGTACCAACTGTGTAGGCTGATTGAGGATTATCTGCTGGATTGCCTTATGTTTAACTCTTCTCTCTTCCCAGAACACACTCACAGACACAAGTCAATTTTGTCTAGAAATTTATTGAACATAGTTAATCTATTACAGTACAGGATCTGGACAATAAAAATAGTTATTTAAGCTTTTTATTTGCCCTGACCTAGTAGCTTTCATGTCTCTTAAAATTCCCTAAACTTTATTTCTCAAATCCCATATCGTGATTGGTTAAACAGACAGCCAAGAATCTGAGTCTATTTTTTGAGAATCTCAATCACATTTCTGGGAAATGTGACTTATTGAATACATATTTATTTTCTCATTTCCATTCAGATAAATGACACAGCTTTGCTGGGAGGACTGACATCGGCCTCCTACCTGCTGGCATCCTATTTCTCTACCTCACCTCCCTCAAACTAAAGGATCTGTAACCACATATAAAGACCCACACCCAAGATGGCAGATAGGAACACAAGTCAATGTCATTGATTCAGCATTCCATCGTCCTCTTCACTGGCTTCCTCCTGTGCTTTCCACCTCCCTCAATCACCCTACAAATAAGACGTCTGATTTATCGTAGAAAATTGTGACTCTCTTACATCTGGAGTATTCATGAAATTTTTTTGACTGGATAAATTTTGATGAAAATTAATGTAGAATTGCCTAAATTGTTAGAAGGATTTAAATAAAACAATCTAACTGATAAGTCTAAATATGGTTTTAATTTTTTTTTAAGACACAGGGTCTTGCTCTATCACCCGGGCTGGAGTGCGGTGGAAGCTCACTGCAGCCTTGAACTCCTGGGCTCAAGTGATCCTCCTGCTTCAGCCTCCAGAGTATCTGGGACTACAGGCATACGCCACCATGCCTGGCTAATTTTTTAACACTTTGTTGTAGAGATGGGGTCTCACTACATTGCCCAGGCTGGTCTTGAACTCCTGGCCTCAAGCAATCCTTCCGCTTCAGTCTCCCAAAGTGCTGGGATTATAGGTGTGAGCCACCACACTCCACCCCGTTTTAGTTTTTCTAGAAAAGAATATAAACCACTGGACAAGGAAGTTTCCAAATTATGGGAGAGTAAGAGGCAAAAAACAGGATTCAGGAGGGGATCACATTTCTACTCAATTCTGAAGACAGTGGGAGAGCATGGAGAGAACACTTGATTAGGAGTCAGAGGAATGAGGCTCTAGCCTCAGTTTTTTGTTTGTCTCACTGTCAGCTTCTTATCTGTCACAGGCTACATATAGGCACCCATTGTGACCCTGTACCTATTTTTATAAGTCCCTCCGGTCTGCTTCTGATTTTTGCTTATTCACTGCACCCATAGACACAATTTATACCATGAAGGTGCCTGATGCTTTTCTGATTCTACTTCTGCACAGAGCAAGGATATGAGTGCAGTGATGGTATAAGGGCCAACAAGTTGAGAGGCTGTAAGCCCAGCTCTCCTCCATCCTGCTACTGACATCAGAGCCTCTACTAGATCTGAGAGTGCCATGCACCAGACCTACTGTAATCATGTGAAACCAATGATCCACATAACCCTAAAGTTATTGTATACTAGTGTTCAATGATCAGTGTGATTGGGTCTTTTTAAATTTTTTCCTTTCAATTTTTATTCATTTAGCAAATACTAAGCTCCCACTATGCACATAAGAGATGTTCAATCAATGTTAGATGAAGGGAAAACATTCAGAAATTCACAAGTCACTCCAGCACTCCAAAAACATACAACTCTTCATGCTCCTCCCTTCTCCGTTCTTGGCCTCATCTCTGCCCACGTCATAGGTTGTTAAATGCTCACATGAACAAGAACTTAAGCACAGTATGACACGGCCTGTGACTTATACAAATGTCTATCCCACTAAGAGGCCATCTTTTAAAGTAGGTACTAGTTCCAAGCCTAAAAACACCCTAACGGGTCTTCAGCTTCATCTGAGGATATGCCACAGTGATCATGCCTGCTATAGAGGACACAAGACCTCCAAGTCCAATGATGCCAGGATTGGATTTATAGATCCCCAGCTGGTCCAAAGGGTTCAGGATATCACAAAGGTTCTTCACTGTGTCCAGGAGCAAGGGAGGATGCTGCTTCAGAGATCGGAATAAGATAAGTAGAAAGGATTGGAGCCATTCTGTTTCCTCCTCAGCCACGCTGAACCAAAGAGGATCCTGGGATGCCGATTTTTCTTTCTTTGCCCTGTCACATGTAACTCGTTTCATCTGCAGGGAGATTTCATACAGATCCCTGACCAGGCTCAGCAGAAGAGAATAGTAGTAGTGGTGAGCAGCCCTCGTTCGCCATTTCTCTTTGTTGATGCCAGAGGTGAGACCTACGCTCCTCACCCAGAGGATGGTGTCACAGATGAAATAAATCACACGGTTCAGGTTGGCTAATGTTAAGCATAAGCGAGGTACCAGGTCAGTGGCATGAATGCTCTGCTCAGTTGCCTGTATAGCATGTACCACATTGCCTAGTCTGAACCCTGCAAGTAGAACCCACAATAGTGAACAGTTATTTCATTAGTACACAACGGGAAGATAGAATCCCTGTATCAGGGTGAGGAGCCAGCTTTTTGTTGTTTTTTGTTGAGACAGGGTCTTGCTCTGTCACACCAGCTGGAGTGCAGTGGCACCATCACAGCTCACAGCAGCCTCAACCTCCTGGGCTCAAGCAATCCTCCCACCTCAGCCTCCCGGGTAGCTGGGATTATAGGCATGAGCCAGTGTGCCCAGCTTAGCACTGGTCTTTTTAACAACTGATGGTCATTAAAGGCTCAGCCTTTGTTCAGAAAAAGAGAAAGATTTTACAGTACATTAAGGACACCTAAAGTGATCTTGGAAGGCAAAAAATACAGTGACTCTTTAAATTTACCTCCTCTATTGTAATGAACACCTTAATGTTGACTGACAGCATACTCCAGGCAAGGTCAATCATGAGTGTGGACTGTTACATTTGATTATTTACCAGCTACACTTCTTTAGAAGGAAGGTACCATGATAACATAAACTCCAGATGCAATACTCTCTTGGAGAGTCTGATGCCTTGCATTTTATTTATTTTCCAGACAAAAGACTGTCTTTTTAAAAAACACTATTATCATTTTGCCATTTCTCTGGTCCAAACCCCTTTTGGCTACCTATTGCCAAGAAAATAAAGTAGAGATGGTAGAATTTAATGGATAGAACAATTAATAATATTGTCACAGAGCTCCTAGTTGAATGAAATCAACCATTGCAATGGCATGTCCTTATGTGAGCATGTAATTCAATTCATCAGGGATGCATCAATCAATAGGTACTTACTGAACACCTTCTGAGAAAGAGTTATAGTACTAAATGTCACGGAGGATACAAAAGAAGTACTTTTCCTTGAAGGACCATACCTTAGACTCAGGAGGCGCTCAGAAGTAGCTACTTTCAGAAAACTTATAATCTCAGAAGGGGCTGGGCGCAGTGGCTTACACCTGTAATCCCAGCACTTTGGGAGGCCAAGGTGCACGGATCACCTGAGGTTAGGAGTTTGAGACCAGCCTGGCCAACGTGGTGAAACCCCGTCTCTACTAAAAAAAATAAAAAATAAAAACAAAAATTAGCCAGGCATATTGGCACATGCCTGTAGTCCCAGCTACTAGGGAGACTGAAGTGGGAGAATTGCTTGAACCCGGGAAGTGGAGGTTGCAGTGAGCCAAGATCATGCTACTGCACTCCAGCCTGGGCAACAGAGTGAGACTCCATCTCAAAAAAAAAAAAAAAAAAAGAATGTTTGGTATTATGTTATCAAAAATAACATAAAATAGTAAAATAGTATATGTAATGACTATTTTAGTATATAGATTCTGGGTTCCAGTTCTGGCTCTTGCACTAACTGGCTGAATGACCCTGGATAAGCCCCTTCTGGACTTACAGACTAGTGACCTCTAAAGGACCTTTCAGCTCCAACATTCTAAATAATCTAAATAGAATTTCTAATCTTGGCCTTCAGTGCCATCCAGAAAAGCTCGCCCCACCCTTCCCATCCCTCTGCTTGACAATTTAAATCTGTCAAACTAGTTTTGTAGTTTGACAATGATCCTCCCATACAATGGTTTACTCAGAACAGTTCTGAGCCTTTACTAGAGAAAACTGCCCTTCGAAACTCTCTTCTTCCTTCTCTCTAGCCTCACCTCAAGTTCCACCTCCTCTAAAGCACCTTTCTTTTCCTCTACCTCAGCCAACAAGTTTGGCACTAAATCTTATATATCATTATTTAAAGCACCTTACTTCTCCCATAAGGCTCAGGAATGTACCTATATAACATAGGTGCTCAAAAGCAACTGATCAATATGTGATGTTCTACATTCCATTCTAATGCCTCTGCTAACCTACTATAGCAACATCTGGTTTTCATCAAACAACAAAGAGTCAGAAAGGCAATTGCTATGAAAAGTACTGGATTTCCCAGTATGACATATTATTAAAGTGAATTTAATAAACACAAAATATTGATTTCACTTTTTACCTTTGGCATGAAACCTACCTCAAACATGGTCTACAAAAATGTATCCACCTATATATCCTCTAGCACTCCTCAATAAAGGAAAAAGGCAGGTGGTCTAGGATATAACTATTTCACTCTTGTTTAGAACAAATGGGCTCACAAGAGCAGAAGCTCATGTCAGAGACTGCTAAAACATACTATGATTCTAAGAACTAAAGGTGAACTAACACATTGTCTGTCTCACTGGTTATGATTCAGCAGAAAGATAAGGTGTAGCACCAGATGTGAACATAAAAGGGTGTTTATGAATGGTCTGCAGCAACACATTCGAACCTGTTGTGCCATGAGGACAGCCTTACTGGTCAATTTCACCAATAAACTTGATTGACTAGAAATTAATGACCTAGAAATTACTCCGTGAATTACAGGGTCTGAGGCTGAGGATTCTAAACCAGGAACCACTGTCCCTCAAGAAACAGGGTACTTACATTTACGACCAGTGCTCACACTGGACTCCAGTTTCTTGAGCTTCATTACCACCTTCTCTTTGCCAGCTTTGGGCTCTAACAAATATCTAAGCAACATGCATGTGTACTGAGTGGCTCTGAAATGGAAAAAAAAAATTGAAAAGAATGATTTACAAACCAAATAAAACTTAATTCATGAAGTAAGGGAAAGAGAAACACATGCCTCCAGACAACATTTCCAAGACCATTTCTCATGTAGCAACTCTTACAAAAGCAAAATTCTGCAACAGTCATTCTACAGGAGAGCCAAAGGGTAGAACATATCATGGAAATTTAACACAAAGGTAATGAAAACAAATTCTGCAATAATGCAGCCAATGTGCCTCCAAAAGGCCTTTTGCTGGCACAGAGAAATGGATATAGTCAAAGTGAGAAACTGTACAAAATCTCCCTCATGTTAAGTCTACAAAGATCCATATTCCTTCTCTTCCCCGGTGTAGATTTCTTTCTTTCTTTTTTTTTTTTTTTTTTTTTTTGACCGAGTCTCACTCTTTCCCCAGGCTGGAGTGCTGTAGTGTGATCTTGGCTCCACTGCAACCTCTGCCTCCCTGGTTCAAGCGATTCTCCTGTCTCAGCCTCCCGAGTAGCTGGGATTACAGGTGTGCGCCACCACGCCCAGCTAATTTTTGTATTTTTAGTAGAGATGGGGTTTCACCATGTTGGCCAGGATGGTCTCGATCTCCTGACCTCGTGATCTGCCCTACTCAACCTCCCAAAGTGCTGGGATTGCAGGCATAAGCTAATGTGCCTGGCCTGATTTTCAGATTTCTAAAATGAACTTTTCTACCATGTACTTAACCTACCATCTATGTGACAGGACATAAACTCAAACCAGAACCAAATGAAAAGTCCACAGTTTAAAGATTGTTTAATTTTTTATAAACGAAAGGACCAAATACACACCAGTACATAAATTAGTATAAATATGTTTTCATAGTTGTCTTTCAAAACTTATTCGTATTTTACATAAAATACAGGCAGAATCCTGCTTAATAATACTATATATTTAATAAAGTGATTATTGTCATGCTTACAAATAACAATGACTTACTAATATAAATGTAGGAGAAATTTTACATCACATAGTCACACATCCAAATCCATTTGGCAATCTACTAATAAAGTAGGTGCCTGGTTCCTACTGTCTTGTAAGTGCATTTGAATCCCTTTATGCTATAAATATTATTCTCAATAAAAATGCGGTACATTTTCCATTTTCTAAAATAGTGAACTTGTTACTAGGAATGAAATAAAAAGAGAAGACTGGAATCATAAACAATCGCTTTCTCTTTTTTAAGTGTGCTTCCTGGTTACAGGGCTGGTCATGTCAATGACTCTGCCTTTCTGAGCTTTGGTCTAACAATAAGGATCAGGCCAACAGTAAGACATTACTTTTATTTATTTATTGTTGAAGTGAACATAAACTCGATTTTATTGTCTTCATAATAAAAGATGACACTTAGAACTGGATCACTTGGCCCTTTCTCTTCTTATCTCCTCCCAGTTCAAAATGCTGGCATCTTTTAATAGCCAGGATTCTCTTAGATCTTCACTGGGCTCAACACACTCAAGCTTTAGCACAAACTTCTTGGTAGTTTTAGACTTTTTCTGGAAAATCGGCTTAGTCTGCCCACCACAGCCACTCTGCTTCCTGTCATAATGCTGCTTTCCCTGGGCATACAGAGAATCCTTGCCCTTCTTGTACTATGTCACTTTGTGGGGTTGGTGCTTGCCACACTTCTTACAGTCCGACGGGTTTTAGGAATGTTCACCATGTTTGCATGAGCATTATTGGCACAGAAAGCAAGGTATTATTTTATGAATGCCAGTGTGGTCATAAAGGTTATACAGATCATCAAGGAGGCTGGGAAATGAATGCTAGAGATCTCAGATCTTTTAGAATAAACATATCTTAAAGTATTATTATTTTTCGAGACAGAGTCTTGCTCTGTTGCCCAGGCTGGAGGGTAGTGGTGCGTTCTTGGCTCTCTGCAAACTCCACCTCCCGGATTCAAGCGATTCTCCTGCCTCAGCCTCCTGAGTAGCTGGGATTACAGGCATGTGCCATCACGCCCAGCTAATTTTTGCATATTTAGTAGAGATGGGGTTTCACCATGTTGGTCAGGCTGGTCCCGAACTCCTGACCTCATGATCTGCCCACCTCGGCCTCCCAAAGTGCTGGGATTACAGGTGTGAGTCACTGCACCCGGCCTAAATGATGATGATGATTATTTTTTATGTTTTTATTTTTTTTTAGACGGAGTCTTGCTCTGTCGCCCAGGCTGGAGTGCAGTGGCGTGATCTTGGCTCACTGCAAGCTTTGCCTCCTGGGCTCATGCCATTCTCCTGCCTCAGCCTCCTGAGTAGCTGGGACTACAGGCGCCCACCACAACGCCCAGCTAATTTTTGTATTTTTAGTAGAGACGGGGTTTCACCATGTTAGCCAGGATGGTCTCGATCTCCTGACTTTGTGATTCGCCCACCTCAGCCTCCCAAAGTGCTGGGATTACAGGTGTAAGCCACTGCACCCGGCCTAAATGATTATTTTTTTAACCAACTTCCTTGATAAACCCTGCAGGGTACATTCTAGGTACACTGGAATTACAGGTTTCTATTTAATGAAATTTCTATTTAATGAAGCTTGTATATAAAGCAACCATTTAAAAAACCTATCAAACTAATGAGAAAGCCAGTATAGCTTGGTAGTTAAGTGGGCACTGGAGTCATTTGCGTGGATGTGAATCTCTCAGTTCTGCCATGTAGTACCTATTAACCTCTTTCTGCTTCAGTTTCTCCATCTGAAGTGGGGAAAATATTTAGAGTATCTACCTCATAGGGTTGTGATGAGGATTATATAAGTTCATAGTTGCAAAACACTGGGAACAATAGCTGGCATAAAGATGGCTTCCAAAAGCCTCATTATTGGGGCCATTCTAATTGATCTGTTTGTATCAGCACTTGCACACCCAGAAGAGAATGCAGAGCTGTTAAATAAAACTGCAACTGTAACTATTTTTTAATTAAGCAAGAATCAACCAAATCTCTAAAACATCATGAACTAGTACTGTATTCGTATTAAAGATACAATCTCTCAGTTCTTTTCGTTTCTTATGGAACCAAAAGAAAAAGAGACACAATCTCTGTTTAATATTTTCAGTAGCACAGCATGAACCTTAGAGGTGCAGTTAGTTCTTTCTGAGCTTCTCCCCACTGTATTTCCCCCCAATCCAGTTGGTGTGGTCTCATCCCCGCTATATTTTGTTTTACAATTTACAAAACTATTCCACATGCAGTAGCTCAATGATACAGCTTGGGCAATAATGGAAGAGAACTTCTGTCTCTCCTCAAACATTTCAAGAGGTATTTGAGACCGGGCGCGGTGGCTCGCGCCTGTAATCCCAGCACTTTGGGAAGCCGAGGTGGACAGATCACCTGAGGTCAGGAGTTCGAGACCAGCCTGGCCAACATGGCAAAACCCCGTCTCTACTAAAAATACAAAAAGTAGCCGGGCGTGGTAGTGCACGCCTGTAATCCCAGCTACTCGGGAGGCTGAGGCAGGAGAATCGCTTGAACCCGGGAGGCGGAGGTTGCAGTGGGCCGAGACCGCGCCACTGCCTGGGCGACAGAGCGAGACTCCGTCTCAAAAGAAAAAAAAAAAAAAAGAGATATTTGAAGTCACACCAAGTGGTTTGCTTCCCTAGCCACAAATACTAACCCAAAGTTTCTCTTTAAAGGAGATCCCTCGGAAGAATGTTGAGTGGAGAGAACCAATCTTTCTGTGCCCGGAGAGCAAAGTTAGGAGGGGAGGAGGATCTGTCAGCAGGTGTCACGTCGTCGGCGGTCTCGAGGCGGCTAGGGTGCCGGGCACTGGGGCTTTCGTGCACGGGGCTAGGACGGGACGCGGGTGCGTTGGGCCCACTCACGTTGAATTTAGGGTAAGGAGGGGCTCGGATACTAAACTCCCTCCGTAGGAGCTGGCAACGTCCTTCCTGCTTCCATCTACTAGGCTATCACCTCCTTTTTCTCGGGTGCCGGGGAATAGGCACGGGAGCCGAGTTAGGGCGAGAAAGGGGCGGAGGCCGCTGGCACCTGACTCACCTGAAGAGTCGGTCCCGGCCCTGGGTCTGGTTGGTGAAGCGGGTGAAGGCGTCCATGGCTTCTAGCCCAAAGGCCACGAGTCTCACGGGGCTCAGGCGTGGGTCCTCTGGGGCCGCCGGATCCCCAGGGAACGGTCAGTCCCAAGTTATCCGCTGAGGGGGAGGGGCTGAGTCTCTCCGCCCCAGAGGGGGCGGGCGCACTTTCTGTAGAGCAACTTCGCGGACTTCCGGTTTAAGCCGGAAGTTGTGGTTACCAAGGCGACGCAACGCCGCCCGGCCAGGTGAGCAAAACTTCTGATCTTACCTTCGGGTGCCGGGGCTCCCCTCGAGTCCCAGGACTCCCCTTTACCTGTAGAGTCTCCTAGAGGAAAGTCTGAGGGGGTCCGTCTCCCCAGACTCGGGCGTTTCCGGATGCCTGACGCCTCCCCGCAGATCTCAGGTTCTCAGGAACCCGGGGTGAAATCCCGAATGGTCTCTTCAGCTTCAGAACTCCCCTGAGCTCTTGCTTGGGACGGTGGGGCCTAATCATTTCCCAGCGCCGTGCCTCTTTCCCTTGAGCTACACCAGCTCTATGTCTGGTGAAGGAAGTGGTTAGGGCAGAGATAAGCCAATTCACAGTGTGAACCTAGCATGGGAGGCGGATGAAGTGAGAAAATGTTCTGCTTGGATTATTGAACATTGAAAGAAGATTGTTACCTGAGGAAATCCTAAAAGAGTCATTATGAGCAAAGTGAAGCAAAAATAGATTGCAATGAAATTGCACCGCTGAACATTCGTTCTGTGCGGCTTGAAGAAAAGGAGCCTTACCCACTCCGTGGCAGTAATTTTATAAAATGTACCCTCTATAACCACAAAATAAGGTCGGCCGGCGCTGTGGCTTACGCCTGTAATCCCAACACTTTGGGAGCCGAGGTGGGCGGATCACCTGCGGTCAGGAGTTGGAGACCAGCCTGGCCAACAGGGTGAAACCCCGTCTCTACTAAAAATACAAAAAAAGTAGCCGGGCGTGGTGGCGGGCGCCTGTAATCCCAGCTACTCGGGAGGCTGAGGCAGGAGAATCGCTGGAACCCAGGAGGCGGAGGTGGCAGTGAGCCGAGATTGTGCCACTGCTTTCCAGCCTGGGCGACAGAGCGAGACGCTGTCTCAAAAAAATAAAATAAAATAAGGTGAACATTTTCGTAATCTTTATTCCCTCGGTCAGGCCAGCTCCTAACATTTGCAGGCCCTGGGTAAGAGTACAAATGGAGTCCAGCATACCGTATGTTTAAATATTTTAGTTATAAATCAAGCAACAAATTGTTAAGTAAAATATAGTCTGTTTTCCCACATTGACAAATAAACCCTCATAATGATGTAGAAGGCCAGGTTCATCTTCAGAATCCCTAGACTCCTTAGAATACCTGGAAACACAGCTGGAATATGGCAGTGTGGGGAGAAATGGCCCCCAGTCTTTTCCCACTTCCCTTTCTTTTCTGGTTTCTGGTGCCCACCTACATTCCCTGCCAGGAGCCTTGTATACCATCCTGATACTCCAAGCCACATCCAACGTCTGCCCATACCTCTGCAAGCAACCATGCCTTTGCCACCTTTTCAGATCGAGGAGTGCTCACATTAGCAGCTGGGTCTGCCCTCAGGTGAAAGCTGAGAAGGGCTCATGCAGGCCATGGTGTCATTTGGGCAGTAAATTCCAGGGGTATTGGTACCCTGAACATGGTCTAGACTCCAGAAGAGGGAAACTAGGCTTTGGGTGAGCATATCTCCTTGGCCCCATGGGTTACTCATTTTTTGTAGAGGAAAGAGCCTCGAAGAGAGCCAGAAGTTTTCTCTAAGTACATGGCCCAGGTCAGGGCAATTCTGCAAGCAATAAGAATTTATTGAGTCCTGGCCATATACCAACCACTGTGCTAAACTCTAGTCGTAGGGTAATAGGTTAACAAGGAACACAGTAAACTGACAAGTACAACACAGAGATATGTTAGATGATAGAGGTGAGCACAGGGTGCTTCTAAACACAGATGTGTATCATCTGTTTTTTGTTTTTGTTTTTGAGACAGAGTTTTGCTCTTATTGCCCAGGCTGGAGTGCAATGGCGCAATGTCAGCTCACTGCACCCTTCGTCTCCCGGGTTCAAGCGATTCTCCTGCTTCAGCCTCCTGAGCTGGGATTACAGGCATGTGCCACCACGCATGGCTGATTTTTTATATTTTTAGTAGAGATGGTGTTTCACCATGCTGGTCAGGCTGGTCTGGAACTCCTGACCTCAGGTGATCCACCTACCTCGAGCTCCCAAAGTTCTGGGATTACAGGTGTGAGCCACCACGCCTGGCCTCATCTGTTTTTTATACCTACAATTCTGCCTTTTTCACAATATCATATAAATTGAATCATATAGTATGTAGCGTTTTCTTTTCTTTTCTGATTTATTTTACTTAGCATAATGCATTTGAGATTATCTATGTTGTGCACATCAGTAGTTTGTAATGTTTTGTTCCACAATGTGAATGTATTATAATTCATTATCCATTCACCCACTGAAGTACATTTGTGTTGTCTCTAATTTGAAGCCATTATAAATAAAGCTGCTATAAATATTTAAGTACAGATTTTGATGTGAAACATAAGTTTTAATTTTCTTCCTGTAATACGCAGGAATGTGATTGCTGAAACATATGGTATGTTTAACTTTGTAAGAAACTGCCAAACTGTTTTCCAAAGTGGCTATCCTATTTTGTATTACCACTGACAATGTGTGAGAGCTTATCTGTTTGCCTATTGGTGGACATTGGGTTGTTTCCACTTTGGGGCTGCTACAAATAAAGTTGTAATGACTGTTCGTGTACAAGTCTTTGTATGGACATATGTTTTCAGTTCCCTTCTACCACTCCTAAGAGTGGAATGACTGGATATGATGGTAGATATGTGTTTAAGTGTCCTGCAGTGGACAGGCCTATGCAAACCTACCCCCAAAAGTCTGAGAAAGCTGAGAGGCCAAAGCAAGAGGCTGACATACCCAGTTTCTCAGAAACAAACATTTAATAAATAAATATAATTTAAACAAACAAACAGAAGCCATGTCTGTGTCTCAGGAAGCAAGACAAGATGGTGGATCCCTGCCATTATCCACCAGACCCAGGGTTTCTGTGCTATAGAGAAAGGTGCTTCAGAAGGAATGTGTAAGATAATTGCTTAAGGACAGAATTTATGGCAAGAATGATAACATCAAGGTTGTTTTGACCTAAGGGCAATATTTACAGTAAGTGGTGCTCTTACGCAAGGAATGAGTCAAACTGGAAATCTTAGAGGTTTTTCTGGAACTGGGGATAATCAGAAGTTAACATGGAGGATTAGCATCCAAGATGGGAGTTGCTTTGGCCTCCACATTAGCGTTTTAAGAAATTGCCAAACTGTTTTCCAAACCAGTTGTACTATTTTGGTTTCCCAATAGTGTGTATGAGCATTCTTATTGTACATCTTCAACAACACTTTCATGGTCTATCTTTTTAACTTTAGACATTTTAATATACGTGTAGTGGTATCTCATGATTTTAATTTGCATTTCACAAATGACTAATGATGCTGAACATCTTTTTATGAGTCTATCTGCCATCTGTATATCTTCTTTGGTTAAGTATCTGTACAAATCTTTTGCACATATTTAAAAATTGTTGGGTTATTTCTTTTTTTTTTTTTTTTTTTGAGACGGAGTCTCGCTCTGTCGCCCAGGCTGGAGTGCAGTGGCACGATCTCGGCTCACTGGTTTCACACCATTCTCCTGCCTCAGCCTCCCGAGTAGCTGGGACTACAGGTGCCCACCGCCACGCCCAGCTAATTTTTTGTATTTTTTAGTAGAGACGGGGTTTCACCATGTTACCCAGGATGGTCTCGCTCTCCTGACCTCATGATCTGCCCGCCTTGGCCTCCCGAAGTGCTGGGATTACAGGCGTGAGCCACTGCACCCGGCTGGGTTATTTATTTTATTACTGAGTTTTGAGAGTTTTAAAAATACTCTGGACACAAGTACTTTATCAGATAAGTGACTTGCACATATATTTTCTCCCCATCTGAGGATGACCTTTTATTCTCTTAACAGTGTGTTTTGAAGAAACACAAGTTTATTTTTGAAAAGGTTTAAATGACCAGTTTGTTCTTTTTAGGTTATACTTTAATGTCATATCTAGGAAATCTTTGTCTAAGTGAAGATTGCCAAAGTTTTCTTCTAGAAGTTTTATAGTTTTCAGTTTTACATTTAGGTGTATGATTTTACTTTGAGTTAATTTTTGCATATGGTGCAAGGTATGGATCGGCATTCATTTTTTTCCTATATAGATATCTAATTGCTCCAGCATTATTTGCTGAAAAGAATATCCTTTTTCCACCGAATTGTCTTTGTGCTCGTGTCAAAAATAAGTTCTCCATATATGTTTGCATCTAATTTAGGACTCCTTATTTGATTTCATTGATCTGTTTGTTTATTTTGATACCAATACCACACTGTCTTGAATATTGTAGCTTTGTGATAAGTCTTGAAATTAAGTAGTGTTAGTCCTCCAATTATGAGTTGTAAAATTAGCTTCTTAATTTCTGGAAAAAAAAAGCCACCTAGGATTATCATAGGGATTGTGTTGAATTTGTACATGAATTTGAAAAGAATTGACATTTTAACAAAATTGAGACTTCCAACTCATAAATAAGGTATCACACTCTCCATTTATTTAGGTCTTCTTTAATTTCTGTCAGCAATACTTTATAGTTTTCAGTATATGGGTGGGTGTTTTTTAGAGAGGGAGTTTCGCTGTATTGCCCAAACTGGAGTGCAGCAACCTGATCATAGCTCACTGCAACCTTGAACTCCTGGACTCAAAGCAATCCTCCCACCTCAGCCTGCTGAGCTGCTAGAATTACAGGTGCAAGCCACCTTGCCTAGCCCAGGATACAGGTTTTATATATCTTTTGTCAGATTTATCCCTAAGTATTTCATGTTTTTGATACTGTTGTAAATGGTATTTTTATTTCAATGTTTGGTTTGTTATTGCCAGTACATAGAAATACAATCCGTTTTTGTATATTGAACTTGTATCTTACCACCTTGCTCTCCTCATTTATTAGTTCTAGAAAATGTTTTTGTAGATTTCCTCAGATTTCCTATATAAGCATATCATCTGGAGATAAAGACAGCTTTATGTTTTTCTTTCCACTGATGAAATAGTTCCATCACTCCAAAAAACTCCCTCATGCTGTCCTTTTTTTTTTTTTGAGACAGAGCCTCACTTCGTCACCCAGGCTAGAGTGCAATGGCACAATCTCAGCTCACTGCAACCTTTGCCTCCCAGATTCAAGCGATTATTGTTCCTCAGCCTCCTGAGTAGCTGGAATTACAGGCGCACACCACCACACCCAGCTTATTTTTGTATTTTTAGTAGAGGTGGGGTTTCGCCATGTTGCCCAGGCTGGTCTTGAACTCCTGACCTCAAGTGATTCACCCGCCTTGGCCCCCCAAAGTGCTGAGATTACAGACATGAGCCACCATGCCCAGCCATGCTGTCCTTTTTGAATAACACCCTTCCCTGCTTATAACTCTTGACAAACGCTGATCTGTTCCCCATTACTCAGTTTGCATTTTTGAGAATGCTGTATAAATGGAATTGGACTGCATATAAATTTTGAGACTGTTTTCTTTCACTCGTCATAATGTCTTTGAGATTCATCCATGTTGTTGTGTGGATCAATAGTTTTTTGCTTTTTATTACTGATTAGTATTCTATTATATGGATATACCACAGTTTGTTTATCCATTGATAAACCTGTTTAAGGACATTTGGATTGTTTCCCATTTTTGACAGTATAAGTAGAGCTGTCATAAACATTTGTGTAGAGGTTTTTGTGTGAACTTACATTGGTGGTGGTGGTGGTGGTGGTGGTGGTGGTGGTTGTTTTTGTTTCAGACAGGGCCTCACTCTGTCACGTAGGCTGGAGTACAGTGGTGTGATCATGGCTCACTGCAGCCTCAACCTCCCTGGCTAAAGCAATCCTCCCACCTCAGCCTCCCAAGTAGCTAGGACTACAGGTGCACATCACCACACCCAGCAAATTTTTGTATTTTTTGTATAGATGAGGTTTCGCCATTTTGCCCAGGTTGGTCTTGAACTCCGGGGCTCAAGCAATCTGCCTGCCTTGGCCTCCCAAAGTGCTTGGATTATAGGTTAGTTTCAATACTCCTAGGGTAGATACTCAGGAATGGGATTGCTGGGTCATATGGTAAATATATGTTTAACTTTATAAGACACTCTCAAATCCTTTCTCAGAGTGGCTGTACTGTTCAGCATTTTCAACAGCAATGTATGGGAGTCCAGTTGCTCTGCATCTTCACCAGTGCTTAGTATTGTCAGTTTGTTTGTTTGTTTGTTTGTTTTTTAGAGACAAAGTCTCACTCTGTTACTCAGGCTGTAGTGCAGTGGCATGATCACACCTCACTACAGCCTTGACCTCCCTGGCTCAAGCAATCCTCCTACCTCACCTGGGACTGAGGTGCACGCCACCCCCACCTCAGTGGTTTTTTAAAATTCCTTGTAGAGATGGGGTCTCACTGTGTTGCTTAGACTGGTGTCAGACTCCTGGCCTCAAGCAGTCTTCCCACCTTGGCCTCCCAAAGTGCTTGGATTACAGGCATGAGCTGCCACACCTGGCACTATTTTTTTTTTTATTTTAGCCATTCTAATATGTATGTAAAATATTTTAAACATATATTTACCATATGACCCAGCAATCCCATTCCTGAGTATCTACCCTAGGAGCATTAAAACTATTAAAAGTGATCCATGGGTTATTAAGAAGCGTGTTAGTTTCCTAATATTTTGAGGTCTTGTATATATTGAACCATCGAAATTTCTGTTATTGACTTCTAAAATAATTCTGTTGCAGTCAGAGAACATACTTTGTATTATTTAAGTTCTTTTAAACTTAGAGTTTAAACTTAGAGTTGGTTTATGGCCTGGAATATGGTTTGTCTTGGTAAATGTTTCATGTGCACTTAAAAATAATTTGCAATCTGCTGTTTTGGGTACAGCGTTCTGTAACTGTCAATTGGAAAAAATTACTTAATAGTGTTATTGAAGTTTTCTGTATCCTCACAGATTTTTCTGTTTATGTGTTCTATAATTTATTGAGAAGAGGGTATTGAAATCTCTGGCTGTAATTGTGGATCTTCCTGTTTCTCATTAAATTCTATCCATTTTTACTTTGTGTATTTTGAAGCTCTGTTATTAGGTGCATAAACATTTAGGACTTTTATACCCACTTGATCAATTGACACCTTTATAATTTTTTTTTTTTTTTCCTGAGACGGAGTCTCTCTCTGTCACCCAGGCTGGAGTGCAGTGGTGCAATCTCGGCTCACTGCAAGCTCTGCCTCCTGGGTTCACGCCATTCTCCTGCCTCAGCCTCCCAAGTAGCTGGGACTACAGGCACCTACCACCACGCCTGGCTGATTTTTTTTTTTTGTAATTTTAGTAGAGACAGGGTTTCACCGTGTTAGCCAGGATGGTCTCGATCATCTGACCTCGTGATCCGCCCGCCTCAGCCTCCCAAAGTGCTGGGATTATAGGCATGAACCACTGCGCCTGGCCCACCTTTATCATTATTAAATGAACTTCTTTATCACAGGTAATATTCTTTGCTCTGAAATATACTGTGTCTGATATTAATGTAGTCACTCCAGCTTTCTTCTGATTAGTGTTAGCATAGTATACCTTTGTTCACCCTTTTAGTTTTGGCGTATTTGTGTCTTAATACTTAAGTGGGGTTTTTGTGCACAGCATATATTGAGTCTTATCTATTCTGACAACTTCTATCATTTGATTGGAGTGTTTACATTTGATGTGATTATTGATATGGTTAGATTTTGCTATACATTGTTTGTCCCGTCTGTTCCTTGTTCCCTTTTTCCTCTTTTTTGCTTTTTTAAATTAAGTATTTAAATTGAGTATTTTCATGTGTTTTATTGCTTTTGTTGGCTGGAACTGTTTGTTTTATTTCCTTAGTGGTTAATTTAGGGTTTAGAGTATGCATCTTTAACCTAGCATAGCCTACCTTCAAGTGATATTGGTATACTTCCATTTCTCCCCTCCTAGCCCTTGTACTATTATTGTCATACATTTTTCTTTACATGTGTTATTAATCCTACACTACATTTTAATTTTTTTGTTTAAGCATTTTAAATATCTTTTAAAGAGATTTAAATAATAAGAAAAATATTTTAATTTGCCTAATGCATCCAGTGTTTTTCACTTCTTTATGTAAATTTCTATTTCCACCTGATATCATTTTATTTTATTTATTTAATTAATTAGTTTGAAACAGGATATCTGTCACCCAGGCTGGAGTGCAGTGACACCATCATGGCTCACTGCAGCCTTGACCTCTCGGGCTCAAGTGATCATCCAAGCACATGCCACCACGCCTGGCTAATTAAAAAAAATTTTTTTTGTAGAATAAAGGTCTCCTTTTGTTGCTCAGGATGGTCTTGAACTTTAGGGCTCAAGTGATCCTCCCACCTCAGCCTCCCAAAGTTCTGGGAGCTACTATACCCTGATCCTTTTCCTTTAGCCTAAAAGCCTTTCTTTTACGTTATTTATTTTAATGCTAGCTTGTTGATGATGAATTCTTTCAATTTTTGTATGTCTAAAAAGGCTTTATTTCACTTTAATTTTCTGAAAAATATGTTTTCTGGATATAGAATACCAGAGTGACAAGTTTTTTTCTTTCAGTACTTTCAAGATGTTGCTTCACTGTTTCTCACTTGCATGGTTTCCTTCAATAAGTCTGCTGTTATTTTTTACTTTGTTCCTCTGTACATGGGATGCCTTTCTTCTTCTGGCTGCTTTCAAAATTTGTCTTTACCCATAATTTTATATAGTTTTTCTTCTCAAATCTGTGGGTTTATAGTTTTAATCAAATTTAGAAAATTTTTGTTCATTATTTCTACAAAATTTTTTTCTGTTTCTTCTCTCTTTTGGGGATTTCAGTCACTCTTGTATTAGGCCACTTCAAATGATCTCACACCTCAGTTCTTCTCTTTTTTTCAGTCTTTTTTATTCCTTTGTTTCATTTTGTTTCTATTGCTGTGTCTTCAAGTTCACTAATCTTTTCTTCTGGCCATCTAATTTTTCCTCTGAAATCTTCATGTTAATCTAATCTGATGTATTTTTCATCTCAGACCTTGTAGCTGTGTCTCTAAAAGCTCAACATAGATTTAGAAAGATATAGATACAACAGTTACAGCTTTATAACTGTGTGGAAAAAGTTATAACTGTTTTGTCTGCTAATTCTAATATCTTTATTGACTCTGGTTCAGCTTTAGTTGATCGATTTTTCTCTTTATTATGGCTTACATTTTCTTGCCTTTCTATAGCCCAAGTAATTTCTTTATTGGATCCTAGACATTGGGAATTTTACTCCATTGAATGCTGGATATTTTTACATTCCTCTAAATATTCTTGAGCTTCGTTCTGGGATGCAGTATGTTACTTAGAAATAGTTTAATTATCTAACTTCTAAGATTTGATGGGTGACAACAGAGGAGCATTTATTCTAGGGCTAATTTTTCCCACGACTGAGGCAAGATTTTTCGGAGTACTCTACATAATCCCTGTGAATTATGAGGCTTTCCAGTCTTGCTGGTGGAAACAGGCATTATTCTTGGCCCTCTGTGAGCTCACCTTACTCTCCCCACTAATTACTTCAGGTGGTTCTTCCCCCAGTGTCAGCTAGTGTCCTCATACTCACACATGGAAAGCATCACAGATGTACTCCAGCCGGTAAGAAAAGATGACAGTGGCAGCAGGGCTTTTATGAGACTTCATGGACCCTAGGCACTCACACAGTCCAAGACCCTACTCCACTATATATTAAGCACCTTAAAATTTATCTCATGTTCTACATTAAATATTTTTTTAAAAACTGTAACATATGAAAGCCTTTTTATAATGTACACAATATTGGGGTTTTTTTTTTTGAGGCAAGGTCTCACTCTGTCATCTAGGGTAGAATGCAGTGGCACAATCTTAGCTCACTGCAACCTCAAACTCCTGGGCTCAAGAAATTCTCCCACCCCACCCTCCCAAGTAGCTACAGATGCATACCACCATGCCCAGCTAATTTTTAAATTTTTTATACAGATGGGATCTTGCTATGTTGCCCAAGCTAGTCTCAAACTCCTGGCCTCAAGCAATCCTCCCACCTTGGCCTCCTGAAGTGCTGGGATTATGGGCATGAACCACCCCACAGGCCCTACAATTTTGAATTTTCTGAAGTAAAGATTACTTGTTCTCTTCTTGTAGACATGAACTTTATTTGTATACATATACAGACTTTATATAAGTTGATGTATGCATATATATGTGTGTGTATACACACACACACACACATAGAGTGGAGCTAATAAATTGTCAATATTTTTGTAAATATTTAATTATCATCCACAGGAGCAATAAGTATTTCATTCCTCAAATCTGTGGCACAGATAGAAGTGGAAGTTTATGGGTCTTATTTTGGTCAATTCTTTTTTTAATGTCTCAAACATTTCTGGAGGCTCTTGAAAAATCTCATGGGCCCTGAGCACTGTGTCTGCAGAACTTCTGGGCAGCAGCAGTGGGAAAGGAGAAAAGGGAACAAATCAGACAGTCGGGATTGGGAGTGCTTGAACTGCATCTGATGGGGGGTAAAGGAAAGAAAGGGAGGAGAGTCATGGCTCACTGCCCACCTGGCTTGGGCACAGCCATCTGCAGAGAGAAAGAGAATGAGGAGAAGGCATAAGTTGTAGGAGAGAGGGTGAATTGTATTTGGGACAGAAAGACATCTGCCCTCCTATCAACAAGGGTATAAAATTCCTCTTTCCTTCTTAGTACACATCATCTAGGGTTGGCCTGGAAAATACCTGCCTCCTCTAATGTCCTTACTAATATGAAGAGCATATCCTAAGAATGTGGTAATAGTCCTCTGGTAATTAAGGAAAATGCCAGTCTGTGGAATAAGCAGTCCCTATAGGCTATTGTGCTAGAAAAGGATGGTGTGCTGTCTTCTCATTGCTTCCTTTCTTCCAGAATTCCTTTGTTTACTTCTCTTATCAGCTTTTCAGTTTCATAGAGGTTCCCAGTGCCACCTTCTGTGATGTCATTCCCAAGAGGAAGTCAGACCCAGAAGATAAAGCACCCCATTGGTACACGAAAGGGACCATTGGAGGTGCCACCCCCAACAGAGAAGGACTGGCCTAAAGACGATGAAGAGGATCATGTCCTCGTGGATCCAGATGAGGAGCTGGATTCCTTGCCTCAGCCTTATCGAATGATCAACAAGCTGGTGAACCTTCTGTTTGACCGGTCTTGGGAAATTATTGAAGAGAGGAACGCACTGAGGGAAGCTGAGAGCAGCCAGATCCAGCCCACCGTCTACCCTCCACTTGGAGAAATCCAGGTATGGAGTAAGCAGTTGACCAGGAGCCCGTTTCTCAGTTGAGTGTTAATAAATGAAAGCCCCTGATCCAGGAAGGAATTCCTACTAGAAAGCTGCATTCAATAAGTCAGTGCATTTTTGAAAGATTAGAAGCATGCTGATGTTGATTAAAACGATCTGGTAATTGCCTGGGGAAATATGGGGTGTTCTGGTTAATTGAATTCTATCCTTTTATATTCAGTGGTTGTTACTGAAAAATCTTCTTAATGTATTAATCTACTCTCTTGCTGGATGGCTGAGGATCTGCCAGTGCCTTGGCTACCATTCCTCCCACAGTGCACTAGCTGAATAAAGTACAGGGCCTGCGGTCATGCCTAGTGTTGTGAATATGCATTTGTTCTCAACTTATTTGTTTTCTCTATTCTCTTTGCCCTAACAGTGAAATACTATGAATTTCTTGATGCTTAGGCAAGAGTTTTAGATGAGCACTATGTTTGGGAATGTTGTTTTTTGGGGTTTTTTTTTTTTTTTTGAGACGGAGTTTCGCTCTTGTTGCCCAGGCTGGAGTGCAGTGGTGTGATCTTGGCTCACTGTAACCTCCGCCTCCCAGGTTCAAGCATTCTCTTGCCTCAGCCTCCCAAGTAGCTGGGATTACAGGGATATGCCACCATACCCGGATAATTTTTGTATTTTTAGCAGAGATGGGGTTTCACCATGTTGGCCAGGCTAGTCTCGAACCCTTGACCTCATGTGATCTGCCCACCTCGGCCTCCCAAAATGTTGGGATTACAGGCATTAGCCACTGCGTCCAGCCAGGAAATGTTATTATTATCTAGGAAGGGCCCCTGAATGTCTCTGAGAAGCTAACTCATAATATTTGAAGACAGTGACAACTGAAAATAATATTTTTTCTTTGTTTTCCCAGCTCAACAAAATGCCAAATTGTATGGCTGTTTCCCAAGACTATGTGTTTATTGGAGGAGCCAAAGGATTCTCAATTTATAATCTGTACAGTGCTAAACAAATATATGCATGGGAGAAGCTTGAGGTTGATGTCACTTCCATCTGGGCCACAGATTTGGGGAATGAAATACTTATTGCTCCTGTGGATGAAATGGGTATTGTTCTTCATCTTCCTTTTTAGCCTCATTTACAGGTACCTGTAGACTGTTGTCAATTTAATCTCCTTTTGAGGTATTGGTGGGGCCAGGCATGGAGACTTCTCCCTGGTCATGTAATAGTAACTATATGTACAAAACAGGTATGGTGGGTCAGGTACTGTTCTACCATTTCACATGTGCTAGCCCATTTAATCCTCATGGCAGCCTTAGGGGGGAAGTAAAATTTTTTATTCCTGTTCAGAAGAGGCAACTGACTTATGGAAGTTAAATAACTTACTTGAGGTAACATGGAAAGTCAGGCTTCAAACCAGGCAGTATGGCCCTGGAGTCCACACCCTTCCAGCACTCAGCAGTCCTCTCATACAAACCAGAGCTTGCTCTTTTTCCCTCAGCCTGAGGATGAACCAGGCCTCCATGAGGAGTATGGTATCGAAAACTGTAGACAGTGTCCTAGATAGGTGAGCTGTTACTCTTGGTTGCCCCCCAAAAGCTAGGCTCCCTCTAGCCTGTCCTTATGTTTGGGTGAAACAGACTTACCTCTGGATTTGAGGAGCTTTCCTACTTTGTGGAGGATGAGAAGGCAAATGTCAGCACTGGCTGGAAGTGAGTGAGGTGGCTGTGTCATATTGTGGCAGGCAGAGCGGAAAGTGCCTGCTCACTTGGAGATCATCTGTGAAGGCATGCATCTCTCTAGACCTCAGGCTCTGCTCAAGCAGCACAGGCACACTGAAGAACTTTGTGCAGGAGAGTGACCTGACCAGACTGGCATTTAAGAAGGGCACTCTAGCAGGAGTTTGAAAAAGGCAAAATGAGAGGCAGAAAAACTATGCAGTCATTAAGGAGAGAAAATTCTGAACATCTGAACCAAGACAGGGGCTGTTAAAATGAAAAGAAAGGCCAGGCGTGGTGGCTCATGCCTGTAATCCCAGCACTTTGGGAAGCCTAGGCAGGTGGATCACTTGAGGTCAGGAGTTTGACACCAGCCTAGCCAACATGGTGAAACCCCGTCTTTACGAAAAATACAAAAAAAAAAAAAAAAATTAGCCAGGCGTGGTGGTGGGCACCTGTAATCCCAGCTACTCGGGAGGCTGAGGAAGGAGAATTGCTTGAACTCAGGAGGCGGAGATTATAGTGAGCTGAGATCGCACCATTGCACTCCAGCCTGGGTGACAGAATGAGACTCCATCTCAAAAAAAAAAAAGAAAAGAAAAAGTGTACTATGGTTATGTAAGATGTTAACATTAGGGGAAGCAAGACAAGGGATACAAAGAAACTCTGTACTATTTTTGTAACTTTTTTATAAGTCTAAAATTAGTTCAAAATAAAAAGCTTAAAAAAATGAAAGGAATGTTTAATGGAAAAACTTAGGGAATGATGGAATATGCATATGGGTCAAGTGGTGGGAAAGTGTGCCTGGGGGGCAATGAAGGAGAATGCCTCCCTCTTTGTGCCTTAGAATACTGGGTGGATGATGATGTCATTTCTTGATAACAGTTATGGGAAAATAAGATTTCAGGGTTCTGTGAGTTGAAGAATTCCATTTGAACATGCGCAGACTTGAGGCATCTAGGGATATCTCTGTGGGAATGTTGATACTCAGAAGGAGTTTGGTGTAAAGATAGGATCATATGTATCACACTACATTATACTAGTTGGTTTCAAGTCTATGTAACCCTCAATATGATGAATCTGAAGGTAGACTGTCTTGGTGTCCCTAGCACATTTGTTGGCACATGAATCAGATATCCCATGAATCTGTACTGGGTTGAGTTAGACGTTTACCCACAGTGGCCCAGATGCCTTTACAAGGTTATATTATAGTATAGAGAGGCAAGTCATAAGTATGTGGGAGGCACCTCAAGAAAGAGGTAAGAATTCATCGTGGGTGATGGTTGTATACTGGAACCATTAGGTTAAATGAGAATTAGATTAACATATTTACTTATTAATTCAACAAAATTAGGAGGAGGAGCTTGTTGGGATTGAGAGGCAAGACACATGGAACAGTGAGCTATGATCTTTCCCTCAAAGAATCTATGAATTCTCAAGAGGAATACAATACATTTGCAGGAAACAGTTGGATAATGGTGTGAAGCAGTAAGGGATGGTGTGCTCAATCAGGCAGATAGGAATCAACCAGTGGATGGATGTAGCCCATGTCTTACAGGAGACGTCTGGGAGATGCCGGTGGAGCCAGGGTAGGTGGAGAGGACCCAGGAAGTAAAACAACCCGAACATTCAAGAGGGGTGGAGGAAGGCAGGGAGACCAAGAGCAGCATAGGCAGTGGAGGGGCTGGGAAGGAGGCCTAAGAATGAGCGAGCTCATGATGGTAAGTTCACAAAGTCCAATATAGAATTTCCAATTTCTCTTCAGCTCAATTGTCTGTCTTAACATTCTCACTTATTTTTCTGTTTCAGGTATCATTAGACTCTTTTATTTTTATAAGGAAGGTCTTTACCTAGTCAAAGCCATCAATGAAGTGGTGAGTTCCTATTCTTTCACCATTAGCTGGGCCAAAAGCTGTAGCAAATTAAGTTTATTTTTAATATGGAAGCAATGATAGCTGGCCTAGATTAGAAAGAAATAGAGACCTCCATGGCCAGAGAGCCTCCTCCAAAATATCCAATTAAAAGATCTGCCACCATCAAAGGGTACATGCTGAATTCCTTGGATTTAGTTACCCTGTTGTCAAGAAAAGAAAATTAGCAAAGGAACTCCAGATTTTTCTTTTGAGAATCAGACCAACATATCTAATAAGTACTTAAAAGTCCCTAAATATCCTGAGCTGTTTCACATTCCCCTTCCCTTGCCTATGCTGTTCCTTCTGCTTCAGATGCTCTCCTTGTCTCCCTGCCTGCCTTGTCTCCCTACCAAAATTTCCCCCATTCTTCAAGACCAGCTCAAATATCTCCTCTAAGATACTTTCCCTTATATACCCAAGAGGAGCGGATCTCTCCCTGCTTTGTGCCACTGACAAAGAGAACACAGTTTCTACCACAGTGTTTCCCACACCCTCTACCCTAGTTCGTTCATGTGACTGCTTCTCCTGAGGGAAGAGGACCTGTCTTATTTACCTTTTGAATCCCCTTTTCCCAGATCATTGCCTACAATACTGTAAGTTCTCAGAAAGTATTTTTCAAATCAATGAATTCCCGAAAGAGAGGGTATTGCTCAGAGTAAGGTGTTTTTTTTTTCTTAAATAGAGACAGGGTCTTGCCATATTGTTGCCCAGCCTGGTCATGAACTCCTGGCCTCAGGTGATCCTCCTGCCTCAGCCTCCCAAAGTACTGGGATTACAGGTGTGAGTCATAGTAGATTTTTTATTATAATTTGTCTTCTAAGAAATACTATTGATGGGCACCAAGGCAATTCAGTGGGGGCCAAAAGAAAGTATTTTCAACAAAAAATGCTAAAACGCTGGAAAAACAAATATGGAAAAATGAACCTCAACTCTACTTCACACCATATATAAAAATTAATTTGATAGAGATTTTAGATCTAAATGTAAAGGCTAAAAACATTTCTTCTTGGAAAAAAAAAACCACAGAGGAATTTTTTTGCTACCTTGGGGCAGGCAGAGATTTCTTAGGACAATGAAAAGCACTAATCATAAAAGAAAATATTAATATTGGACTTCATTCCTCACACCATATACAAAAAGTAACTCAAAATGGATCATATACCTGTATGTAAAACCTAAAACTATAAAACTTCTAGGCTGAAACATAGGAGAAAGTGATCCTGGGTTAGGCAAAGATATTTTAGCCACAATACCAAAAGCATGATCCATAAAAGAAAAGATAAACTGGACTTTATCTAAATTAAAAACTTCTGTAAAAGATATTGTTAATGGAATGAAAAGACAACGCATAGACTGGGAGAATTCATTGCAAATTACATATGTGATAAGGGACTTGTAACCGGAATATATAAAGAACTCTCAAAACAAGGAAAGATGTAACTTTTTTTTAATGGGCAAAGGATTTGAAAAGAAGGGGTCACCAAAGAAGATGTATGGAAGGCAAATAAGATGCTCAAGATCATTACTCATTAGGGAGGTGGAAATTAAAATCACAATGAGATATAATTACACATGTATTAGAATCCTCAAATTAAAAACACTCACCAAAAATAGGCCAGGCACGCTGGCCCATGCCTGTAATCCCAGCCCTTTGGGAGGCAGGCAGGTGGATCATTTAAGGCCAGGAGTTTGAGACCACCCTGGCCAACATGGTAAAACCCCATCTCTACTAAAAATACAAAAATTAGTTGAGCATGGTGGCAGGCGCCTATATCCCAGCTACTCGGGAGGCTGAGACAGGAGAATCACTTGAACCCAGGAGGCAGAGGTTGAAGTGAGCTGAGATTACACCACTACACTCCAGCCTGGGTGACAGAGCAAGACTGTTTCAAAACACACAGATACACACAGAGACATAGACACACACACACAAATAAAAAAAGGAAAATAAATAAATAAATAAAAACACCATACCAAGTGTTGGCAAAGATATGCAACAATTGGAACTCTTCCTATGCATTGCTGGTGGTAAAGTATAATAGTACAACCACTTTGGCAGTTTCTTCAAAAGTTACACATGTACTTACCATGTGATCCAGCCATTCCACTCCTAAGTATTTATCCAGGAGAAATGAAAGTGTATGCCCATACCAAGGCTTGTACGTGAATGTTCATAGCAGCTTTATTTGTAATAGCCAAAAACTGGAAACCATCCAAATGTCCATCAACAGGTGAATGGATAAGTAATTGTGGTGTATCCATACAATGGGATATACTATTCAATAAAAAGGAGTGAACTATTAATGCATATAACATGTATAAATTTCAAAATAATTATGTTAAGTGAAAGAAGTCAGATAAAAAAGTATCCATAACTGTATGGTTCCATATGTATAAAACCATACATAACTGTATGGTTCCATTTTTATAAAACTGTAGAAAATGCAAACTAACCTAGTGATGGAAAACAGATCTGTTGTTGCCTGGGGCAACACAACACAGAGGCAGGAGGAAACCTTTGGAGGTGATGGATATGTTCACTGTCTTGATTGTGGTGTTGGTTTCAAGAGGTACACATATGTCAAAACTTATCTAATTGTACACTTCAAACATGCTATTATGTCATGATACCTCTAATAAAGCTGTTAAAAAATTTCAAATTTCTGCTCACCGAAAGATGCTATTAGAGTTCAGTCAGTAGCAGGAGCGGAGAGCAGACCCCAGAGAGCCCTTATCAGCCCCACCTCCACCCGTCCTAGTGACAGTCACACCCTGGAGGAGCTACAGTTGTCGCAGCTGGCCCCAGTCACCATCACCACTACCCTGAGCAAGGAGGCTGAGACCCAGCAGCTGCCAGTCCTCAGCAGTGCCCACATCTGCACCACAAGAAGTGGTTGCTAGGGTGGCTAGGACAAGAGGGTCATTGCAATGAAAATTTCGGAAACAGATGATTCAATGTCAGGAATGGATATGGTTTCATCAACAGAAAGGACATCAAGGAGGTGTATTTGGACACAGACAGTCATAAAAGAATAACCCCAGGAAGTGCTTTCCCAGTGTAGTAGATGGAGTTTGAGGTTATTGAAGGGTATGGAGGTTGCAAATGTTACAGGCCCTAATTGCATTCCCATGCAAGGCAAGTAGATCTGCAGCAGACTAACCATTATGAATGCTGTCCGCATTGTAGGGCCAGCCCTCCACTCACTCACCAGCTGAATTATCAGAATAGTGAGAGTGGGGAAATGACCAAAGGTCAGAGAGTGTTCCTGAAGGCCAGGCTCAACAGCTGGCCCAGGCATGGGTTTCTAGCCTGTGGCGACCCTGTGGGTACCCACATTATTGTGGTGCACCACTATTGTGGCTGTGACAGCCAGGTGCCCACACTATTGCAGGCATCCTGTGCAGGGAGAAGTGATGGAGGTACTGATAACCAGGGTGCAGGAGAACAAGGTGGGCCAGTGACACAATCCTACACCACAATTCTCCAGGGCCCCTTCTCACCAAAGACAGAGAGGTCAGCAATGAAGAGGAGAAGGAAAATCAAGATGAGACACAAGGTCAGCAACTGCAACTTCAGTTACAGAGGTAGATGTCCAGAAAATCCTAAACCCCACTGTGGCAGAGACAAATGCAAGGGATCCACCAGCTGAGAATGCCTTGGATCCTGAGGCTGGGCAGGGTGGGGGTGATTTATTTATTTATTTATTTATTTATTTATTTTTGCCTGTTAACCAGATAACTAGAACTAATTGCATTATCAGTGCAGCATCTGGTTTTTAAAAAGCCAAACTGCAAACTGCTAATAAAGGCCTTAAATAATAATAAATATAATAAGAAAATGTAAAAACAAGCCAAAGACTGGGAGAAAATACCTGTTTTATATATATATATATATAATATATATATATACTTTATATATATTTATATATCCTTCAAAGTATTTGTATCCAGAATATATAAAGAACTCCAAATCAGTAATAAAAAGACAACCCAATAAAAAATAGGCAAAAGACTTAAACTGACATTTACAAAAGGGGACAGTGTTTCGCCATGTTGCCCAGACTGGTCTTGAACTCCTGGACCCAAGCAGTCTTCCCACCTTGGCCTCCCAAAGTGCTGAGATTACAGGTGAGGTAGTTTCTTACAAAGTTAAACCTATGATACATCAAGCCCATTTTTAGGTATTTACCCAAAAGAAAGGAAAACATTTGTTCACAAAAAGATTTGTACAAGATATTCATAGCAGCTGTATTTGTAATAAAAAAAAAATAATCAAGGCCGGGTACAGTGGCTCCTGCCTGTAATCCCAGTACTGTGGGAGGCTGAGGCGGGCAGATCACGAGGTCAGTAGAACAAGACCATCCTGGCTAACACAATGAAACCCCGTCTCTACTAAAAATACAAAAAATTAGCCGGGTGTGGTGGCACGCGCCTGTAGTCCCAGCTACTTGGGAGGCTGAGGCAGGAGAATTGCTTGAACCCAGGAGGCGGAGATTGCAGTGAGCTGAGATCGCACCACTGCACTCCAGCTTGGACGACAGAGTGAGACTCCATCTCAAAATAAAAACAAAAATGAAAACAAAAAAACATAATCAGAGAACAAATAAAAATTTGTGGTAGACTAAGTCAATGGAACACTAATCGGCAATAATAAATAATAAACAACTGATGATTACAACACAGCAGATGAAACTCAAAAACATCAAGTTGAATGACAGAAGCCAGACACAAAAGAGTAGGTTCTAATTATGAAATTATATGAAACTTAAGAACAGGCGAAATTTATCTGTGTTAGTGATGGAAAGCAGAACATTGGTTGCATATGGAAGTGTAGTTGGCTCAAACAGGCATACGATAACTTTCTAGGATAATGGTAACGTCCTATACCTTGACTGGGTGTTAGTTACATGGATGTATAAGTTTGTCAAAACTCATCAAGTTATGCATCTAATACCTGTGCCTTTACCTATATTTAAATTTTATCTTTAAATAAACTCTCCTAAGAAAAAAAAAATACTGGGAATGTCCCGCAACTCATTTTATGAGACCAGCATAACTGTGATATTCAAATTATCAGGGATGTTACAAAAAAAAGTACTGTTGGTGGATTAAAACACACAAAAATATTTAAAATCCATTAATTCATGATAATATATTTTAAATACTTTATTGTCACAACTTTGGAAGTTGTGAGGGAAGTTTCAGAAACTCAGTATTCTGAAAACTGATAAGGGAAAGAATCAAGCTTTTATTCTGACTTTTTCATATGGGCAACCAAATTTCAAGGCAACAAAATAGTTGATGATGGAAAGATCTTCCTTATAGAAGAATTCTGATAAATACAGAAGGAATGATAGAACTGAGGTATCCTACTCTTGTTGCCTATTACAAAGAATGGTCTAGGCAATAACCACCAATGGCTGATGGGGAAGTTTGTAATAAAGGAGTCAGGATGATAACTGTTCTCAACTGTCAACCTTAACATTACTAAAAGAGAGACAACCAGCTATTATGAGCCTCCTGATATGATGCAGTACGAAGGATACAGTGCACCTGTGGAGTGTTCTCGCCAAAACATTGAACCTAAACCTAATCAACGCTATAGATCTGATTATCAGTTTACAGGAAATACAGGAACCATGGAGATGCAATCAATCCAGTTCACAATGCGAAAAATTCCATAGGACAAATGACACGGTTTCTTCAACAAATAAATGGCAAACAGAAAAACAAATGAGGGAGCTAATATAAATTAAGAGACTTAGGAGATACATTAGGCTGGGCATGGTGGCTCATGCCCCTATAATCCCAACACTTTGAGAGGCCAACTTGGGAAGATCACTTGCAAGCCAGGAGTTCAAGACCAGCCTGGGCAACAAAGTGAGATTCCATCTCTCTTAAAATTTTTAAAAATTAGCGAGTCTCAAAAAAAAAAAAAAAGATAGCATAACCATTCACATTGAGCCTCTCTGACCTTATCCACAATTTGAGCAGGTTTCATACTAAGGTTACATTCAGTCTCTACCATAGTCTAAATAGAGCCTTTTGTCCAGCAACTACCAGAGTTTTCAGTGTCATGTAGAATTTATTTCAATTTAGTTGAATAATTGGATGCCAGCATAGGCTTTAGGGTTTGCACACCTGACCAGGAGATCCAATAGTATGCCAGATGTCACCAGGAGCATTTAAGAAACCAGGAAATAAGTTCAAAAACCTTACATAGAAAAGCAAGTTCTACTTCTTTACATATCATCTTGTCCAATTCCTGTACAAAAATGGGAAGTATGAAGCAGTTTGAAGCATCTTTTCACGTCCCAAGCTTTAAAAGGATCTCTGTTCCTGGGTGCAAACCACAGAAGGTCCTGAAATACATTCTCTGTCAGCAGGCTATGCCTACTCTATCAACATCTCTTTTGTTTTCAGGATGATACCAGCAAGCAAACTACCTGTATAAAGATGGAGATCTCTCAAGGAGGGGACTTTGCGGCCTTCCTCCTACAAGGCAAGATTAACCAAAGACTGTTAAGGTTCAAATTTTCAGTCTCTTCCAATCTTCCAAATGATCGCTTTTGTCCCTCCAAACCTTTCATTTAGAAATTATTTTCAATTCAAAGAAGAGTTGCAAAGAAATTAGAGTTCCCTTATGCCCTTCACCCAGCTTCCCTAATATTAATGTTCAACATGGCCACACCACATTTGTCAAAACTAAGCAAATGACATCGGTACAGTACTATTAACTAACTCTTAACTACAGATTTTTTTTTTCAGGTTTCACTAGTTTTTCCACTAATCTTTTTTTTTTTGGCTCCAAAGTTCAATCTGGGATACCATATTATATTTAGTCATTGTGTCTCCTTAGTCTCCTCCTACCTAGGATGGTTTCTTGGCCTTTCCTCATTTTTCAAGGCCTTAAAGAGTACCAGTCAGGTATTTTGTAGAATGTCCCTCAATTTCAGCTTGTCTGATATTTTTCTCATAATTCAACTGGGGTTAAGGATTTGGGGGAAGATACAACAGAGGTGACAAGCTTTTCTCATTGCATCATATCAAGGGGTACATGATAGCAGCATGACTCACTACTGCTAATACTAACCTTGATCACTTCAAGTGGTGTCTGCCAGGTTTCTCCACTGTAGAGCTACTGTTTCCCCCTTCCCATCCTCTGTGAGGAGCAAGTCACTACATCCAGACCACACTCAAGGGAAAATGATAGAAGTACCACCTCCTGGCCAGGCGCGGTGGCTCACGCCTGTAATTCCAACACTTTGGGAGGCCAAGGCAGGCGGATCACCTGAGGTCAGGAGTTCAAGACCAGCCTGGCCAACATGGTGAAACCCGTCTCTACTAAAAATACAACAATTAGCCAGATGTGGTGGTGGGCACCTGTAATCCCAGCTACTGGGGAGGCTGAGACAGGAAAATCGCTTGAACTTGGGAGGCGGAGTTGCAGTGAGCCGAGATCGTGCCATTGCACTCCAGCCTGGGCAACAAAGAGCGAAACTCCATCTTAAAAAAAAAAAAAAAAGTATCGTCTCCTGGAGGTAAGAGAATCAAAGAATTTTTGGACATGTGTTAAAACCACCACAGTAATTAATAAACACCTTGAGGGAGATACTTTGAGATGATGCTGATGTGCTGTTTCTCTTTAATGTTTTACCCACCAATCTCAGCTCTCATCATTGGATCTTGCCTGCTGCAGTTATCACTGGGACAATAGAACATATTTTATTCAAATGCTTGTTGCCTTGATTTTTAACCTCTAAATATTTAGATATATGGTATATTGGCCTCTATTTTATACTCTTGTCCAAGCCCCCTCCAATGTCAGGTATTTGAGGAACATATGCATTTTATTTATTTTGTTTTTTTTTTGAGAAGGAGTCTTGCTCTGTCACCCAGGCTGGAGTGCAGTGGCATGATCTCGGCTCACTGTAACCTCTGCTTCCCAGGTTCAAGCGATTCTCCCACCTCAGCCTGCCAAGTAGCTGGGATTACAGGTACCTACCAGCATGCCCGGCTAATTTTTATATTTTTAGTAGAGACGGGGTTTCACCATGTTGGCCAGGCTGGTCTCGAACTCCTGACCTCAGGTGATCCGCCCGCCTCGGCCTCTGAAAGTGCTACGATTACAGGCATGAGCCACCATGCCTGGCCAAGCATATGCATTGTATAATGCTTTGTGTATTCAAGGAAACTTGTGCACCATCTGTATTGGTTTCCTGAGGCTGTCATAACAAAGTACCACAAACTGGGCAGCTTAAAGCAATAGATATTTATTCCCTCAGAGTCCTAGAGGCCAGAAGTCTGAAATTAAGGTGACCAGAAGATTACTTTTTAAGAAAAAATTTAGCCAGGATCCCATACCATGGGAGAACAACCTTTCCTAGGTTAACATATACTTGCTATAGAAGCTGAGCATGTTTCTTTGACAAGATAAAGTCCCACAGCCAACCTATGGGTTGTTATCTCCTCAAATATTGGTCAGAAGAATTCTTTAGGTACATCTTTCCCAATTCTAACCCTTCCTCAGACACACTTCTCTCAGTTGCTGATTCTGTATTTGCTGCCTTCCTCCCCAGACAGGTAAAACTGAAGGCAAAATGTCAGTGGATGTGATCACTTCAGCAGCACATATACTAAAACTGGAACGATACAGAGACGATTAGCATGGCCCCTCTGCAAGGATGACACACAAATTCATGAAGCATTTCTTTTTTTTTTTTGAGATGGAGTTTCGCTCTGTTGCCCAGGCTGGAGTGCAATGGCCTGATCTGGGCTCACTGCAACCTCCACCCACTGGGTTCAAGTGATTCTCCCACCTCAGCCTCCCGAGTAGCTGGGATTACAGGTGCACACATCACCACGCCCAGCTAATTTTTGTATTTTTAGTAGAAATGGGGTTTCACCATGTTGGCCAGGCTGAGAACTCCTGACTGCAGGTGTTCCACCCACCTCAGCCCCACAAAGTGCTGAGATTACAGGCGTGAGCCACCATGCCCGGCCCCATATTTTTTTTAATGTCAATGGAATTTACCATTTGCAACAAAGAAAATGTGGGGGCTGGGCGGAACAATTTGGTTAAAAGCTGTTGCATGAGTGCTGTTAGTGTGAGAAGCCCCTGTTTCTCTTAGATAGGTGGTGGTGGGTTGAGGGGATAACTCTCCATGGGAAAGTTATGTGGGGCATGAGGACTTGCAATAACCATGGCAGAACTACTTCTGCTTCAGTGTGTCAAAGTCGCCTGGTACAGAGGTGGCTGGTCTCTTTGCCAGCAGTTCTGAGAAGAAGACAGGCCATTTCTCAGAGGAAACTTGTGGCTCTCTTACAGTTGCTCAATGGTTCTCTGGTTTCCCAATGCAGGAGCCGGAGATATTTGGCTGGATGTGTATAAATTGCCCAAGGAGACTTGGCTCAAGAAACTAGAGCACCCCCAACTCACTTCAAATCCAAAGACAAAAGTCAGACAGCCGCAACTGGTAGGAAATATCTCTGCTTTCAGCTGATATGTTTCTCCCTACCCCTGACCCACATCTAGCCCAAGTCCTTGGAAACTTACGGTGAATGACGCCTCTGGGCTATAAGAGAGGACAACAGGAATATTGGCCCCTGTCTCCCAAGTCAATTTCCTTTGGTTAAAATAAGATATTAAAAAGTAGAGGTGTCTTCAGTAGTGGGAATCGCAGTATCTCTAGTCTGGGAGTTGCCTCTCCACTGAGACCACTCCCAGGCATTTCTCTAGAAGGAGGGTCTTTTGTCCTGACTCCTGCTTCTCTGGTAATCTTTTTTTCCCTCCTGGCTGAAATAATCTTTTCATGCCTCAAATTCCATTAAATTTTTCCAGACTATGGTATAAAGAGGTTGTTCTCAATATACAGAAATATATATATATTTTCTATTATCCTTAGAAAGTAGAAACTCTACCATTTCAGTTTATTTATATATGATGACTGGGCCTTGTGCTGTTTTTTGTTTTTGTTTTTGTTTTTTGAGTCTCGCTCTGTCGCCCAGGCTGGAATGCAGTGGTGCGATCTCTGCTCACTGCAACCTCCGCCTCCTGGGTTCAAGCAATTCTCTTGCCTCAGCCTCCTGAGTAGCTGGGACCACAGGTGCACGCTGCCATGCCAGGCTAATTTTTTTGTATTTTTAGTAGAGACGGGGTTTCACTGTGTTAGCCAGGATGGTCTCAATCTCCTGACCTCGTGATCTGCCCGCCTCGGCCTCCCAAAGTGCTGGGATTACAGGCGTGAGCCACTGCACCCGGCCTGTGCTGTGTTTTTAAGATATAGTTGCTCAGTAAATATTAAGACTTAATTTGCTTATTTATACAGTGTATGCTTATTATTTTTACTTTTAAACCACCAACGTTAATATATTAACTGAGCATCCCTTTAAAATACATTGTATTGGGTGCTAAATAAATTAGTGAAATTATTAATATAGGAGACCAAGATTGAGAGTTACATTCACTGCTGAGCTCAAGTGGCTTTGAATAAATGGCTTTATGCCCAGTGAATATCTTCATAATGGAGTGTAGTCCTATGTCCCTGGGAAAGTTACTAGCCCAGAGATATTCCTCCTCTAAGCTATTACAGAATGTTATTATTTGTACGTATTTTTTTGATGCTTCTCACATACTGCCTAGGTTTGTAGTTATCCTGTTATACATGAAAATCCTCTTGTCTTCAATGGATAATAAATTTCTAGATTGTTAAGACCATACCTTCTGCTTTTCATCAACAAATTCCATAGTATCATACTTGGTACTCAAAAAGATATATTTTTGTTTGGACTAATTTGTTATCCAGATAGGAAAAGCACCTTGAATGGGGTGGTTTCTCACCATAATTCACTTTTTTTTCATACACTGAGAAGCAGCCAATGAATGCCAGTTACAGTGGTAGTTCTTTCACTATGAATTATATTTAGAGTTACTTAAATGTAATTCTCAACATCACCAATATGTTTTGCCAATCAGAAATATTTGCCTCAATTTAGATTCTTGTAATGGTGTTCTGACTGATCTCCTCAACTCTATTCATTCAGATTTCCTCTTGTTATTAACTATTTCCTGTTTCCCCACCTACCTTTTAAGATCCTGAAAAATAGGGATCGTGTGTTGAAGTTCTGCAGGCCAGAGGCCCACACAAATACTGGCCCTCCACATCTATTGCATGAATTCACTCACAAGAGTAATTGAGGGGAAGAGAGAACATGCCAGAAGATTAAAGGGGGTGGTAAACATACATCAAACCTATTGTGAATTAATTTCTCATTTTTGTCCTCAGAACACCCTTGGTCCCATTTCTGCAGATCCTTTAGAAATGGTAAGAAACTTTAAAGAAAATCTCCAGAGAGACTTAAGTTTGTATTTTAGAGATTTTTTAAAAATTATTATTTTTCTTTTCTTTTTTTTTTTTTTCTTTTTGAGACGGAGTTTCATTCTTGTTGCTCTTGTTGCTCAGGCTGGAGTGCAATGGAGCGATCTTGGCTCATCGCAACCTCTGCCCCCCAGGTTCAAGTGATTCTCCTGCCTCAGCCTCCTGAGTAACTAGGATTATAGGCATGCACCACCACGCCCGGCTAATATTGTATTTTTAGTAGAGACAGGGGTTTCTCCATGTTGGTCAGGCTGGTCTTGAACTCCCGACCTCAGGTGATCCGCCTGCCTTGGCCTCCCAAAGTGCTGGGATTATAGGCGTGAGTCACCACACTGGGCCCAAGATTTTGATTTTTACTTGAAATTTACCTTAAATGTCAAATATGCTAATGAAATGTTCCACCTGGGCACTATTTTCAATTCTCAGTGACTTAATCTTGTGCCTCATATCCATTGAAGATGACCTCCCGTCCCTGAGAATAGTTGACCCAAGTCATTTGGCCAGACGTGGGTTTTCCTGAAGTTAAGGGATCTTAAATTTCAGGGCCCCTCACTTGGGCCCCTGGAAGGGGCCCTAGCAATGTGTTCATATGGTTATATATTTTTGTAAAATTAGCAAAGGTAACATATTTTAACCATAATCACTTAATTCCACTACCTCTTCACTCTAGCTTTCCTCTGTCACAATTTCCTCCATATTAGATGGAATTACAGTGGCCATGGGCATTTTGTGTTCATAGTTCTGTCTTCTTTTTCTTAAAAGAGGGTCCTATGAATCCTGGATTTGCCTCTACCAAAATAACAGCCCAGTTCACCAAGCCGAGTGACTTGGGGGTTTTGTGTTTGTTTTGGAATACCTTAGAGAACAGAGCAGTTTCCCCGGAGCTTCCTGGCTCTTCCTCTGAGACCAGCAACACACCATGTCTTCAGAAGGCATGGCTCTCGGCGGACTCAGGCGTGTCAGTAGAGTAGTGGCGAACTTCTGAAGTGGAAGTATCTCGCTAGAGCCCCTTCTTTTTTCCCTTTCAAAGTTACATTAGGCCAGGCGGGGTGGCTCATGTCTGTAATCCCAACACTTTGGGAGCCTAAGGCAGGAGGATCTCTTGAGCTCAGGAATTTGAGACCAGCCTGTGCAACACAGCAAAACCTTGCCTCTACAAAAAATACAAAAAATGGCCGGGTGCGGTGGCTCACGCCTGTAATCCCAATACTTCGGGAGGCCGAGGCAGGTGGATCATGAGGTCAGGAGTTTGAGACCAGCCTGACCAACATGGTGAAACCCCCATCTCTACTAAAAATACAAAAATTAGCCGGATGTGGTGGCGTGTGCCTGTAATCTCAGCTACTCAGGAGGCTGAGGCAGGAGACTCGCTTGAACCCGGGAGGCGGAGGTTGCAGTGAGCCGAGATCACACCACTGCACTCCAGCCTGGGAGACAGCTGTCTAAAAAAAAAAAAAAAAATTAGCCAGGTGTGGTGGCATGTGGCTGTGGTCCCAGCTACTCAAAAGACTGAGGTGGGTGGATGGCTTGAGCCCTGGAGTGGAGGCTGCAGTGAGTCGAGATTGCACCACTGTACTCTAGCCTGGGTGACAGAGCAAGACCCTGTCTCGCAAAAAATAATAAAAATAAAAATAGTTATATTATATTTCACATTGTACAAATAATATATGAATATATCACTCTTGGAAAAGTCAAGGAATTCAGATAAACAGCCCTCTTCAGAGGTAATCACCATTATTAGCTTGATGTGTTTTTTTGTTTGTTTGTTTGTTTGTTTTGTATTTTTAGTAGAGACAGGGTTTCACTATGTTGGCCAGGCTGGTCTCGAACTCCTGACCTCAGGTCATCCACCCGCTTCGGCCTCCCAAAGTGCTGGGATTACAGGCATGAGCCACCGCGCCCAGCCCCAGTTGATGTGTGTTTTCTAGATCTTTAGTGTGTATTTACATTCTTACATTTATTTTGAAAAATACAGTTTTGTTTCATGGAATTTTTTTTCTACATAAGTGGCATCATACTGTATATATTTTCTTATAAACTTGCATTTTTTTACTCATCAATTTTGTTACACATTTTTTTCTTTTTCTTTTTTCATTTTGAAACAGGGGCTCACTCTGTCACTCAGGCTGGAATGTAATGGCATGATCATGGCTCACTGCAGCCTCAACCTCCTGGGCTCAAGCAGTCCTCTCACCTCAGCTTCCCAAATAGCTAAGACTACAGTTGTGTGCTGCTATGCTTGTCTAATTTTTAAAATTTTTTATAGAAAAATATGTTGCTCAGGCTGGGCATTATTTCTTCTTAAAATGTTAGGTAGACTTTACTAATGTGTCCATCTAGTCCTGGAGCTTTCTTTGTGGAACTACAAATTCAACTTCTTTAATAGATAAAGCACTATTCAGGTTATCTATTTCTTCTTGAGCAAGCTTTTGTACCTTGTGTCTTTCGAGTAATTTGTCCATTTTGTCTAAGTTGTCAAATTTATTGGCTTAAAGTGGTTCATAACATTCCATTATTATCCCTTCATTGTCTTTAAAATCTATTGTGATGTCATCCCTCTCATTCCTGATATTGGTAATTTGTGTCTTCTCTCTTTTTTTCTTAATCAGTTTGGCTAAAGGTTTGCCAATTTTATTCATCTTCTCAAAAGAACAATATTTTAGTTTCATATATTTTTCCCTGTTGTTTTTCTGTTTTCTATCTCACTGATTTCCAGTTTGTTTTTATTATTTCCTTCGTTCTGCTCACTTTGGGTTTAGTTTCCTCTTCTAATTTCTTTCTTTCTTTTTCTTCTTTTTTTCTTTTTTTTTTTTTTTGAGATGGAATCTCGCTCTGTCACCCAGGCTGGAGTGCACTGGCATGATCTTGGCTCAGTGCAACCTCCGTCTCCCAGGTTCAAGCAATTCTTTGCCTCAGCCTCCCAAGTAGCTGGGATTACAGGTGCCTGCCACCACGCCTGGCTAATTTTTGTATTTTTAGTAGAGATGGGGTCTCACCATCTTGGCCAGGCTGGTCTTGAACTCCTGACCTTGTGATCCCACCTGCCTCGGCCTCCCAAAGTGTTGGGATTATAGGCCTGAGCACTGGGCCCAGCTCCTCTTCTAGTTTCTTAAGGTAGAAGCCCAAATCATTGAGATCGTCTTTTCTGATATAGGCATTTAATGCTATACACTTGTATCTAAGTACTGCTTTAAAATTTGATTTTTTATTTTCATTCATTTCAAAGTACTTTATAATTTGCTTTTGTATTTCTTCTTTGACTAGTAGGTTTTTATTTTTTTATTTTTGAGAGAGAGTCTCATTCTGTTGCTCAGACTGGAGTGCAGTGGTGCAATCTTGGCTCACTGCAACCTCTGCCTCCCGGGTTCAAGTGATTCTCCTGCCTCAGCCTCCCAAGTAGCTGGGATTACAGGCGCATGTCACCATGCCCAGCTAATTTTTGTATTTTTAGTAGAGATGGGGTTTCACCATATTGGTCAGGCTGGTCTTGAACTCCTGACCTCGTGATCCGCCCGCCTCGACCTCCCAAAGTGCTGGGATTATAGGCGTGAGCCACTGCACCCAGCCGACTAGTAGATTTTTAGAAGTATGTTATTTAGTGTCCAAATATTGGAAACGTTACAGCTGGCTTTTTTTATGGGCTTCTCATAAAATCCATTGTGATCAGAAAATCCATTGCGATCAGAAAACATACTTTATATATTTGAATCATTTTAAGTTTATTTAGATTTGTTTTATTCCCACAATGTGGATTATATTGGTAAGTGTTTATATGTACTTGAAAAGGATGTTTCAAGACCAATAAAGCTGTTATTGGTCAGGCTATTCAAGTTTTCTATCTCCTTCCTGTTTTTCCTTTTATATCCTTACTATATTCTTACTGATTTTCTGTTTACTTCTTCTGTACTTATTGAAAAAGGAGTCTCTAAGATTGTAGATTTATCTTTTTCTTCTTTCACTCTTAAGAATTTTTGCTTCGTGTATTTTGAAGCTTTGTAATTAGATGCTTAACAATTTGGAATGTTTTGTCTTCGGATGAATTGATTGTTTTGTCATTATTCACTGACCCTTTGATTCCTGATAATATTCTCTGTTCAGAATTCTTCTATGTCAAATACTAATATGGCCACCCAAGCTTTCTTTTGATTCATTTAAGCAAGATATATCTTTTTCTGTACTTTTATTCTTAACATGTTTGTGTCATTATATTTAATATAACGAGTTTCTTCTTTTTCCCTATGGTTTCAGATAGTGTTTCATAAAATGAGTTTCTTGGCCACGTGTGGTGGCTCACACCTGTAATCCCATTACTTTGGGAGGCAGAAGCAGGAGGATCACATGAGCCCAGGAGTTCAAGATCATCCTGAGCAGCATGGCGAGACCTCGTCTCTGCAAAACTAAATTAGCTGGGTGTGGTAGTGCACACCTGTGATCCCAGCTATTCAGAAGGCTGAGGTGGGAGGATTGCTTAAGCTCAGGAGGTCGATCCTGCAGTGAGCTGTGATTGTTCCACTACACTCCAGCCTGGGTGACAGAGCAAAGTCCTGTCTCTCTCTCTCACACACACACACACAAAGTTTCTTTTTGACCTCATATAGTTGGGTCTTGCCCTTTCTAAAAAAACTGTTTCAAAGATGGGCTCTCGCTATGTTGCCCAGGCTGGAATGCAGTGGCTATTCACAGGCACAGTCATAGCACATTGCCACCTCAAACTCCTGGCCTCAAGCGTTCTTCCCACTTCAGCCTCCAGAGTAGCTGGGACTACAAGTGTGTGTCACCATGCCCAGTAAGGGTCTAGCCTTTTTATAGAGTCTGACAATCTCTGCCTTTTCATTGGGGTTATTTAGACCATATACATTTAATGTGATTATTTATATGTTTGGGTTTAAATCTACAGTCTTGCTATTTACTTTTACAATCTTGCTATTTACTTTCTATTTGTCCTCTTATTTTTCTTTTTCCCCTTCTTTTCCACCTTCTTTTAAAATTAGTATTTTTAATTATTCCATTTCCTCTCTTCTCTTGGCTTATTAACTATGCCTTTTCCTTGTTTTAGGATGCAAATGTTAGTTTTAAAGGAGACATTAAATTGAGTCTTCCTGTTTACATAATGAAGATCAAACCACCTAAGCCTGTTACAGGTAAGTGTGATTCAAATCTCTCTCCTTTTGCCATTGATTTATCTGTTCTTTATTCCTTTTCCCATGTCTTATCTTTTCAACTTATTAGCAACGATATCAAAATTACAAACATAGTTATGAAGAGGAAATTTTTTAAACCCATCAGCTCTGAGACATTAAAACAAAAAATGTAAGTAATGCATTTGTATTACATACAGTTAACTAACAGAATTGGAAGGTCAGGAGAAAAAGATATCTTTTCTGAATTGCCAGGTTGAGTTCATTTATTCCTACATTTCTGTGCTAATTCATTTGACTGCTAGTTGTAATACATTGATTCCTACATTCTTGTGTTAATTTATTCATTATTATTTGCTGAATGCCCATAATGCACCAAGCACAAAGATGAGTAAAACACCTCTCCTCTCCTGCACTCTAGAAGTTGATAGTCTACTAAGGGAGAATGACAAGAAACCACCATAGTAGGATGTGATAAGTACAGCAATGGGGACCATCAAGGGCTGTGAAAACTCAGGGTAAGAAGCGACTGACTTGCTAGGGAGTAAGGGACATTTGGGCACAGTTTCAAAGAAAGGGACTTGGTCAAGAGGAGCAGAGAGGCTAGCTATTGTAGGCAGCAAATACAGAGGTTATCCTCTCAGCATTCACACATAATCACAAAGACATATCTATAAGAATGTTCACCCCTGGTGGACTAGTAGTTATGATTTAAAAAAAACCAGAAGAATGTTCACGGTAGCATTATGTACAGAGGTGAATAATTGGTTAAATAAAATCTGGGCCGTGTGCGGTGGCTCGTGCCTATAATCCTAGCACTTTGGGAGGCCAAGGTGGGCAGATTGCTTGAGCTCAGGAGTTCAAGACCAGCTTGGGGAACATGGCAAAACCCCGCCTCCACAAAAAATACAAAAATTAGGCAGAGTGGCATGCACCTGTAGTCCCAACTACTTGGGAGGCTAAGGCAGGAGAATCACTTGAGCCCAGGAAGCAGAGGTTGCAGTGAGCTGAGATTGTGCCATTGCACTCCAGTCTGGGAGATGGGAGTGAAACCGTGTCATAAATAAATAAATAAATAAATAAATAAATAAATAAATAAATCTGGTACACTTATACAAAAGAATACTTTGCAACCATTAAAAAAAACAAAAGAGAGGCCAAGTGTGGTGGCTTAGGCCTATAACCCTAGCACTTTGAGAGTCCAAAGGAGGAGGATCACTTGAGCCTAGGAAGTTGAGGCTGTAGTGAGCTATGATCACACCACTACACTCCAGCCTGGTGACAGAACAAGAACCTGGTTCAACATAAAGAACAACCCTCCGAAAAGGGAAATGCCAAAGGCGAAGAATAGACAATTTTCTCTTGTAAAAGAATGTGGTGGTCAGACTTGTTCTATCAATATTTATTATAAAGCTGCAGTTATTAAGATTAAAAAATAGATAAGTGAATAATAGAAATATAGATGAAATATAGAAATATAGATAGATAGAAATAGCAGATAGAAAAATAGAGGAAAAATAGGTGAATGAAGCAGGATACAGAGACCAAAATAGACCCAGGCATAAATGAACACTTGATGCATTACAGAGGCAGCACTATGGAGCACTGGAGAAAGGGTGGTCATTTCAATAAGTGGTGGTGGTTGTTTATGTGGAGACAAAAATAAAACTTAACCCCTGCCTCATGCCGTACACAAAACTAAATTCCAGATGAATTGTAGAAGTAAATATATGAAAGGCAAAACAGTAAAGCTTTTAGAAAATATACTCTTCAGGCCCGGTGCAGTGGCTTATGTCTGTAATCCCAGCACTTTGGGAGGTCGAGGCAAGTGGATCACTTGAAGCTAGGAGTTCAAGACCAGCCTGGCCAACATGGCGAAACCCCGTCTGTACTAGAAATACCAAAAAAAAAAAAAAAAAAAAATAGCTGGGCGTGATGGCGTGCACCTGTAGTTCCAGCACTTTGGGAGGCTGAGGCAGGCAGATTGCTTGTGAGCTCAGGAGTTCGAGACCATCCTGGGCAACATGGAGAAACCCCATCTCCACAAAAAAAAAATACAAAAATTAGCTAGGCATGGTGGCGTGTGCCTGTAGTCCCAGCTACTTTGGAGGTTAAGGCGGGAGAATTGCTTGTACCTGGGAGGCAGAGGTTGCAGTGAGCTGAAATCGCGCCATTGCACTCTTGCCTGGGCAACACAGCGAGCGAGACCCTGTCTCAAAAAAAAGAAAAAGAAAATAATATAAACAATAACTTTATCACCTCTGGGTAGGGAAAGACTTTTCAAATAAGACACAAAAAGTACTTACAATTTTTAAAAATTGAATAAATTTGACTACATTAAAATTAGGAATTTCAGATCATTCAAAGACATCATTGATGAAAGATCAGGCCACATAGAGGTAGAAGTTATTTGCAAAACACATAAAACCCACTAATGGTTCATGTCCAGAATATATGAAGAATTACTACAGATTCTTAAGAAAAAGAGGGAGAATCCAGTACAAAACAGGCAAGAGTATTGCACAGGCTATTCACACAAAAAAAGATTATTTAAATGACCAATAAACATGAAAAGGTGCTCACCATCATTAGTCTGCAGGGAAGTGCAAATTAAAATCACAGTGAAGTAGCGTAACACATTCACTAGGATGGGTAAAATTAAAAAGACTGACCACACCAAGTGATGGTGAAGATGTGGAACAATCAGTACTCCCATACATTGCATTTAGCAATGAAAACTGGTACAACCACTTTGGAAAATGTGTTTGCTATTATCTAGTAAAGCTGACAATAATTTGTATCCTATGACACAGTATTTACACTGCTAGGTGATAGGGTGACCAACCATACCAGTTTGCCTGACTGAGGGGTTTCCTGGGATGTGAGATTTTTCAGTGCTAAAACTAGGAAACTCCTAAGCAAGCCATTTTGAGTTAGTCACCCTACTTCTAGGAATGTACCCATAGATTTGCAAGCAAGTGTGTTCCAGGAAACATGTGCATGAATGGTAATAGTGACATGATCTTTAATAGCCCCAAACACAAAGCAACTAAATTTTCATCAGTAGTAGAACAGATAAATTGTACTATATTTATTCAATGGAATACTATACAGCAATGAAAAATGAACAAACTGCAGCTACACACAGTAAAATGGATAAATCTCATGAACAATATTGAGCAAAAGAGGACAGCCATAGAGTTAACACTGCATGGTTCCCCTTATGTACAGTTTAGAATCAGGCAAAATGAAACTATGGTATTGAGGATGCATGTTTAGGTGATAAAAGCATAAATAAATGCAATGAAGTGGCTACCACAAAAGTCAGGAGAGTGGTTGCCACTCTTCCCAGAGAACTGTGATTAGAAAGGGGCCCCTGGGAAGCTTCTAGTGAGATGGCAATGTTCTATTTCTTTTTTTTTTTCTTTTTTCTTTTCTTTTTCTTTTTTCTTTTTTTTTTTTTTTTTGAGACAGGGTCTCCCTCTGTCGCCCTGGCTGGAGTGCAGTGGCACAATCTTGACTCACTGTGACCTCTGCTTCCCAAGCAATCCTCCCACCTCAGCCTCCCAAGTAGCTGGGACTACAGGAACATGCCATCAGGCCTGGCTAATTTTTGTATTTTTTGTAGAGATGGGATTTTGCCATGTTGCCTGGCTGGTCTCAAACTCCGGGGCTCAAGCGATCCTCCTGCCTTGGCCTTCCAAAGTGCTGGGATTACAGGCATGAGCCACCGCACCCAGCCGATGTTCTATTTCTTGACCTGAGTAGATGATACCAGAGGTTTGCTTTATAATAACTCATTAAGGTATATTAAGGTATATATTTTATGCTCTTTTCAGAATGTATGTTACACTTCACAATAAGAAAAAGGTTTAATAACTAAAGATAAGCAACAATGAAGAGGATCTATAGTACTAATATGAAATAATCTCCAAAACATTTTAGTAAGTGAAAATACAAGGGGAATAATGTATAATAGCAATTCTCAAACTTTAGCTGCATCAGACTCATTTGGAGAACTCATTAAAACCCAGATTGTTTGCCTATAGTGCCAGCTACTCAAGAAGCTGAGATGGAAGGATTGCTTGAACCAAGGAGTTCAAGCCTAGCCTGGGCAATATAACACAACCCCCATCTCAAAAAACAACCCAGATTGCTGGGCCCCACCACAGAGTTTCTTCTATTCCAGTAGGTCTGGGGTGGGCCCTGAGAATCTGTATTTTTAACAAGTTCCCAGGTGACTCTGCCACTGCTGATCTGGCGTCGTCCTTTGAGAGCTAGTGTATCATACGATATTATGTGTTTATAAAACTGGTGTTTCCCTCTAGAAAATTATGCAGTCGTCTCTGAGGAAGCAGTCAAGGGCACTGTGGAATCTCCTGGGCAACTTGAGGGACCCAGGCACCTTCCAAAGTGAACAGAATTCTGAAACTCAGGGTGCAAATCCAGAAAACAAGTCATCCAGTTTTACTGTGGATTTAGGAACAGATGAAAAAGAAGGAAATGAAAGGTTATTGGGAAGAGAAGTAGTAAGAAAAGTGACTGACAGAGAAAGTTTTTTTAAAGGAAGGTAATTGGGTAAATGTTGGCATAAGAAGAGACTGAGACTGCCTAATTATGTGAGTGTTCAGCAGTGGCTGAAAAGTGATGGCAACTGGCAGATCTGGGGCCTTCCTCAGCTGGGGAGACAGGGACAGTGATCTAAAGTCTCTAGTGGCATTGTGAACATTTCCCTGCCCCACCGCCCCCCACACCCTGGCCTTTGCAAATATTCTGTAATCCAAAAGCAGAGAGAATGATGTTGGGATGAAGATATAGAAGAAGGAGGACAGCAGCTGCTCTCTGCCTGGGCTCTGTGAGCTGGCGGGGTACAGGAGAGGCCGGGAGAAGACTGAATACAGACCAATTGCAGAGCAAGAATTGATTTCTGAGGCTGAAGGATTCTGCAGGAAGCTGGGAAGTGTGGAAGAAGTAGGGGAAAATCAGGAAAGGGGGAGTCACATGGCTTGACTAATTCTGTAATATTTTCAACCTAGGCACCACATTCAAAAGCCCCCTGGAAGTCTTTGCAAAGATCAAGGACTGCTACGGACTGGGCTCCGGGCAGAATCATTTCATCAAGGACAGTCAGTGGGAGCAGCAAGCTGAGATCTTCAACGCTTCCTACAAGAAGTACCTAGATAGGGAGTGGGAGGAGGAGCCACTCAGGTGAGCCCCCTAATCCCAGGAAAGCCAGGGAGCATCCCCAAGCTTCTGCTGTCTTGGCACATGCAGGAATCAACCCAGGGACCTGAATTAATCTCAGATCTAAAAGCTCTTTCTGGGGCCAGGACAGTGGCTCACATCTGTAATCCCTACACTTTGGGAGGCCGAGGCAGGAGGATCATTTGAGCCCCCAAATCTGAGACCAGCCTGGGCCACATGTCGAGACCTTATCTCTAAAATAAATAAGCTCTTTCTGGTTTGGGAGAATTTTGAGCAAACATCAGCAGATATTTTGAAATGTTGTGTGGAGATTGTTACTATATAGTTAGAACAAAGGCTGATAATAATGGAGTTAAAAGAAGAAATAGATATCTATGGAAATGAGAAATATAATTTATTTCAGTTTTATATATGACATCTCTAAAAATTTTTTTTTCTTTTTAAATTTTTTTTTCTAGTTATCTAAAAGCACAGAGGCTGGGCACGGTGGCTCAGGCCTGTAATCCCAGCACTTTGAGAGTCTGAGGCATGCAGATTATCTGAGGCCAGGAGTTTGAGACCAGCCTGGTCAACATGGTGAAACCGTCTCTACTAAAAATACAACAATTAGCCGGGCATGGTGGCGGGCACCTGTAATTCCAGCTACTTAGGAGGCTGAGGCAGGAGAATCACTGGAACCCAGGAGATGGAGGCTGCAGTGAGGCGAGATCACGCCACTGCACTGTAGCTTGGACAGAGATAGACTCTGTCTCAAAAAATAATAATTAAAAAAAAATAATAAAAAACACAGAAGATCCTAAAGACAAATAAAGTCACCACTACTAAAATTTTTCTCCATTTCCTTCCTGCCTTTCTAAATGTAATGTAGCATAGGTGTATAATTATTATAATATATGACTTTCCCATCTTGGTGAGCAGTTAGGTATCATTAGCTCCAAGTTGTGTTGGAGAGCCTCAGTCTTTGAAGTATCAATGAGGGAGCTGGTTTTAGGAATTAGGTCTCCTCATAGCTACTGTGGATCTCAGGAATGTTCTTGTTCTCACATGGGAAGTGAAATCTCTCGTGCTGTCAAGTGGACCTTAAATTTTCTTACTTCAGGACACAAAGTCCTAAGGCTAATCCCTGACAACAGCTCCCTGTTACTGTCTGGAACTACATCAAGATTCAGTGGTATGCTGGGGCTGGCTCCTACTGCATAGTGAGATAATTAGGGTTTTGCAAGCCAGTTGTTAAACCACTGTTAGTTGTCCATTGTGGGAGCATTGACACCATGAAAATCTGCAAACCCTACAAATTGGGGCCTCTTTTATTTAAGAGACCCAGTTTATCAGCACAACACTGGCTGTATTGCCCCTGGGATAAGAGAACATCTATGTAGATCACCCGAGTCTGCTCTTTAAGGACATCTTCCCCAAAACAGAAGTGGCTCTCCAAAAGACAGCTGTCTCTGGCAAGAGCTCTGCACACCACACTGGCCTAGGAGTGATTCCCAGCCCCACCCAACCTGCCCTCACCAGCATCCAAGGTCAGCGCATCCCACCAGGACCAGCACCTAGAATGTGATGTGCTTCATGGCCTTCTTACCCCTGGGAAGGTCCATTCTAACTATCTATTCTGGTTTTAGGACCAAGACTCTGCCAGCAGCTCTCCTTGCCAGGGAGTCTGCATGGCTCTGACTCGTGTCTCTTTCTTTCCCAGTACGGCCACCTTCTATTTCCTTCTTCCTAGCTGCCTATTTGCAATGCCAACGGAAGTCAAGAGCCCCTCAGGTAAATGAACATGAAGTGGGTGGTTGTCCTAGCAAGGGGTCATCTTGGGGAAACCCCTCAGCAAGCCCCCACAGAGATGTTCCCCAACAAACCTCGCATGGTAGGAGGGAATGAAGAGGGGAGTTCGGTTGCCAGCTGTAGCCTGTCAGTTTCTGTTTGCATCTGTGGCCCCTGAGCACAGGTTCTCTGATCACAAAGGCTGGCACTGCCTTCAGGGAGTGGTTGCCATAGGAGAAGGCATGAGCCCACATCCACCGGGCTGCTTCTGGATATGAGTTTGTTTTGTAGAAGATGTTACTTAAAACACTGAGGGTGTGAATTTTCTAGATGTGAAAGCAGCCGAGGGGGAGTTGAGACTGTCCTCCCTATGCAAGAAGGCGGGTGGGCCCCAGGAACAGCCCTCATGGGGCTGCCCAGTCCCTCTCTCTTGGGAAACTCACCCTTCTCTTGGGTGCTGCCCATTAAAACAAACCACTTCAGACTTCAAACCAGCTTCTCTTGGGCAAACACCTTCTGTGCAAACCAAAGGCCACCCAGATTTCCCCCTGTGTAACACCCATTTTCTGTCTTCCCGCCCCCCCCCCCCCCCAGGAATGGCCTGTGTCCTTGGTATACACTGGACCAGAAGTCACAATTTCTTCCTGTATTCACTAAACCGAACTCTAAAGGATAAAGCTGGTACTTCACTGCTGAGATGGGAGTCGCCTAAGCTCAGGACTTGCAGACATGTCCTTCTCCAGCTTAGCTGAGAGCATGTGACTGACATACATCAAGTGTCACTTTAGGGACCAGATCTAGGCAGGCAGTAGGGGGTTTGGTGGGTGTAGTGTGACCGCAAGAATCTGTCTCTGAAATGTCATGTTCCTTAAAGACAACAGGTCAATAGGGACAAAGTCTACAGTCAGGTCCACAGGGCTCCTTAAGCAGCTAAGGTAAAAAGAGAGTAGGCTTGGCTGGGCGCAGTGGCTCATGCCTATAATCCCAGCACTTTGGGAGGCCGAGGTGAGTGGATCACCTGAGGTCAGGAGTTCAAGACCAGCCTGGCCAACATGGTGAAACCCCATCTCTACTAAAAATACAAAAATTAGCCAGATATGGTGGCACGCGCCTGTAATCTCAGCTACTTGGGAGTCTGAGGCAGGAGAATCACATGAACCTGGGAGGCAGAGGTTGCAGTGAGCCAAGATCACACCACTGCACTCCAGCCTGGGTGACAGAGCAAGACTATCTCAAAAAAAAAAAAAAGAGAGAGAGAGAGATTGAGAAAGTAGGCTTGGAATCAGAAGGTCAGTGCTAATCCTAGCCCAGCTGTCTGCAAACCATGTAGTCTCAGGCCAGTCGCTTCACACCGCAACCCACTTTTCATGCAAAACATAGAGCTAATTAATTACACCATTGTTGTCTAGTGCATGCGTTTGTTGAAAATAGCAAAATCCAGAGAGTTTCTGTATGTAAAGCTCTTCGAAATTGAAACGCACTAAGGAAATATAGGTTGTTGTTGTTTTACAAATTTATGGAGGTGACCAGGTGTGGTGGCTCACGCCTGTAATCCCAGTACTTTGGGAGGCAGAGGCAGGTGGATCTCTTGAGCCCAGGAGTTTGAAACCAGTCCGGGCAACATAGGAGACCCTGTTTCTACAAAAAATAGCCAAGCGTGGCAGCATGAGCCTGTAGTCCCAACTACTCAGGAGGCTGGGACAGGAGGATCACTTGAGCCCAGGAGGTTGAGGCTGCAGTGAGCCAAGGTTGCACCACTGCACTCCAGCCTGGGTGACAGTGAGGCCCTCTCTCAAAAAAAAAAAAAAATTAATGGAAGCAGTTACATGAGCAAGTTTGCTTTGTGATAATTCCTTGAACTGTACACTTGTTATACTTTATATTACACTTCAAAAGTAACGTTAAAAAATTCACAAAGGAGGAGTTTCTTTTCTTCCGTCCCTTTCCCAGGCAACCTGGCTTCTAATCTCCTTCTATACTGACTGTATGGCCTTGAGCAAGTCACTTCTCTGCCTCATCTATAAAATAGGGATACTAATAAGACTACTTTATAGAACCCTTGTGAGAATGCAATGAAATTATGTGTGTAAAGTGCCTAACACAGTATCTAGCACCTAGGACATACTCATTAAACATTAGCTGTAGAGTAATAAAACAGTGTGACATTATCTTATCATCCTAGGCAAGGAGAATAGCACTTCATAAAGAGAAGGAAGATGGTGAGTCCAGACAGGTGCTCCTGGTTCCCATTCCCTGAACAGGCAGACCAGTCTGAGTCACAGGTTGTCCAGGTAGAAGTGATGGGTAGGTGCAGAGTCTGGGGGGAACCGGTTGAGTATTGTCCTTCCCCCTAGACCCTGAGGGTGTATGGCCCTGTGCTGCGCCCATTGCAGTCTCTCAGCTCAGCTGCTCCTCCTCCTACCTGGTGCTGGCCTGCGAGGATGGTGTGCTCACGCTGTGGGACCTGGCCAAAGGTAAGTCCTCCCTGCCTCTCTACCTAGTACCTGGGTGGGACTCTGGGCAGTGAGTCTGGGAGCTCTGGAATTCCCACAGGCCCTGGGCCTTCTGTTACCTCTGTGTTCTTAAAGTCACCTTGGGGAACTGGTCCTACTCCCCTCTCATTCATTTATTCAACAAACATTTATTGGATATAATATGTGCTAATGCTTCCCACTGCCCATGTGTTTATTGAGTGACTTCTCTGAGCCCGGCACTGTACTAGGCTCTGGAAGTATGATCATTGCCTTCATTATTACACTCCAGTGAAGAAGTATGTCTGGCACAGTACAAGTGATCATGGTGGCCTCAGCCTTCCTCTTCCCAGCCCCCAAGCTCTCTAAATAAGTGAGTCTTTTTCCCTGCTATTCTGTCTCATCCCCAGTCAGCACGAACTCTATTGTATTAGAGCTAAGAGACCTATAAAGCAGTCAAAGTGAGACCAGCAGCTATTCTGGGTGGGTGGCACTGTGGTTGAGTTCTAGGGTCCTGGGTCCAGCTTTGCAGATACAGATATCAATGATATTGCTTCCTCAATTCGTCAGCCTCTAGGGAAGCAGCTCCCTCTAATTGGACTTTGTTAAAGGCCAGTAATGACTCAGTGGTTTGCCATTTTGCAGTTGGAGATGTATTTTCCTAGAGAGTGGAGGTGGGCCACCTTCACTGGGCAGCCCTCCTGGCAGGTGCAGAGCGTCAGAGATAGTACCCTGTTTGTTGGGTAGCTTGTGATCAGACCAGGGAGTTGACTGTTCTCAGGGAGGTGTCTGTCAAGCTAGCAAATTGCCTTCCTCACTTGGCTATCACTTTCTGAAGAATGCAGTGGTTATTTCAACTTTGGAGGATATTTTCCCCACACACTGCTAAGATAAACACCACTAAAGACCCTCCTTCATTTTACTTATTGAACCAACAGCATTATTATAGAAGCAAAAGATATTTCAAGGAAAGAAGAATGATGATGATTTCATAAGCCCTTGACCAAAATAGCTTGTTTTCATTTTTTTCTGGATATTAAGTTCTTGTTGTTTGGCCACACACACACACACACACACACCGCCTTTTCTGAAACAGCTGTGCCTCCCCCTGCCCATATGCCTTTGCATCCCATGGTCAGCTGCGCCTCAGTCCCTGGCTGGGTTGTAGCTTCCTTCCACTCCAGTGCTGACCCTGCCCTCCTCCATGCTCTTGCTTCTCCCCCTCCCCAATTCCTCTCCAGACACAGCAGCATTCCCCTGCAGGGGGCTTTTCTCTCCCATTGGGCACTAGGTTTACTGATTTTCTCTCACAGGGTGCTCATTGCTTGATTTTGCCTTCACATCCTACAAGTCCCTCACACACTTGCTGGTCACAGCCCCTGTGCCCATGGCCTCCTCCCCTACCCCGTTTTCTGACCAGCTTGTGTGATTACTTTCTCTAGGATTCCCTCTTGGGGTCGCTGCTCTTCCTCAGGGATGTTTCTGCCAAAGCATTCACTTCCTAAAATATTTCTTGGTCCACAAAGGACAGAATATGTATCCTGAAGGTCCAGTGAAATCCCAAATGAAATGTGTGGTGCTGTGCACAGACGCCTCCCTCCATCTGGTGGAGGCTAGCGGGACCCAAGGACCCACCATCAGTGTGCTTGTTGAGAGGTCAGTAGCTTGAGGGTGGGACGGGGTAAATAATCGGCCAGATTATTTTAATTGCTATTTAATAGTAAAATCTGACAGCCTCTCTGACTACAGTCCACCTTTTGTATAGTCATCACTCTCCTGGTGAGCTTCTGAAGATCACCAATGTCACATATATGTTACAATTTTTTCTAACAAAATTGTATGATAGCACAGATGACATCTGCTATGGTTTGACTCTCCCCTCCAAAACCCATGTGAAAACTCAATCCCCGTTGTGGCAGTACTGTGAGACGGGGCCTTTAGGAGATGATTGGATCATGAAGGCTCTTCCCACATGAATGGATTAACCCACTCATGCATTAATGGATTAATAGGTGAATGGATTAATGGGTATCATGGGAGTGGAAATAGTGGCTTTATAAGAAAAGGAAGAGATACCTGAGCTAGAACATGAGCACACTCAATTCCCTCACCACGTCACACCCTATGCCGTCTCGGGACTCTCTAGAGAGTCCCCACCAGCAAGAAGGCCCTCACTAGCTGTGGACCCTTGACCTTGGACTTCTCAGCCTCCATAACTGTAAGAAATAAATTCCTTTGCTTTATACATTATCCAGTTTCAGGTATTCTGTTATAAGCAACAGAAAATGGATTAAGACAACATCCTTCCCATCCCATACGGCCAAGAAGAGGCTCATTTCTCCCACAGTAAACTTCCATCAGTTTCTCCAGGGATCTCTCTCTCTTTTAAACATTTAAAAATACCTAATGCATGCAAATGAACCTGTATAATGTGTGTGTGTGCGCGCGCACATATGTGTACGTGTGTGTGTGTGTAATAAAGAATAATGAGATCAACTCCCCTGAAACCGTTGGAAATCGATAATCTCCAGTTCCATTTGGGCTCCCTGCATGGCTCTCCCTCATCAATCCTTCTTGCTCCGCCCCAAACACCTTATTAATTACCTAATGCTAAATAACAAACCACCCCAAAACTTAATGGTTTAAGAAAATAATCAGTGTTTAGTCCTTGAGTCTGTAGGTCAGCAATTTGGACTGGACTCAGTCCATTTCTTCTACTGGTCTCACCTGGGCTCTCAAATGTGCCTTCAGGCAGCTTGCAGCTCTTCTAAGATAGCTTCACTCACACACCTGGCAGTTGGCAGGTTATTGGCCAGTGCACCTCGGTTTTCCTCATGGTCTCTCCTACAGACTAGTACAGCCTTTCTCACATGGTAGTCTAAGGGCTCCTAGCAGCAGGAGAGGGCAACCATAGCACACAAATGCTTTTCAAGCTTCTGCTCATGTTACACTTGCTAATGTCCCATTGGGCAAAGCACATCCCACATCCATGCCCACATTCAAGCAGTAGAAAAACAGACTCCATCTTTTGATGGGAGTCACTGCCAAATACAGCCAACTGCTTTTCAATCTACCACACCATTTTTCTAAATTCATCATTCCTTTGCTTTCCCTTAAGAATTAACCACATTTAGGCCAGGTACAGAGGGTCACACCTGTAATCCAAGCACTTTGGGAGGCCAAGGCGGGTGGACCACTTGAGCTCAGGAGTTCAAGACCAGCCTGGGTAACATAGTGAGACCCCTTCTCTGTGAAAAGAAAAAAAATTATTAAAAAAAGAAAAAGAATTAACCACATTTGTATGACTGTATCTCTAAACAGTATATTATTTAGCTTTGCATATTTAGGAAACTTACAAAGGGAACCATATTCTATATATTCTCCAACTTGTCTTCCTTCCTTCCTTCCCTCCCTCCCTCCTTCCTTCCGTGCATCCTTCTTTCCTTTCTTTCTTTCTGTTTTGTTTGGTTTTGTTTGAGACAGGGTCTCACTCTGTAGCCCAGGCTGGTCTTGAACTCCTGGGCTCAAAGTGCTGGGCCCCCAAAGTGCTGGGATTACAGGTGTGAGCCACTGCACCCAGCCTCCAACTTGTTTTTCAATGGTATTTATTCTGCATCTTGCTTTGCAACATTGTTCACAAGAGCCATACATGTTGATGCATGTAGCTCCAGTTCTTTTATTTTCATTACCATATTATATTTCATTGTATAATATACCACAATGACTTAAGCATCCTCCTAATAGATATTTGGATTGTTCTTAATTTTTTGCTACTATGAACAGCCTCCTCACATATTTCTTGATTTCTCTGAATTTCTCCAGGATATATGCCTAGAAGAGGATATCAAAACTTTTAAACTCTTAAAGTAGGAGAATGTCTGTATATTTTCTGTCCTATAGGCCTGTAAAGCACCTGGATAAAACCATCTGTGCCGTGGCCCCAGTCCCAGCCTTACCTGGCATGGTAGGTTCCCCATGCCTCTCTGTAAATGCCCCATGCCTCTCATTTCTCTTCTGTGAATGTGTTCATCTGTCCTTTAGAAAATGCTTATTGAAGGCCTGTTATGTGTTAGGCACTGGACTAGCTTTCGGGTTTACAAATAGAAAGAGAAAGAACCTGCCTTCATGGAGCACACAGCTCATTTGGGAAGACAGAGAAGTCACCAGGCAGCTGCCTTAGAACATGAGAAAGGCTGTGATAGGGATTTTTTAATGGATGCATGGAATAGAGAGAGGGGTCACCTAACTCAACCTGCAGAAGTTGGCAGCAGGGGAGGACTGTGTTTTCTGGAGGAGGTGACAGCTGAGCTGAGCCAGAGGAGTTGAGAAGGCAACACCATGGAGGCAAGAGAGCACCATGTGTCCCGGGCACTGCAGGAAGTCCCGGGCACTGCAGGAAGTCCCAGTATCTGCCACATGAGATTGCTGTGGAATGTGGAGAGGGAGGAGGCTGGGGTGGGAAGACAGGTGGGCCAGACCATGGAAGGTCCTGTACACTGTGCAGAAGGATACAGATGTGTCCCTGTGTGGGATGGGGCTCAAACAGAGAGGTCAGAGAATGGGAACAGCATATTTAGAGCAGGGATGGAGAGTTGAGAGATCTCAGTTCGGAGATGGACTCCACATTCTGGACTACCTGTGGCTGTTGCCAAAGGAGAGGGAAGCGTGCGCGGTTGATCCTCGCTTGCAGAGGTGATTCCCCAGTCCTTACAGGGCCCACTTCAGGCCTGGAGAGAAAGTCTGTGATTCCTGGTGTGGCCCTACAGAGGGTGAGGGGCCTACAGGACCCCCAGGGGAGGCTCCAAGAGAGCCCAGGGCTGAAAATGTAGATTCCATGCTCACCAGCCAGGTACAGTTAGTGAGAGGTGGTTGAAGTGGGGGGTACAGCAGGTTCCCCTAGTTAAAGAGAGGGAGTGAATAGAGAAGAGGTTCCCATGGGCACTACCATCACTTACAGGACCTGGAAAATCAGTTCACAAAGTGACCATGAGGGGCCCCAGGGAAAACTGCATGGGGACAGTCCTGCAAGCAGAGAGGAGAGTCTAAAGAAAGTGAGAGCAGTGTCCTGTGCTGCAGAAAAACCAAGAACATGGTGGAGACGAGTGGCTGAAGCTGGGAGACAGACGCAGGAGGTGGGGGAGTGGACAGGGTGTGGAGAGACCCTCTTGTGTGGGGAGGGGAAAGTGGTGTGGCAGCTGGAGGAGGATGTTGGGTCAAAGGGGGCTTTTTTTTTTTTTTTTTTTGAAACGGAGTCTCGCTCTGCCGCCCAGGCTGGAGTGCAGTAGTGCAATCTTGGCTCACTGCAAGCTCTGCCTCCCGGGTTCACACCATTCTCCTGCCTCAGCCTCCCGAGTAGCTGGGACTACAGGTGCCCGCTAGCACGCCAGGCTAATTTTTTGTATTTTTAGTAGAGACGAGGTTTCACCGTGTTAACCAGGATGGTCTTGATCTCCTGACCTCGTGATCCGCCCGCCTTGGCCTCCCAAAGTGCTGGGATTACAGGCATGAGCCATCGCGCCCGGCCAAAGGGGACTTTCTAAGGATGGGGAGAGTTTAGTATGTTCACTGCAGAGGAAAGAGCCCAGGCAAGAGAGCATCCCCAGCTCAGATCTCAGGCCAGGAGGGGCTGTTAGATTGAGCAAGGTCCCTGAGGCAGTGGGAAGGAAAGGCATTGGGAGCACAGGTGAGAAACTGAATCTTGGCTACATGGAGGGTGAGCTCTTCAGCAGAGAAGCAGAGAACTTGGAAGAGAGGCCGGGAAAAAGGGGAGGAATGCATAGCCCTGGAGCAGACAGCATGTGGAGGAGGGTCTGTTGGCTGAGGGGGACCCCAAGCACACATGTGTGTGCAGGTCTCCAGCAGCCCTGGATGGATCCAGAGGCTGGGGCCCAAGAGGTTTTATGTCCAGCTGCTTCTCTCATTCCTTACTGGGGTGACCTCTACACGACCTTCCTGTGAGGGACAGAGTCCAGTAGAAGCCCCCCTCACCATCTCTTTACTTCCCAGGTGCTCATCTTTTCCAAGAATGGCTCTGTGTGCCTTATGGACGTGGCCAAGCGTGAAATCATCTGTGCCTTTGCCCCTCCGGGAGCCTTTCCTCTGGAGGTCCCCTGGAAGCCAGTGTTTGCTGTGTCTCCAGACCATCCATGTTTCCTGCTCCGAGGTACAGAAAGGGACCAGGGCTGATGCCCACTGACCATTTCCCTGACTTAGTTCTCTCACAAACAGAGAGAGCCCCTCCGATCTCCTCCCCACTCTGTGTCCCCCTCCACCATAGGCCAAAGGGTACCGCAGCTCAGTCCTCACAGGGCACTTCGATAAAATGCCAGCAGGGTCTTCTCTCTGAAGTCACAGCTCAACCCAGATGACCCAGCCTTTATAAGCAGAGAGCAGCCTCCACCTGCTCACCAGGACCACAGAGCCCACTGAGAAAGCGATTGTTACACAGAACATGGTGTTCTTGTCTCGTCACAGGAGACTATTCACATGAAACTGCGTCCACCGACGATGCTGGAATCCAATATTCTGTTTTCTATTTTAATTTTGAGGCCTGCCCACTCCTGGAAAATATCTCAAAAAATTGCACCATTCCTCAAAGGGACTTGGATAACATGGCCTTCCCCCAAGCACTGCCACTGGAGAAAAGATGTGAGCGTTTCCTCCAGAAGAGGTAAAGAGCTCTGTGTCTTCACCCCCTCCCACATCTGAGGTTGTCTCTGGATTGAGGGATAGTGGAGTTTCTTTTATGGTAAATCCTTTCAGCATTGAAATTTCCCCTGGCTGGGCGTGGTGGCTCACGCCTGTAATCCCAGCACTTTGGGAGTCCGAGGCAGGTGGATCACCTGAGGTGAGGAGTTCAAGACCAGCCTGGTCAACATGGTGAAACCCCGTCTCTATTAAAAATACAGAAATTAGCTGGGTGTGGTGGCACATGCCTGTAATCCCAGCTACTCGGGAGGCTGAGGCAGGAGAATTGCTTGAACCTGGGAGGCAGAGGTTGCAGTGAGCCAAGATCGCACCACTGCACTCCAGCCTAGGTGACAGAGCAAGACTCTGTCCCAAAAAAAAAAAAAAAGAAATTTCCCCTAAGTGAAGGGTTCTACCCCATGATAGCCCATGAGCTGCACTCCACCTCACATGTGGATTGGTAGAAAAAGAGTCATTAATTCAGGCTGGGAGAAAAGAAGGGCTTCCAGTTGGTGTTTTCTTCCTGTCAAGATCATCTTTTTAACTTTCTCAATTCCCTCTTAAAAATATGTTTAGGCCAGGCGCGGTGGCTCATGCCTGTAATCCCAGCACTTTGGGAGGCCGAGGTGGGCAGATTGCTTGAGCTCAGGAGTTCGAGACCAGCCTGGCCAACATGGCGAAACCCCATCTCTACAAAAAACACAAAATTAGCTGGGTGTGGTAGCACATGCCTTTTGTCCCAGCTACTCTGGAGGCTGAGGCGGGGGAGAATTGCTTGAACCCGGGAGGCAGAGGATGCAGTGAGCCAAGATCGTGCCATTGCACTCCAGCCTGGGTGACAGAGTCAGACCCTGCCTCAAAAAAAAAAAAGTATGTTGGGATTATTAGACACAATCATTAAGATGGGGTTGGCAAACTATGACCTGTGGGCCATATCCAGTCCACTGCCTGGTTTTGTAAATAAGGTTTTATTTGAACACAGCCGTGCCCATTTGTTTATGTATTATCTATGGCTACTGTATGCTATGGCAGGATTGAAGGCTGCGAAGGAGATAGCATGACCTATAAAGTCTAAATTATTTACATTCTGGGCCTTTACAGAAAATGTTTGCCAACCCATGATCTAAGACCCCTTTCTTTTACCCATCATTCAGGTAAACCGTTATGTGTGTGTTTCTCCTCTTCCCCTTCCTCTTTCCACTCTCCCTAATCCTGCAAGCACTGTTTTCTTGCCCTCCTTTCTGCTATCAAAGCATAAGGAACAGTACTCAGGCCATTCTGGAGAAATAGGTGTCTCTTCTAATCCATCTCACAATAAATTTCTGGGGATTTGCAAATCCTTGTTGATGATTCCTTTTGGGATCTGACCACACATTTCGGGTGGATTGGGGTCATCAGTGGAGTCCTGGATCCTGGTCCCGGGCCTGCCACTACAGAAGTAGGTGGCTCTGGCAGGTTCCTTTCCTTCCAGGGCCTAGATGTTCCTATGTATGTAACGTGACCTCTGAGATTCTGTGATCTCTCCAATCACCATAATGTCTCTTCACGACTGTCTCCCCCTTTCTCTGTGTAGACTCTTTACTCAGGGAAGAGTCTCTTCACGACTATTTCCCCCTTTCTCTGTGTAGACTGTTTACTCAGGGAAGACTGAAGTAGAATGGTTAAGATATGCAGGTCTGGAGCCAAACAGACCTGAGTTTGATTCTGACACTACCACTTACAATGAGACCTTGGGCGAGTTACTTAGCCTCCTCATTCAGTCAAAAAACACATATTGTGCACCTGTGAGATGCCAGGCTGTGTTCTGACCATTTTAATGATGCCTGATTTTTTTTGGCTTAAGGTATTAAGTGGGATGATACATGGAAAGTACCAGGCACAGAGTGGTTGCTCAGTAAATGGTAGTTATGACCATGATGATGGCTCCCTGCTAATCCAAGTTCATGCCTGGGAAAATTCTAAACATTACCACTAGGTGGCACCATAGCTCCTCTCCGCTTCCTAGCTCATACCTGCACTTAACAGGGGCGTTCAAGTCCTTCCTGCATTGTAGTGGGTCGCTGGGAGGCCCTCGGTACCTCCCGGAGGGAAATGTGCCTATTCGTCAGGAGACGAATATGGTCTCATGAGTCTCTGGGGAGAGAGAGACAATGAAGAAGGCGATGGTTGACACTGGCCCTCTCTAAAGGCCTACCAAGAATGTTCAACTATTCTTCACAGGGAGGGTTTTTGTTTTTTGTTTTTGTTTTTTTTTTTTGAAACAGAGTTTCACTCTTATCACCCAGGCTGAAGTGCACTGGCGCGATCTCGGCTCACTGCAACCTCTGCCTCCCGGGTTCAAGCGATTCTCCTGCCTCAGCCTCCCCAGTAGCTGGGATTACAGGCATGCGCCACCACGCCCGGCTAATTTTTGTATTTTTAGTAGAGATGGGGTTTCTCCATGTTGGCCAGGCTGGTCTCGAACTACTGACCTCAGATTATCTGCCTGCCTCGGCCTGCCAAAGTGGTGGGATTACAGACATGAGCCACCACGCCTGGCCTGATTTTATTTAAAAGCTGCAAATGTATAGATTACTTTTTTAAAAAGTGTTAAATTGGCCGGGTGCGGTGGCTCACACCTGTAATCCCAGCACTTTGGGAGGCCAAGGCGGGTGGATCACCTAAGGCCAGGCGTTTGAGACCAGGCTGGCCAAAATGGTGAAACCCCGTCTCTACTAAAAGTACAAAAATTAACCGGGCATGGTGGCAGGTGCCTATAATCCCAGCTACTCAGGAGGCTGAGGTAGGAGAATTGCTTGAACTCAGGAGGTGGAGGTTACAATAAGCTGAGATCATGCCATTGCACTCCAGCCTGGGCGACAGAGCAAGAATCTGTCTCAAAAAAAAAAATAAATAAGTGTGAAATATTCTTTATTTGCTATTACACATAAATCACACCAGAATCTCTTTCAATAAGTAAAAGGGATTTTATTTTATTTTGTCTATTTTTTGAGACAGGGTCATCCAGGCTGGAGTGCAGTGGTGCAATCACAGCTCACTGCAGCCTTGACTTCCCGGGCTCAGGCAATCCTGCCTCAGCCTTCCGAGCAACTGGGGCCACAGGCATGCGCCACCACACCCAGCTAATTTTTTTTATTATTTGTGGAAGCAGGGTCTCCCTATGTTGCCCAGGCTGGTCTTGAACTCTTAGGCTCAAGTGACCCTCCCACCTTGGCCTTACAAAGTTCTGGGACTATCAATGTGAGCCACCATTCTCAGCCTAAAAGAAACCATTATAGATACAGGGATAGATATAGATACAGGGAATTCCACTTAGATTGGCAGAGTTAAGGTCAAAAATATAAAGTACACATTGCTACTTTACCTTCAGCCCTTTCCTTTAAGAGGCAAATGAACACAAAATATGGTGCATCTTGCTTGGTTCTGAGACAGTGAAGGAATTTCTCCAGTGTTTAAATATATTCATATAACCGGTTATATAAATCTAAATATAAAACCTATCTCCAATACTTTTTTTTTTTGAGATGGAGTCTCGCTCTGTCACCAGGCTGGAGTGCAATGGCACAATCTCAGCTCACTGCAACCTCCGCCTCCCAGGTTCAAGTGATTCTCCTGCCTCAGCCTCCCAAGTAGCTGGGATTACAGGCACATGCCATCATGCCCAGCTAATTTTTGTATTTTTTAGTAGAGACGGGGTTTCACCATGTTGGCCAGGATGGTATCGATCTCTTGACCTTGTGATCCACCTGCCTTGGCCTCCCAAAGTGCTGGGATTACAGGCGTGAGCCACCACACCCAGCCCCCAATACATTTTAAAGATAGCATTCACCATTTTTGTGAAAAGTTGGACATTACTAGCCAGGTGCTGTGGCTCACGCCTGTAATCCCAGCAGTTTGGGAGACAGAGATGGAGGATCACTTGAGGCCAGGAGTTCAAGATTAGCCTGAGCAACATAGTGAGACCCCATCTCTACATCTACATCTATAAATAAAAAATTAATTAATTAATTAATTAAAATCTTATCTCCACATAGATGGAGAGCCTCAAAACAAATCAAAGCTATGGTCATTGTCTTTCTCCCCCAGAGCACTCCTCTTCCTGTTTGCCTAAGCATTTTAACATCATTCACTTGTACCTCCTTCCCTACCACAACCCCACTGACAGCCCCCTCCACCCTGCTAAGCATGCCCGTCTCTGTGTGCACTCTGAGGGGTGAATCTTGGGCTTCTCTGATTTTTCTGTAGTGAACATGCACTTACTTTTTTTTTTTAAACAACTCTTACTTTTTTTTTTTTTTTTTGAGATGGAATTTTGCTCTTGTTGCCCAGGCTGGAGTGCAATGGTGCTATCTTGGCTCACCGCAACCTCCATCTCCCAGATTCAAGCGATTCTCCTGCCTCAGCCTCCTGAGTAGCTGGCATTACAGGCACGTGCCACCACGCCTGGCAAGTTTTGTATTTTTAGTAGAGACGGGGTTTCTCCAGGTTGGCCAGGCTAGTCTCAAACTCCCAACCTCAGGTGATCCGCCTGCCTTGGCCTCCCAAAGTGCTGGGATTACAGGTGTGAGCCACCGCGCCTGGCCAACAACTCTTACTTTTTAAAAGACCCAACTCAAACTGTCTTTATAAAAGTTGAAATCATACAGTGTGTCTTTTTGTGACTGGCATATTTCACTCAGCGTAATGTCCTCAAGAGTCATCCATGGTGGAGCATGTGTCAGAACATCTTCCTTTTCAGTCTGAATGTTCCATTGTGTGTAATACTACAGCTTGTTTGCAAATAGCCTTTTAGTTCCTCAGCTCGCCATCCTGTCTACCCACATGCACCTCACAGGTAAGAATGCTAGACCCATCATTCCTCCAGGAAAGGTTTTCTGAGCACCTGCTGTGTACCAGGCTGAGCCCTGAGGACACAGAGGTGATGCAGGTGTGTCCTCTTAGAGTTTCTCATAGGAGCACAGGGTAGTCTAGGTCTGCCCTGGGGGCTCAGGAGCTGGGGAAGTGAGGGGAGATTCCTCTCATCACCGTTGTGTGGCCCTCAGCTATCGGAAGCTGGAGAAGAACCCAGAGAAGGAGGAGGAGCACTGGGCCCGGCTTCAGAAGTACTCCTTGTCGCTCCAGAGAGAGAACTTCAAGAAGTGAGGCTGCCACCGCCCCAGGATCTCTGAAAAGGAGGTTTCAGCCACGAGGCAGCTGCTGCCAGGACACTGAGGCCAAGAGAAATGTAACAGAGCCACAGCTCCACAGGCCTGCACTCGGAGTCTGGGGCCTCTGCAGAGCCAGCAAGGGGAAAAGTATAATCTGGGGGACCTTCAACCACTAAGCCTCTTGTCGGAGCCCTCAGGCAGGCAGATGTGTCACCCAAATAAACAGTGATATTGTCTCCAGACTCCCAAGTTGCTGTGATATATAACTCATCGTTCCCATGCAGTCCAGACCCCAGCAGGGCCCAGATGATGGTTTCAACCAGAGTCCTCGGCCTGGTGAGGACCACTCACCTCCTGGGCCCTGGAGAGCCACTGTCCTCAGATGAGCAAGACACCCCGCCCACCTGTTCTCCCCACCCATTTCTCCCTCCCACGGCTGGATCACACCTTTATAGAATAGCTTTGAGGAGGTGAGGCTCAGGATGGTGGCGTAAGGGCCTGAGGCCACACAGGTACGAGAGGCAGAGTGGGAGGGAGAGGTGGCAGGCAGGAGCTGGGCCACTGCTGCCCCTGGCCTGCTGGCTCAGGAACGCTAGAGGTGGCTGGGCAGAGAGATGCCTTGTTCTTCTCTAGAAACTGTCCTCCCCAAAAAAACAGACGGAGGGGTCCCCAGCAGCCCAAGGGATCCGCGAGGACCCTGTGTGGAACCTTGGAGGCTGAGGGGGCTCAAGTGTCCCAGCCTGGTCCTAGGCCTGCTCGGTCTCTTGGGTGAGAAACTACCTGGGAGGGTGACTGCACTCAGAGTTTGTGATGGCTGCTGTTTTGCAGCCCCATCCACCTCCTCCCTGGGTCACATACCACATTCCTTGTTGGCCAGACAACTCCCATGTGGCACTGATGCTGGCTGGCTGACTGTCCCCCGGGATGAAGGTATCCCCGCCTGAGACACTCTGGCCCTCTCCACACCCCACCATGGGAATGAAATATCGCCGCCAACATACCTCTTGGCAGTAATTCCCTCTTCACAGCAGGTGCTCTGGCAGCTCTCTGGAGATGAGGAAGGAGAACTTAGGAAGATGCTCTTGGCTTACACACCACCTAAGGTGATGGGGAACCAACATTTCTGTGGTTGGTGTATTTTACATTTAAGCTTTAAGCAACCTTGTGAAACATAGATGTTATCGTTATCCCCATTTTACAGAGCAAGGAACTGAGAGTCAGGTGAGACAGCGTAGAACAGCCTGTGTCCAGTCCCCGTGGGCTTCTCCATAGCAAATGCTAGAAACCGAACACAAACTACCTTTAGCAAAAAGGGGGATGTGTTGGCTCAGATAACTTAGCTGTCCAGGAGTCACACTCTTGGTGTGGCTGGATCCAACCCCAGGTATTGAGATCACACCTGGAGTCTCGCTCCGCCTCTCAGTTCTAATTCCCCCTTCAGGCAGGCCTTCCACTTGGGTGACACCAGAAGCACCTGGTGGACCACCCCTTCCCAATAGTGCCGGCGAAGCCCTGAGCCTGCTCCTCACTGGCCTGCATGTAGTCTCTTTCCTGAACCACTCACTGTAATGATGGTCAGGGCTGCGGCAGGTGTCCATCCCCAGAGGGAGGGAGAGGTCTTCCCACCCCCAAACCAAGGACTGACAAAGGGAAGAGCTCTCTGAGGAAAGGAAATGACAGGGCCATGAGGGAGGAAGGCAGGAGGGATACTGAGCAGGCAGACAACAGAGGCACCCAGCCCAGCAGAGGCAGCAGGGAGCCCAGCCCACCCTCTGCCAAGACATGTGCTGCCCACACCTGGGCACCTTCTCCTTTCCCAGCGTGTGAGGGGAGAGCGGGTGGGGAGAGGGGATCTGAGGCATTCACAAGGCGTCTTATGTGCCACGTCCCACCAGCGGGACGAGGGAGAAGGAACCAGGGCCGGTCAGCACTAGGCTAGTGCTCCCCAGCTGTAGGCTGCGCTGCCAGGGCTCCAGCCACTTCCACCTGTGCAGCCCCAGGCAGAGCTGGCCATGCCTGTGGGCCCAAAAGAGGTCCTTGCCCTCTGGGTGACAGACCCCATGGAAACATCAAGAACCTATGTTGGCCGGGCGCGGTGGCTCAAGCCTGTAATCCCAGCACTTTGGAAGGCTGAGGCGGGCGGATCATGAGGTCAGGAGATCGAGACCATCCTGGCTAACAAGGTGAAACCCCGTCTCTACTGAAAATACAAAAAATTAGCGAGGCGTAGTGACGGGCGCCTGTAGTCCCAGCTACTTGGGAAAGCTGAGACAGGAAAATGGCATGAACCCAGAAGACGGAGCTTGCAGTGAGCCAAGAACATGCCACTGCACTCCAGCCTGGGCAAAAGAGAGAGACTCTGTGTCAAAAAAAAAAAAGAACCTTATGTCTTCCCAGGGGACGGTTGGAACTAGAGCAAGGCATACCAATGCCCAGGTGCAGCATCCACACCTCCTTTCCTCCCCACAGGATCCACACACCAACACCTCCACACATCCACACATCCACACCTCCACACACACACACCTCCACACATACACACCTCCACACAGCATCCACACTTCCACACAGCATCCACACCTCCACACGACATCCACACCTCCACACAGCATCCACAGCTCCACACAGCATCCACACCTCCACACAGCATCCACACTTCCACACAGTATCCACACAGCATCCATACCTCCACACAGCATCCAAACATCCTCAAAGCATCCACACAGCATCCACACCTCCACACAGCATCCACACGGCATCCAAACAGAATCCATACCTCCATACAGCATCCACACCTCCACACAGCATCCACACGGCATTCACACAGCATCCACACCTCCATACATCATCCACACCGCCACATAGCATCCACACCTCCATACATCATCCACACTGCCACATAGCATCCACACGGCATCCGCACAGCATCCACACAGATTGCACACATCCACACAGCATCCACACAGCATCCACACAGCATCCACACATCCACACAGCATCCACACCTCCACACAGCATCCACACAGCATCCACACGGCATCCACACCTCCACACAGCATCCACACCTCCACACAGTATCCACACCTCCCCACATTCACACATCCACACAGCATCCACACGGCATCTACACAGCATCCACACAGCATCCACACATCCACACAGCATCCACACATCCACACAGCATCAACACCTCCACATATTCACACATGCACACAGCATCCACACCTCCACACTGCACCCACACGGCATCCACACAGCATCCACACAGCATCCACACTTCCATAGAGCATCCGTACCTCCACACAGCATCCACACTGCATTCACACCTCTACGCAGCATCCACACGGAATCCACACAGCATCCACACCTCCACTCCTCTCCACAGGATCTACACATCCTCACCTCCACACACCATCTACAACTCCACACATCCACACCTCCAGACAGCATCCACACTTCCACACAGCATCCACACCTCCACACAGCATCGAAACCTCCAAACAGCATCCAGACCTCCACACAGCACCTACACAGCATCCACATAGCATCTACAGCTCCACAGAGCATCCACACCTGCACACAGCATCCACACCTCCATACAGCATCCACACCTCCACACAGCATCCACACCTCCACAGAGCATCCACACAGCATCCACAGAGAATCCATACAGCATTCACACACCATCCACACTTCCACACAGCATCCACACCTCCACACAGCATCCACACCTCCACACAGCATCCACACCTCCAAACAGCATCTACACCTCCACAGAGCATCCACATGGCATCCACATAGCATCCACACAGAATCCACACCTCCACACAGCATCCAAACCTCCACACAGCATGCACACCTCCACAGAGCATCCACATGGCATCCACACAGCATCCACACCTCCATACAGCATCCACACCTCCACAAAGCATTCACATGGCATCCACATAGCATCCAAACATCATCGACACAGCATCCACACATCATCCACACCTCCATACCACATCCACACGGCATCCACACAGCATCCACACAGCAGCCCCACCTCCACACAGCATCCACACCTCCACAGAGAATCCACACGGCATCCACACGGCATTCACATGGCATCCACACAGCATCCACACGGCATCCACACATCCACACAGCATCCACAACTCCACACATCCACACCTTCACACAGCATCCACACCTCCACAAAGCATCAACACCTCCACACAGCCTCCACACCTTCACAGAGCATCCACACCTCCACACAGCATCCACAAGTCCACACAGCCTCCACACCTCGACACAGCATCCACACCTCCACACAACATCCACACCTCCACACAGCATCCACACCTCCACACAGCATCCACACCTCCACACAGCACCCACACTTCCACACAGCATTCACTCCTCCACACTGCATCCAAACTTCCACACAGCATCCACACAGCATCCACGCAGCATCCACACCTCCACACAGCATCCACACAGCATCCACACAGCATCCATACTGCCACACAACATCCACACCTCCACACATCCACACCTCCACACAGCATCCACACCTCCACACTGCATCCACACGTCCATACAGCATCCAGAACGCCACACAGCCACACATCCGCACATCCACACATCATCCAAACCTTCACACAGTATCCACACCTCCGCACAGCCTCCACACCTCCGCACAGCCTCCACACCTCCACACATCCACACCTCCACACAGCATCCACACCTCCACACAGCATCCACACCTCCACACAGAATCCACACGTCCACGCAGCATCCACACCTCCACACATCAACACATACACACCTCCACACATCATCGAAACCTCCACACAGTATCCACACCTCCGCACAGCATCCACACCTCCACACAGCATCCAGACCTCCCCACATTCAGACATCCATACAGAATCCACACAGTATCCACACAACATCCACACCTCCACACATCCACACATCTACACAACATCCAAACCTCCAGATATCCACACCTCCATACAGCATCCACACCTCCACACCGCATCCACACTGCACCAACACATCATCCACACAGCATCCACACCTCCACACACCATCCACACCTCCACACATCCATACCTCCAAACAGCATCCACACCTCCACACAGCATCCACACCTCCACACAGCGTCCACACCTCCACACATTCACACATCCACCCAGCATCCACACCTCCACACATCCACACAGCATCCACACCTCCACAGAGCATCCACACCTCCACACAGCATCCACACCTCCACACAGCATCCACACCTCCACACAGCGTCCACACCTCCACACATTCACACATCCACCCAGCATCCACACCTCCACACATCCACACAGCATCCACACCTCCACAGAGCATCCACACCTCCACACAGCATCCACACCTCCACACAGCATTCACACCTCCACACAGCATCCACGCCTCCACACAGCATTCACACAGCATCCGCACAGCATCCACACCTCCATACAGCATGCACACCTCCACACAGCATCCACACGGCATTCACACGGCACCCAAACAGCATCCACACCTCCATACAACATCCACACCTCCACAGAGCATCCACAGAGCATCCACACAGCATCCCCACCTCCACACAGCATCCACACAGCATCCACACAGCATCCACACATCCACACATCATCCACACCTCCACACAGCATCCATACAGCAGCCACACAGCATGCACATCTCCACACAGCATCCACAAATCCCCACATTCACACATCCACACAGCATCCACACGGCATCCACACAGCATCCAGAACTCCACACATCCACACAGCATCCACACCTCCACACAGCACTCACATGGCATCCACACAACATCCACACAGCATCCACACTTCCATACAGCATCCACACCTCCACACAGCATCCACATGGCATCCACAGAGCATCCACACAGCATCCACACCACCAAACAGCATCCACACAGCATCCATACAGCATCCACACATCCACACAGCATCCACACATCCACACAGCATCCACACCTCCACACAGCATCCACACAGCATCCACACCTCCACACAGCATCCACACAGCATCCACACCTCCACACAGCATCCACACAGCATCCACACTTCTACACAACATCCACACCTCCACACTGTATCCACACCTCCACACAGCATCCATGCAGCATCCACACATCTACACAGCATCCACACCTCCACACAGCATCCACACCTCCACACAGTATCCACACTTCTACACAACATCCACACCTCCACACTGCATCCACACCTCCACACAGCATCCACACATCTACACAGCATCCATACCTTCACATATCCACACCTCCACACAGCATCCACACCTCCACAAATGCACACCCCCACACAGCATCCACACCTCCACACATCATCGAAACCTCCACACAGCATCCACTCTTCCATACAGCATCCACTCTTCCACATAGCATCCACACCTCCACACAGCATCCACACCTCCAAGCAGCATCCACACCTCCACACAGCATCCACAGAGCATCCACACCCCCACACAGCATCCACACCTCCAGACATCCACAACTCCACACAGCATCCACACCTCCACACATCCACACCTCCACACAGCATCCACACCTCCACACATCCACACCTCCACACAGCATCCACACCTCCACACATCCACACCTCCACACGGCATCCACACCTCCACACACCATCCATGCCTCCACACAGCATCCACACAGCATCCACACAGCATCCACACTTCCACACAGCATGCACACCTCCACACAGCATCCACACCTGCAAACAGTATCCACACCTCCACACAGCACCCACACGGCATCCACACAGCATCCACACGGCATCCTCACCTCCATACAGCATCCACACCTCCACACGGCATCCACACCTCCATACAGCATCCACACCTCCACACAGCATCCACACGGCAGCCACATAGAATCCACACGGCATCCACACCTCCACACAGCATCCACCCAGCATCCACACCTCCACACATCCACACATCCACGCATCCATATAGCATCCACACCTCCACACAGCATCCACACCTCCACACATCCACATATCCACACAGCATCCACACCTCCACACAGCATCCAGACGGCATCCATACAGCATCAAGACATCATCCACACCTCCACACAGCATCCACAGCTCTATACAGCATCCACACTTCCACACATCCACACCTCCAGACAGCATCGACACCTTCACACAGCATCCACACCTCCACACAGCATCCATACCTCCACACATCCACACCTCCACATGGCATCCACACCTCCATACATCCACACCTCCACACATTGACACATCCACACAGCATCCACATCTCCACACAGCATCCACACCTGCACAGTGCATCCACAGAGCATCCACACCTCCACACATCCACACCTCCACAAAGCATCCATACCTCCACAATCCACACCTCCACATAGCATCCACACCTCCACACAGCATCCACACCTCCACACAGCCACACAGCACCACACATCCCTGTCTCAACGTGTAGTGGCACATGTGGTCAGCAAGCAGAAGCTGGTTCCCTGCTGACCATGACACTGGTAGCCAGCGTGCATTAGGAACATTATTTCACACACAGAGCTTCTCCACCTCCCCCACACACAGCCCCACCACCACACACACTCAGATACACCCACACAGCCCCACTGCCACACGCACACACACATAACACAGCCGTGCTGCCACACACACACACAGTGCCCCACCACGTCCCCCCACACACACACAGCCCCGCTGCCACACACACACATACATACAGCCCCGCTGCCACAGACACACACAGCCCAGCCTCCACACACACACACAGCCCAGTCTCCACACACACACACAGCCCCACTTCCACACACACACCCACACAGCCCTGCCTCCACACACACACCCACACAGCCCCACCACCACACACACATAGCCCCGCCTCCACACACAGCCCCGCCTCCACACACACAGCCCTGCCTCTACACACACAGCCCCGCCTCCACACACACACACAGCCCAACCTCCACACACGCACACACAGCCCAACCTCCACACATACACACAGCCCTGCCTCCGCAAACACACGCAGCCCCGCCTCCACACACACACAGCTCCGCCTCCACACAGACAGAGCCCTACCTCCCCACACATATACACACAGCCCTACCTCCCCGCCCCCACACACACAGCCCCACCTCCACAGACACACAGCCCCGCCTCCATACACACAGCCCTGCCTCTACACACACAGCCCTGCTGCCACACACACACACACACACACACACACAGCCCCACGGCCACACACACACACACACAGAGCCCCGCTGCCCCCGCCACACACACAGCCCCGCCTCCACACACACACACACACACACACACAGCCCCGCTGCTACACACACGTGCACACACAGAGCCCCGCCGCCACACACACACACACACACAGCGCTGCCGCCACACACACACACGCTCACGCACAGACACACACAGCCCCACCACACACACATGTGCATGCACACACACACACACACACAGCCCCGCCGCCACACACACAGCCCAACTGCCACATACACACACACACACACACACCCCTACCTTGCTGCCAGGGCTCTTGCAAAGACAGGCTTCACCAACCACCAGCCCACAGTTGGCCCGTCCCCAGGGGCTCCACACTAGCCTTATGGAAAGTTCCTCGAGTTCCCTGTGCGTCAGCTTCTGCCTGTAAAACAGAGAGAGTGCAAACCTACCCACCTTGCCAGCGGCCCTGAGCCCAAATTGTAAGCCCCAAGCACACAGCCCAGCCGAGGGTCGCTGCTCTAGAAATGCTGGTTTCCCTGCGCTGGCCTTCTCACCAGGTGGCCCTGTGAAAGCAGCGCCCCAGAAGAGGAGGGCGGCTGGGGACTAGCGGGGACCAGCGGGCAGCTAGTTAGCCTCAGCGGGCGCCCCTGTGCCGGTGCAGTCCTTCTCACTACTCCCTCCACGGCACGTGGGGCCTGGCCCAGACCACTCCACAGTGGGGCACCCTGACTGGGCCTCAGGGGAGGTGAGGCGCCCGCCAGTACCCTCTGTTCTTGAGACAAGCTGGTGTTCAGCCGCAGCGAAGGCAGCACACCTGGTGATTACGCACACAGGTCTGGAGTCACAGCCGGGTCCAGATCCCAACACTGCCACCCACCATCTGCAGCCTTTTTCTTAACCCTCCTGTTCTTAAAGTGGCCCTGCAGCTGGAGTTACCTTGCAGCGGGGCTGAGAACTGAGCTGAGGGAGGCTCCGCTACCACCCGGCACGGGGCGCCTACCTGGACGCTGGCTACTGTTGTCGGCTCTGTGAACAGGCACACAGGGTTTCCTCCCGGTGTGGGATGGGGCTGCCCGGGATGGGGGTTGGGGATACTGGAGCAGTGGGAGATGTCCCCTTCCTATCTCCAGTCCTGAGTCTGGGCAGCTATTAGCAGAACCTTGTTAATGAAAATTCACACCTAGGTGCTAATAAACACTGGGCCACTCCCAGGCTCAGAGGCGGAGGAGAAGCCCTCTGCAGGGAAGGGGGCTAGCCAATGAGCCCCACTTATCTGTGAAAAGACTTGCTAATAACTTTAATTCCCCATTCCAAAACGCAGGGCCTTTGCCATGCAAATAGATCTTCTAAGCTGTGTCGGCTCCAGAAAACTTCCCACTCTACCCCAGTTAGGGTCCTGGGAGGGGAGTGAGAGATGGGACAGAGGAGCAGGAAAGGGGGTGACCCGCGGAGGTGTGAGGTCCCACCCCGCTGCAGGCCTGACTTTTGGAGCCCACTCTGTGGCCAAGTGCCAGCCCGGGTGTGCCCTGCCTGGCCTGGACCCATGAACTGCAGATCAGGGACTCGATCCCACTCTGCATTACTGCCCCTCCTGGCCCGGGCCGGAGTACTGGAAGTGATCTCTGAAGCAGTTGAAAAACAAACCGAGCAGCATCAGCGGATGAACCACGGATAAACCAACTGTCATGTGGCTGAACAATGGAAGATTATTGGGCAATAAAAAGAAACGAAGTTCTGACACAGGAGGCAGCATGATGAGCCTTAAAAACATTGTGCTCAGTGAAAGAAGCCAGACACAAAAGGCCGTATTTGGCGATTCCTTTTATATGAAATGTCCTGAAAAAGCAAACCTATAGAGACAGAGACTAGAAGAGTGAGTGCCAGGGACTGGGAGTAGGCGAATAGTGGGGAGTGATGTTAACAGGTATACGGTTTCTTTTGGGGGGTGAAAATGTTCTAAAATTAGTGGCAATGCTTGCACAACTCTGTGGATGTACTAAAGCCATTCATTTGTTACAAGAGTGAATTTTATGGTATGTGAATTGTATCTTAATAAAGCTCTTATAAAAACAGACACTAAAGCCTGTGTTTCAGACACTTGAAGGAGCGGAGGGGAGAACTGGGTATCTATCCATAGAGGGTAAAGGACGCTTGGCAGAGAGGCTACACATCCCTTCTCCCCACCACACCCTCTAATCATGACTGTTCCCCAGACACCCTGGCTGGATGAGGACACGCTTTCTGGGCTCAAGCCTCCCGTTTCTTGCTCCCTGATGTGAATCCAGCCAATGCAGACAGGCACGCAACTGCCTGTGTGGATTCCGATGCAACCCCATGGGCCCCTCATCTCACCCCAGCTAGGCCTGTAGGAGGTCATGGTTATATAAACTCAGGACCGCCACACCATTATTTATGTCTCTAAGCCACAAGGTGGGGAAACCAGAGAAAAGGCAGATGGGAAAATGCCGGCAGAGGGTGGGGGAGTTCCAAGGCCAGGATGCTCCAGTGCATGGAGAATAAGACCCCAGGATGCAAGAAAATGACCCCTTGGAGCTGTTATCCCTCAGGCCCCAACATGTATGGAGCTGGCAAAATCCTACAAGAGCTGAGCGCTGGGACTCTGGAGGCCTACCTGGGCTTGAGCGCTGATCCTCATCCTTCTGTAAAATGGTTACTTGAGTATAATAGGTACCTGATGTACATACAATAAATACTCAATAATGGAGTGGTATTTCTACACAGATATTTTGGTTTTAACCAGTTCCCCACCAGGTTCAAAGAAAAGATGAGCAGATTCTACTTGCCGCTGCCTTCTCATAAGACGTCCCTCCCCACCCCTTCCAGGCTGACCCATCTGGACTAGATGCTGAGCCAGGGCTGGGGATAAGGCCAAAGGGGTCTGGGCCTGTGGGGGTGGGGGGGGGCTAAAGATTGCAAGAACCCCTCCCACCTCTCCCATGCTCTTTTTTGGAGGGAGAGAGGGAGCTCTGTGTCCACCGGTAGGAAGAAGAAATTGCCAACTGACACCAGTACAGTTTATTCACAAATAAATAAATTCACATTAGGCAGAGCCTCCTGCTTGCCTCAAAGCGTCTAGCCCTATGGGTCCCTCCATGGAGGGAGGGGCTGAGAAGGGCCGCCGTGGTGGGGACGGCTCTCACCCGCAGGAATGCCCCCGTCGGGATCGCCCGTGCCCTCTTCCAGGAAAGGCAGTCTGCCAAGGAACCACTTCGAAGGTGCTGAGGCCAAAAAGCCTCGGTGCTCACAGAGACGGCGTCAGTTGTCCCTTGTCACTTGGGCTCCTCAGGCAGCCACTCCAGAGGCGAGAGGGGCATCCAGGTCTCCAACAGAGCCAGTACGTCGCCCGGAAGGAGCTGTAGGGAGAGAGGGAACAGCGCAGCCCTCAGCACTGGTGGCCTTGTGCGGGTGTCCGCGCTTGTGGGCTCCACTCTCAGGGGGCCCCTAGCGAGGGGAGACCCAGTCCTCTGCGTGGCCTTTCCCTGCCTTCGCTTCTTGGAGCCCTGGGCATACTATGGTGGCCAGGCTGCCGGCGGGGAGCAGCAGGGTGCCTGGTCCTCACCTTGGGGGGCGGTGGGGCTGTGCGCGGGGGCACGGACGAAGGGGGCGCGGGGAAAGGGACACTAACCGGGGACGGTGGGCTTGGCTCCATCGCCTGCCCTTCCGGGCACGCCGCCTCGGCGAACAGCGCAGGCGGGTCGCGCGGCTCGGGTGCAGCTCGGGCTCCGGGGCAGGCAGGCGGGGATCCCCAGGACGCCCCGGCGCGGACGGCGGATACCAGGCCCAGCCCGCGCCCCTGCCCCCCAGCCTGCGTCCGTGTCTGCATCTGCGCGGGGCAGTCGTCAGGGCACAGCGGGCAGCCCCGAGGGGACCCCGCGTCACCGCGCTGCCGGCACCAGCGCTGGAGACTCTCCTCGCTGAGGCCTAGCACGGCCGACAGGTGGCCGATATAGCGGATAGCCAGACGCAGCGTCTCGATCTTGGTCAGGCTCTGGCCCGCGGGCGCCACGGACGGCGGTAGAAAGCGGCGCAGCTCGTGCAGGGCGCGGGCCAGCGTGCGCATGCGCAGTTTCTCCCGCTCGCTGGCGCTCTGCCTCTGCCCGCTGCCCAGGCGGCTGCTGCGCGCGCTGCGCCTACCTACGGAGGGGGCGCGGGGGTCCCGGCGAGCTCCGGGCCGCGCGGGGCTCGGCACGGGGCTGTCGGCTGGGGCGCTGCCCCATGAGTCTGGCGACGAGACGAGGGAGCGGCCGCAGTCCTTGTCGGAGGGCGGCGGCCGCCGAGTTGGGCCCCAGGCCGCGGGGAGCATCCAGGACTCGGAGGGCGGCGGGCACAGGGGCTGGGCCATGGCAGCGGCGGCGCGTCTGGGGGCCGGCGGCCGGCGGCCGCTTTATGCCGAGCCCGAGGTGTGAAGTGGCCCCTTCCAGGCCGCATCAGCACATCAAAGTGGGCTCGGGGCTTGGAGGGGGCGGAGCCTGACCCTTTGAATCCACGGCAGGGGGCCAAGGTGCCAGCCCCTTGACTGCGCCTGTTTCGCCCCACCTGGGCCCTCGCTTGGGCGCCCGACCCAGCCTCTCGGGCTTCCCGCCTGCGCCCAGTGTTGGGTGAAGCCCGGGGCGTTGGGCCAGCCCTGCAGGTTAAAGGAAGCTGGGTCAGAAAAACGAAGTCTAGATCCTAGGTTTGGGGCCTGCCTTCACCTGTTGGGGACCTTATGCAAATTCTTAGTTCTTTTGCACCTTAGCTTCCAATTTGTATAATGAGAGCCTCAGGGCATGCGCCAACTGGACAGTGGAGTGGAGTAAGGACCAGGAGCAGGGACCCTCATTCCCTCTAAAGGTGGAGAAAACAGTAAACCACTTCTCCTTTGAGGCAGGATGGCCCTGGATAGACCCTTCCCTGGTAAGAACATGTGGACAGTGCAAGGAAGCTTGCACCCCGGCAAATCCAATAAGCTGCCGAGTCTGGTCAGGATGCTGGACCTTCTGAGCAGAGGGAGGGGGTTAAGCCTGCTCCAACCCCAGGCCACCTCTAGCCTGGCAAGGTCTGGAGCTTGGCCTGTTGCCACAGCTGTCACCACTGGCCTCTACCTGATGTTCTGCCGCTATTGGACAGGTATAACAGGTTTTCCCAATGAAATGTGAGTGGAAATGACGCAGCAAAGGCATTTGACAAAATCCAACACCCTTCGTGATAAAAATTCTCAGCAAATTAAGAATAGAGAGGAATTTCATCAACCTGATGAAAGGCTCCTACAAAGAACCCACAGGTAGCCTCATACTGAGTAGTGAAAGACTGAAAGCTTCCCCCCACCCCCCGATTGCAGGAACAAAGCGAGGGTGTCTCTCTTACCACTCCTATTCAACATTGTACCAGATGGAGGATCTAGGCTATGCAATTAGGAAACAAAAGACATACAGGTCAGAAAGGAAGAAATAAAACTCTTTTCGCACGTTATGGCAGCTCTGGGCCCTGCTGCGCATGAGCCTGACCAATTTAAAGCGGAATCCTGGCTCCAGGAAACCCATGAGACGACCAAAAGGTCGGAGAAGAAGTAGAAAATGCGGCAGAGGCCATAAAAGAGAAAGACAGAGAGGAAACTGGCTCTGCTGGGCTTTGGGGATGGCCACACTCTATTTTACATCGGAATCCCAAAATACAGATTTAATGAAGGACTCAGCTTCAGACACCAGTATCAACCTTTAAGTATCAATAGACTGTAATATGTTACTGATTTGGGTCGTGTTGATCCTACTCAACCTATTGACTTAACCCAGCTTGTCAATGGAAGAGGTGTGACCATTCAGCCACTTAAAGAGGATTACGGTGTTCAGCTGGTGGAAAAGGCTGCAGACACCTTCCAGGTGAAAGTTAATATTGGGCCGGGCGCGGTGGCTCACACCTGTAATCCCAGCACTTTGGGAGGCCAAGGTGGGTGGATCATGAGGTCAGGAGATTGAGACCACCCTGGCCACCGTGGTGAAACCCCGTCTCTACTAAAAATACAAAAATTAGCCAGGCATGGTGGCACGTGCCTGTAGTCCCAGCTACTTGGGAGGCTGAGGCAGGAGAATCACTTGAACCCGGGAGGTGGAGGTTGCAGTGAGCTGAGATCATGCCACTGCACTCCAGTCTGATGACAGAGTGAGACCCCCTGTCCAAAAAAAAAAAAAGTTAATATTGAAGTACAGTTGGCTTCAGAACTAGCTATTGCTGCAATTGAAAAAAATGGTGGTGGTGTCACTACAGCCTTACAGGATCCAAGAAGTCTGGAAATTCTATCCAAACCTGTTCCATTCTTTTTGGAGACAACCCATTCCAAAAAGAATGCTTCCTTCTAAAGCACTGGTACCATATTCCACCAATGCAAAGAATCGTGGGAACCTGGCAGATCCTGCCAAATTTCCTGAAGCACAACTTGAGCTTGCCAGGAAGGACAGTTCTAATTTACTGGATATCACGAAAGAAGAACTCTTCAAATGTTCAGTACTCAGAAGGATCCAAGGCAGATTTTCTTTGAGTTTGCTCCAGGATGGGTGCTGAATATAGTAGATAAGAAAATCCTAACATCTACAGATGAAAATCTCCTCAAGTACTAGAGCTCATGAATTCCCATCCAAGAAAGCAGAGTTGTTATATTAGAAAAGGGCCAGGCACAGTGGCTCACACCTGTAATCTCAGCACTTTGGGAGGCCGAGGAGGGTGGATCATGAGATCAGGAGTTTGAGACCAGCCTGGCCAACATGGCGAAACCCCGTCTCTACTAAAAATACAAAAATTAGCCGGGCGTGGTGGCAGATGCCGGCAATCCCAGCTACTCGGGAGGCTGAGGCAGGATAATCGCTTGAACCCGGGAGGCGGAAGTTATAGTAAGCCAAGATCGCTCCATTGCACCGCAGCCTGAATGAAATTTCACCTGGCCCCTCAGGAGTTTGAGTTTGCACCCTGGTCTTAACAGGTACTTCATGCATGGCTATCTGCTCTCCAGCCAGACTGTGAAGTACCTGGTGTCTGGGTGTCTGGCATGATATCTGTACCTGTTTTCAAGCGGAATTGTTTCTTTCAGTGCCAGACGTCTGATTTTTTTTTTTTTTTGAGACAGGGTCTGGCTCTGTTGCTCAGGCTGGAGTGCTGTGGCACGATCTTGGCTCACTGCAACCTCCACCTCCTGGTCACATTGAAAGACGAAGAATTTTCTTGAATCACATATAAAATACGGTAATGAGGCTGGGCACCACGGGATCACGCCTGTAATCCCAGCTCTTTGGGAGGGCGAGGCAGGGGGATCGCTTGAGGTCCGGAGTTCGAAACCAGCCTGGCCAACATGATGAAACCCTGTCTCTACTAAAAATACAAACAATTAGCCTGGTGTGGTGGCACATGCCTGTAGTCCCAGCTCTCGGGAGGCTGAGGCAGGAGAATCACTTGAACCTGGGAAGTAAAGGTTGCAGTGAGCTGAGATTGTGCCATTGCACTCCAGCCTGGTGACAGAGCAAGATTCTGTCTAAAAAAAGAAAAAAAAAAAATACAGTAATGATAGCTACTGCACTAACAAAATTGAAAAAAAAATCTCATAATGTTTTAAGGAGTTTACGGAATGTTTAAGAAGTTTATTTGTGTTGGGCCACATTCAAAGCCGTCCTGGGCCGTAGGTTGCACAAGCTTGGTGTACACCAAACCACTCATCGTCCCCTCCCTCCTCCACCCCCTTTCCTCCCTACCCCTCCACTCACCCCTCACCCATCTTCTCTGCTTAACTGGCCTGGTTCTCAGCAATACCAGCTTTCTTCATGGTATGAAATTGCAGGGATTCCCACTTCACCTTCTCCTTCCAAGCCGTCACCAGATGACATCCCTTCTTTCTGTATTTTCTTCAGGTCCACCTCTTTCTTTGCTTTTCTTTCCATTACCCGAATCCAGTCTTTCTCCCAACTTCCTTCACCCAGTCTAATCTTCTGTAGGAAACATTTCTTCCATCTTCCCTTCAATCTACATTCTTTCCTCTGGCCTCCAAGGATCTCTGGAATGTGGATCCTCTCAGCCCTCAGGCTGTCTCTGCTCTGGGACACAGACCCCTTAGCCCATGAGACTTGTCTTCCTCTGTTTTCCACACACACACACACACACCACACACACACACCAAGTCCCATCTCTCTGCCGTTCTCCATGCCACTGCCCCACCCTGTAGTGCCCTCATTCCTACTTAGCAAGCTTTCTAAACATCAAAACCTAGCTCAACATTTTTATTTTTATTTGTTTATTTATTTTGAGATGGAGTCTCGCTCTGTCACCCAGGCTGGAATGCAGTGGCAGCATCTCGACTCACTGCATCCTCCACCTCCTGGGTTCAAGCGATTCTCCTGCCTCAGCCTTTCAAGTAGCTGGGACTACAGGTGTGTGCCAGCACGCCCAGCTAATTTTTGTGTTTTTAGTAAAGACAGAGTTTCTCCATGTGGGCCAGGCTAGTCTCGAACTCCTGACTTCAGGAGAGCCTCCCAAAGTGCTGGGATTACAGGCATGAACCACTGTGCCCAGTCCCAGCCCAATTTTTACCTTTGATGAAGCTTTCTCTGAACTTTAGTATGGTAGTTTTCCAAACTATTTGTCTTCTTGTTCATGCTCTTATGTTTTAAATCCTAATTGTTTCTAGTAGATTGTAAACTCCTTTGGAATAATGTCAGTATGTAATACTTTGTTACTTATCCAAGCAGCACAGGACACTCAGAGTTGATTAGCTGATGTGGAATAGATATGTGTCCCAATTTGTGTTTGATTGTTTTCTTTCTTTTTTTTTGAGAGAGAGTCTTGCCCTATTGCCCAGGCTAGAGCACAGTGGCATGATCTGGGATCACTGCAGCTTCTGCCTCTCAGGCTCAAACGATCCTCCCACCTCGCCTCCTGAATAGCTGGGACCACAGGCGCATGCCACCATGCCTGACTAATCTTGGTATTTTTTTGTAGCTATGGGGTTTCATCATGTTGGCCAGGCTGGCCTTGAACTCCTGACCTCAAGTGATCCGCCCGCCTCAGCTTCCCAAAGTGCCGGGATTCCAGTTTTGCTGGTCTGATGTTTTGCATTCCCCCATAGCTTCCAGCCCAGTGAGCCTGATGGGTGAGCTGGTTTGTAGCGATGATGGCCCCATGGCATGGTACCTTCTCCCTGGGCATGTCTCCCACCCCTCCTTCCTGGGATCTCTTCTGTCTCCTGCTGTTCTTGGTCTCCTCTGACACCTTCTGTTCCTCCTCCTCTGCAGTCTGTCCCAGCAGCCCCAGAATGCCTATGCCCAGGATCGCATCCAGGAGAAGCAGTGCCAGCCAACCCCTAGAGTGGGGAGAAGGGGAGAAGCCCCCTCCCTGTGCATATGCCCTAGGATCCATCTACACCCAAGGACAGCCTGGCCCAGGAGGCACTTCCTCAGCCTGCAGCTGTCAGCAGAGCCCACTCCTGGACTGCAGCAGATGGATGCCTTCCTGGGCTCCAGAGCCAACTCAGGAAACTGGCATGGGGGCCCAGTGACTGGGCCTCTTTGATGCCACTAGGCCCAAGGGAACATGCGGTTGGGAATTGGTAAAGTGTTCTGTGTGCTGGGGTGGGAGTGGGTGCAGAGAAAAGGCCAGAAGGCGGCCGGGCACGGTGGCTCACGCCTGTAATCCCAGCACTTTGGGAGGCCGAGGCAGGTGGATCGCCTGAGGTCAGGAGTTCGAGAGCAGCCTGGCCAAAATGGTGAAACCCCATCTCTACTAAAAATAGAAAAAAATTAGCTGGCCATGGTGGCAGGCACCTGTAATCCCAGCTACTCGAGAGGCTGAGGCAGGAGAATCACTTGAACCCAGGAGGTGGAGGTTGTGGTGAGCTGAGATCGCACCATTGCACTCCAGCCTGAGCAACAAGAGCAAGACTCCGTCTCAAAAAAAAAAAAAAAAAAAAGAAAGAAAGAAGAGAGAAAAGAAAAGGCCAGAAAGCAGAAAGGCTGGACCTCAGGAGGCTCCAGGTGCCCTGTGGTCCAGGGACTGCTAAGCTTCTCAATGCCAAGAAAGCCCTGATTCTCGCATGATTGTGACTTCATTTCGTAGCTTTATTTGAGTAAACTCAGAATGACCACAAACTCATGTTTTATCTTCGTATCTTTATTTGCAAGTAGAGCATTTGCTTTACACATAGTTACAAAGTCAACACGTGCAGAAGGTAGAGCAAATCTCTTTACCATCCTGCTCTGGGGCTCCCAACTGCCTGTGCCAGAAGAAACCGCCATTACTGGGTTGTCAACAATGCTTTGAAATGAATTTGGTTTTGGGTTTTTTTTGTTGTTTATTTTCTTTTTCTTTTTCTTTTTCAGGGTCTTGCTCTGTCACCCAGGCTGGAGTGCAGTAGCGCAATCTTGGCTCACTGCTGCCTCGATCCCCTGGGCTCAGGCAATCCTCCCACTTCATCCTCCTCAGTAGCTGGAACCACAGGCACCGTGCATCACCACACCCAGCTAATTAAAAAATATTATTTTGGACCGGGCGCAGTGGCTCACACCTGTAATCCCAGCACTTTGAGAGGCCAAGGTGGGTGGATCACGAGGTCAGGAGATTGAGAGCATCCTGGATAACACAGTGAAACCCCGTCTCTACTAAAAATACAAAAAAATTAGCCAGGCATGGTGGCGGGCGCCTGTAGTCCCAGCTACTTGGGAGGCTGAGGCAGGAGAATTGCTTGAACCCAGGAGGCGGAGGTTGCAGTGAGCCGAGATGGTGCCACCACACTCCAGCCTGGGTGACAGAGCAAGACTCTGTCTCAAAATATATATATATATATATATATATTTTTTTTTTGGTAGAGTCTGAGTCTCACTTTGTTACCCAGGCTGGTTTCAAACTCCTAGCTTCAAGTGCTCCTCCCACCTCAGCCTTTCAAAGTGCTGGGATTATAGGTATGAGACACCATGCCCAGCCTGTATTTTATTAAGTACAAAATCAACTAGACATATTTGGACAAGAGACCATATGTGTGGGAAGCACACTTTATGTTGAAACCACAGCCCCTAGAAGTTCTCAGATCTGAAACCTAATAGCTAATGTTAAGTGAGCACGTGGGAGCCACCAAGAGATATGGAGCAGGAGAGGGACATCAGGAATGGCCTGTGACAGGAAGATCCCTGGTGTCACCACTGAGGTAGGGTTAGAAAGACACAGGGGTGAGTGTGGAGACAACCCACAAATATGGCAAGAGAGAGGTGGGGCAGATGGGAAGGTTCTATCCCCAGTCCCGTCTCTGGGGTCTTCAGCCCTCAAGGCTGACAAATTGAAGGGAACACATGGAGTCCCTCCCTCCCCTGGGGTCTCTGGGAAGTCGCCCCAGGGGCCCAGCTGGTGCAAGGGCAATGGTCAGTGGGCCTGATGGAACCAAGTTGAGGGATGGGAGGCACCCCAACCTCAAGCCCAGTCCCTGCCGCCTCCCACCAGCCAGCCTCCTCTTCCCTGTCCCCTGCCTGTCACCCCTTTGATCTCCTTATTGTGGCCAGCCTCTCCGGTGGGTTCATGTGGGGGCTGCCTGAGTTAATGAGTTCTCCGGGCGGCAGGGCCCACACGCTCTCCCACTGGGGTGAGGCCTTCACACCTCTGGGGCCTGTGTTTTGACAAGTGCCGGAGCTAGTGGCCTCTGCTCCCCTGGCCCGAGCCTACCCTCTGCCAAACGTGTAAGGCTGGGAAATGAGGCCTTGGGGCAGCCCCACAGGAGCAGAGGTGACAGAGCAAGCTGAGGCCAGCATGGGGGGCAGGCTGGACAGGGCAGCACCCTCTCAGGCTCAGGCCTGGACCTCAGCCTCCCCACTCTACCCAGCCCGCTTCTCACGCCAAACCTGGGTCCTGGGCACTGCCCGGCCCCCCTCCCAGCCCCAAGGCCCTCATTTCCCAGCCAGTCCCTCTGACATATGAGTATTAATCAGAGGTGCTATGTAAATAGTCCCCTTGCAGACCCTAATCCTGACCCTGCCGGAGCCAGAGGCCCCAGGAGAAGGAAGCGGCTCTCCTACTGCCAGCCTACTTAGCATCTCCTGGGAAGCTCCTAATTTGGGTGTCCCCCACAGCCAAGGATCTTCCCGCCACACCTCTGCAGCAACCCTCTCAGGGGAGAGATTGTTAGTAGTGAAGCCTCCGCCTTCAGACAGCCCAGGACACTCCTCTGGAGTCTGGCCAATGTGGGCACGAGGCCCTGCCTTGCCATGCACTACCTGTGCCACTCGGGCACCTCGCTCTCCATCTCTGGCCTCAGTGTCTTGTCTGTTGCTGTGCCACAGGGTAATTCCTGCCTTCTGGGCTCACCATGTGTGGATCAACTCAGGCTGCACGGAGCGTGCGTGCACACTACTGTCCCCCGAGGTCTGGCACTGGGCTGGAGCTTTGCAGGGTCGCTGCTCACACTCACAACACACTTTGATGTGGGTGTAGTGGCCCCCACTTTGTAGATGAGGAAACAGAGGCTCAGAGAGATTGTCCCACCTAACAGGGTGAGCAGGGGCTGAGCTGGCATCCATCTGTCTCTGTCAGAGGCCGAAGCCTCTGTTCTGTCCTCCCTATATCTCCCATGTCTCCTTCGGAGGATGAGTGGCTCCTTCCATCCTGGAGGGAGGTCCTAAGAGTGAAGGGGTTGGGGACCCCTCCAGTCACATTAAGCCTTGCTTCACATCACAGAGACTGAGAAGAAAAAGAGGCCGGGCACAGTAGCTCACGCCTGTAATCCCCACACTTTGTGAGGCTGAGGTGGGTGGATCACCTGAGGCCAGGAGTTCGAGACCAGCCTGGTCAACATGGAGAAACCCCATCTCTACTAAAAATACAAAAAATTAGCCAGGCACGGTGGTGGGTGCCTGTAATCCCAGCTACTCGGGAGGCTGAGGCAGGAGAATTGCTTGAACCTGGGAGGTGGAGGCTGCAGTGAGCCGAGATCACACCCCTGCACTCCAACCTGGGCAACAAGAGTGAAACTGTCTCAAAAAAAAAAAAAACAAACAAAGAAAAGGAAGAAGAAGAATAAAGAAGAAGAAGAAAGAAGGAAGAAGAAGAAAAGAAGAAGAAGAGAGAAGAAAGAAGAAAGAAGAGAGAAGAAGAAAGAAGAAGAAGAGCTTGCAGGCCCCATCTGGACTTCATGGACCAGATCCCTGGAGGATGCAGCCTGAGGATAAAAAATAAAATCTCCCTGAAATTATGCAGCAGTGCCCCCATGGTGAACACCCCACCCCAATCAAAAGGTGGGAAAGGCCCTGGGGAGCACCCAGCCCCTGTGGGTCTCAGATCGTGAGGCCTGGAGGCCATGCTTGGGCTGAAATCCAGAGAAGTCAGAGGGCCCAGCAAGGCAGGCTCACCTTCCCCCACCTGTGCTTCCTTTCCTATCAGCCTCCCGCTGAGGCTCCGCAGCTCCCAGGGCAGCCCCTTCCAAGGACGATCACTCCCTCCCCTCACACCTTCAGCTCTCGGAGCCACTGAGCTGGCAAGCCATATGGAATAGATTATTCTAGACCCACAATAATCTGATTATCTGGCTACAGATCAGCTGGGTGCTCAGCCAGTGGAAGTCGCAGGCAGCCCAGGGGTGACGAGGAGGGAGGGGGTGGGAGAAAGGAGAGAGACTTGGCAGATTCCAGGAAAGGCTCAAGAGGAAGTGCCGCATCTTGGTGGGTCTGGAGCTGGCTGACAATGCAGGGTAAGCAGATAGCACGTCTCTCCTAAGGGACGTAGCATTTATGCTCCTTCACTTTCTCCAGGGAAGTGCCAATGGGTCTCAGCCTTAGAGTGAAAAGTGGGGAAACTGAGGTATAAAGGGAGGAGGCACACTTGTCACACAATGCCACCTGCAAAATGGAGCAGGGGCTCCCGACTGCCTGCTGAGATGTCCTGGGGGACACTGCCTGCCTTGGTGGGAAGGCCCCAGTCGGGACAGAGGGTTCACCCCTGGCTTTCCAGTGTCCACGCACTCCCAACCATAGCCAACAGAGGGCGCTGCCCAGCCGTGTGGGATCTTTGGGTCTGAGCTGGACAGCTCTTCCTCCAATCCTTAAGGACGTTTTTTGGGGCTAGGGCCAGAACCCAGGCTTGGCTCTCTACCTGGGGGTGCGCTGGGAACTGTGTAGATGTGTCAGGGATGCTGGGCTGGCTTAAGAAATAGATGAAGGCCGGTTCAGTGCCTGTGTGACAGGCCATGTGACCCCAGACAGGCCGTTTGCCCTCTCTGGACCCGTTTGTCCGTCTGTCCACCAGGAAAAGCACGCATCTGTGTTCAGAGACGTGGAGCAAGATGGGAGCCCAGCAGAATGAGGAAAAGGATGACAGGTTCAGGAAGGCAGGAGCCAAGCAGGGCTCAACACCCCTCCCCAACACACACATGCCCCAGGTGCAGCTGAGGTAGAAAGAGGCCAGACCACAAGCTGATCGAAACTCGAAACTCTTGCCAACTCTCGGGTGAGGGTTTGCAGACCTGGTTCAGCTGCCAACTTGGGTGTGCCCAGCCTGCTCAGGCCCTCCAGAAAAGCCCAGGATGGAGCTGTATCCAGGCAGGAAGTGGAGGCTTTGGGCCCTAAGTGCCCCCTCTCCCCTACTGACTGCCCGCAACAGTGGTGAGGTGCTGGGAGGGTGGCCAGCCCCGGGCAGAAGGATGAAGAGTGCAGGGCCGGCCCAGGTCACCAGCCTGGGACCTCATACGAGCTGCCTGGTTCAGGCCCTTGGCTAGCTCCGGGTGCTCCATCTGAGGTTAGGAGAATGCCCCCAAGGTATCTGACTTTAGACCCAGTAAAAAGCAGAGCGGGGCTCCCGGGGCCTAGCTGGAATGCCTGGGCAGGACCTGGGGAAGTGCAGCGCCAGTGGGCGGGGGTCCTTTGCCAGAGGCTGGGGATAGGGCATCCCTGGACAGGCTAGAGAACATTGAAGGGAAGGGGGAGAGAGCTTAAACTGGCCAGATGTGAAATAAAAAGAGGGGTCTTACATGATCTGTACTGACCACGTGCCAAAGACCGAGGACAAGAGGAACTCTATCCTCAGCTCCCAAGGCCCCTCACCAAGAGAAATCCACGATCCAGCGCTTGGCCTGAGCCAAGGAAGTTTTCTTCAGCCTTGTAGATTATGCTCCACCCCAGGCCCTGGGAGCACACAGGATGGCCAGGTGCCTTGGCCAAGGTGCCCCAGGTGTGTGGGCAGTGCTTCTGGCTGCCATTAACCAGGTCAGCCTCAACCACGCACCTCCTGGACTCAACAGGGCTGGGCTGAAGCTTCAGAACAGCCTCACCATGCCCTTTGCCCAGCCATTCCCCTGACAGCAATTCATCCTGATTGGAAAAGATTAAAAGTGCAAGTTTAGACAGACTGCTTAGTGACAAAATCAAGGTGCAGAAATTTCATTCAGTATGGCACCATTGATATAAGCAAAGGCAAAAGAAAATGAAATTTGAAAAACAGCCCCTCTACACAGAAAGTCATAGTATGATACCATGTATCCTGTAAGGGTCTATCGTATATATGTGTATATGTACATAGACAGAGGCCTTGGGTACACACCAAATATAGAAAAACATACCAGGACTTGTTTGGAGTGTGGGTGGGGGCAGGTCTGAGTTCTGGGGGCTGGTCAAGCTTGAATTTTGTCTTCAGTGTTTACATTTTTCACAAGAAGACTACATTCATGTATTACATGTGCAATTTAAAAATAAGTTCTGGTGTACAGCCATACCACCCTGAACGCGCCCAATCTTGTCTTATCTCAGAAGCTAAGTACTAGGATGGGAGACAGCCTGGGAATACCGAATCATTTAGGTTTCTTTCTTCTTATTTTTTTTTATTATTTAAAATTAAAAAGGCTGGGCATGGTGGCTCACGCCTGTAATCCCAGCACTTTGGGAGGCCGAGGATCCAAGGCAGTTCACTTGAGGTCAGGAGTTTGAGACCAGCCTGGCCAACATGGTGAAACTCCGTCTCTACTAAAAATACAAAAATTAGCCAGGTGTGGTGGTGCATGCCTGTAATCCCAGCTACTTGGGAGGCTGAGGCAGAATTGCTTGAACCCAAGAGGTGAAGGTTGCAGTAAGCCGAGATCATGCCATTGTAGTCCAGCCTGGGCAATAGAGTGAGACTCCATCTGAAAAAATGAACATTTTTTTAAAAAGTTAAAAAAATAGAAATAAGTTTTGGCCAGGTGCAGTGGTGCATACCTGTAATCCCAGCACTTTGGGAGGTGGAGGCGAATGGATTGCTTGAGCCCAGGAGTTTGAGACCAGCCTGGGCAACATGGTGAAACCCCGTCTCTACAAAAAAACTTTTTTTTAAAAAAAATTAGCTGGGTGTGGTGGTGTGCACCTGTAGTCCCAGATACTTGGGAGGCTGAGGTGGGAGGATAACTTGAGCCTGGGAGGGCAAGGCTGCAGTGAGCTGAGATTACACCACTGCACTCCAGCCTGGATGACAGAGTGAGACCCCGTCTCAAAAATTAATAAATAATAAAAATTAAATTAAATTAAATTAAATTTTATTGCTGGGCATGGTGGTACATTACTGTAGTCTCAGCACTAGGGAGGCTGAGGCAGGAGGACAGCTTTGAGCCCAGTAGTTCGAGACCAGCCTGGGCAATGTAACATAGCAAGACCCAGTCTTAAAAAATAAATAAATAAAAATAGAAATAAATTTTAAAATATAGGCATAAGGATGTACTTATGTGGAAAACTTTATTAAGGGATCTCGGAATACATATTTTGTTAACTAAACTGTCACCACCACGTCACCAGTGGAGTACAGAGCATGCCTTAAAAATCTGGTTGCAGAAGTACATCTACTGGTATGGAGAATGTTCTCGATATATCAGTGAGAAAAGCTGGTCATGAAACAGCACACTATATACCCAGAAAAACTGAAAGCAGGGACTAGAACAGATATTTGTACACCAATGCATAGCTCTAGTTACAGTAGTCAAAAGGTCGAAACGACCCAAATGTTCATTGAAGGATGAATGGATAAACATAATATGGTCTATCCACACAATGGAATATCATTCAACCATAAAAGGGAGTGAAGTACTGATACATGCTACAATGTGGATGCACCGGAAAACCATTATGCTAAGTGAAAGAAGCCAGACACCAGCGGACAAAGACTGCATGATTCCACTTATATGAGGTACCAAGTACAGGCAAATTCAGAGACAGAAGCCGGTAAGAGGTTACCAAGGAATGAAGTGGGGAATAATGGAGTGTTATTGCTTAAGAGTTACAGAGTTTCCATTTAAGGTGATAAAACGTTTTAAAAATAGAAGTGGTCATAGTTGCACAACACTGTGAATGTAATTAATGCCACCAAATTGCAAACTTTAAAATGGCAGAGATGGCAAATTTATGTTACATATATATTACTTTTTTTTTTTTTTTTTGAGATGGAGTCTCACTCTGTTGCCCAGGCTGGAGTGCAGTGGTGCAATCTTGGCTCATGGCAACCTCTGCCTTCCAGGTTCATGCAATTCTCCTGCCTCAGCCTCCTGAGTAACTGGAATCACAGGCATGCATCACCACACCTGGCTAATTTTTGTATTTTTAGTAGAGACAGGGTTTCACCATGTTGGCCAGGCTGGTCTTGAACTCCTAACCTCAGGTGACTATTACAATTTTTAAATAATTAAAATGTAATATACAAAAACCTTGAATCATACACTTTATTTATTTATTGAGACAGGGTCTGGCTCTGTCACCCAGGCTGGAGTGCAGTGGCGCAGTCATGGCTCACTGCTGCCTTACCCTCCCAAGCTCAAGCGATCCTCCCATCTCAGCCACCCCAGTAGCTGGGACCACAGGCGTGCGTCACCACACCTGGCTAAGTTTTGCTTTTTTTTGTAGAGACAAGGTCTCGCCATGTTGCCTAGGATGGTATCGAACTCCTGAACTCAAGTAATCCACCTTGGCCTCCCAAAGTGCTGGGATTACAGGCATGAGCCACCACGCCCGGCCAAATTGTATGGTACGTAATTCTATCTCAAAAAAGCTGTTTAAAAAAAAAAAGAGAAAAATAGGCCAGGCGTGGGCCTGGGATTACGCCTGTAATCCTAGCACTTTGGGAGGCCGAGGCAGGTGGATCATGAGGTCAGGAGATCGAGACTATCCTGGCTAACATGGTGAAACCTTGTCTCTACTAAAAATACAGAAAATTAGCCAGGTGTGGTGGGGGGCACCTGTAGTCCCAGCTACTCGGGAGGTTGAGGCAGGAGAATGGCGTGAACCCGGGAGGCAGAGCTTGCAGAGATTACGCCACTGCACTCCAGCCTGGGTGACAGAGCAGTGAGACTCCGTCTCAAAAAAGAAAAAAAAAAAAAAGAGAAAAAAATATATATGTTAGAAGCTTCAAAAAACAGAAAAACAACCCCAGAAAGTGACATGCTGCCTCTCAATGCCTCTATCTCTATGTTCCTGTGCTGGCAGAGACGCCTAAAAAAGGTTAAGATGCAATGACATGGGCCAAAGTGCTTCTCTCTGAGTTGATGGAACTGGGGGCCTTTTAAATTCCCTTCTTTTTCTATGTGTATATTCTCTCCCTTTTCTGTAATGAGGATGCGTTGCTTTGGTGAAAAAAAAGAAGGAAAGGAAAGAAAAGGAAGGGAAGGGGAAGAGGAAGGGGAAGGGGAAAGGGAAGGGAGAAGGAGGAAGAAGGAAGGAGAGAAAGGAGAGAAAAAGGAAAGAGGAGAGGAGAGGAGAGGGGAGGGGAAGGGAGAAGAGGGGAGGGGAGGGGAGGAGAAAACACTTTGAACCCCCCTGCCCCCCTATCCAGCTTGTTCACACTCCAACGGATAAGCCCAAGCCTGGAGACAAGTCCTGGGAGGCTGGGTCTTCCTTCCCAGAGCCTGCAGCCCCTGGAATGGGCACTGCCCTTTGTCCTCCCAAGAGATGCAGGGCCTCGGGTGGTCCTCTCCAGCAGGGCAGGCAGGCAGGCAGGCAGGACTTGTGGAGTCCCAGGTGCCCAACATGTGGTCCTCCATCTAATCCTCCCAGCAAGGACATCCATTTCAGATGAGGAGACTGAGGCTTAGATGTGGAGCTGACCCCAGGCACTGTTGGCCCTAGGCCTGAGCTGCCTCCATGGGCCTTGCTGTCCCAGGAACTGGACCAGGTAGTCCTGGGACTCCCTGGCTCAGCCTTCTTGGAGGAAGAGCAGAGGGTGGGCTCTCTTGGGCAGCTCCCCATGCCTGTGGCTCCCAGCCCCTCCTTTACTTCCCCAGCCAACAGCAGCCAGTCCTTCCCCCTTTTCCACATTCTCTCCAGTGGCGGCTGGGCCCACTCCCAGGCCCCTGCCAGGCTGCAATCAGCCCTTGCCCTGAGATGAGCGCAGCCTCTGGACCAGTTTCCTGCCTCAGGATCTTTGCCTTCCAACCTCTCTCTTTCCTCAAACCTCGTGTGGATCTCACTGCCTCCCTGAGTCTGAACTCCTCACTCAGCAGGACCTCCCCACCCCATCTGGTTCCCACCTGCTTGTCCACATCATCTCCTGCTTATCTTTGCCAGCCTGAGGCACCAGCCCCCTGGGCACTGCCAGCAAGCTAGCCCTGGGCATCCCTGTTTCCAGCCTTGGGCTCACACCTTTCCCTCTGCCAGGAACACCCACCCGCCATCACTTGGAGAAAATCCACAATCTCAGGTCCTTTCCTTCCCCTCAGAACCTGCCCTGATGGCCCCAGCAGGGAGCACCTCCCTGCCTTCCACAGGCACCCTGCACACCAGGCCACCACCGGACTCAGTGCCGACTTGTCAGTCCTTCTCCTTCCACTCCCAAGCGGGCAACTCGTCCTCCTGGAGGCTTAGTCCCAGCCAGGCAGTGTTCCCACTGGTGTTATGCACAGTCTTTGACTCAAAGCCAGATACCAGTGGGCTGGAGTCCTGGCTCCAGGGACCTTCAGCAAGTGATGTGACCTCTCTGGGGACCGTTTCCTGAGCTGAGCCAGGGGAAAGCCGCAGGGTGCAGGGCACAGGGTTTGAGCAGAGCAGGCTCAGCAGGCACAGACTCGGCTTGTCTGTGGAAAGGGCTCAGAAGACGAGGTTGGCCTGACACGTAGTCGGGGCGAGTGGCAGTTCCAGTGGCTGCTCTGTGACCTTGCCCCAGTGGCTGTCAGTCTCTGGGCCTCCCAGTGACACCTCCCAGTGAGGTGCTCTGCTTGGCAGGGCCTCCATGGCTATGCCCATGTACCAGCCCCTGGGGCCAGCGGATGCTGACTTGGGCTCCCCAAGTGAGCGGTCCCTCCAGACCCGAGTCCTCCCACACTCCTTCCATCCCTAGCCCAGAAACATAGGCCCTGGCCTTACCTTGGCCTCCTGGGGCTGGGACCTGCAGCCTCCCACGCCCGACCCCAGAAGCACTTTTTGGGGCTTCTGAGGGGACCTGCTGCTGGGCTGTTTTGGAGGCTCCTGCACACCCTGGTTCCCAAGTCAACACCTTCTGCCCTGAGGGAGGCGGCCTTTGTGTCAACAGGCAGCCAGGAGGTGTGAAGGTAGCCACAGTGGCGCGGGGGGGGGAGGCTGGGCTGGCCCTCTCTGCCTCGCTGGTAATGAGAATACCACACGGCCCTGCAGCTCCCTCAGGGCCCAGCACCCCCAATTCCCTTCCATATTCCCACAGCCTGCTCACCCCCTAGGGCCTGGAAGGGATCCAAGGGGAAGGAAAGGAGAGGAGACCCGTGGGTCAGGGCCAGACTTTAACCTGGCTCCAGGGCCTTGGACCTGCTCCCAGGGCCCTGCACTACCTACCCAGGAAGAAAGAGCAGGTGCAGAGCTCCTGTGCGCAGGGCTGTGGGCAGCCAGGTGGCTGTAGGGACCTGTGCTAAGCCACCAAAGGCGGGCTGGACCAAGGGCATTGCCCTCTCTCACCCTGTAACAGGGCCAGGGCCGAATGAGCACATCTTGGGGGGCCAACCTGAGGCCTCTGCCCTCCCCACCCCACTGCTGGTTGGGGAGGAAGTGTTGGGAGGCCCATAAGGGGGTGGTGGGATGGAGGTCTCAGTTTCCTCACTGTCTAGAAGGAATACAGACAGGCATTACCTGCCTCAGGGCCAAGCTGACCCATGCCACACAGGCAAGCCCTGCACAAGATGATGGCAGCTTTGTGCTTCCAACCCTGAGAGCAGGCCTAGCCGAGCCACTGAGCTTCAGGCACTGACAAGAGTAGGTGTGCAGGTGGCCTGAGCCTGGGCACTTAGGAGGCCTCCCTCTGTGCTCCCCCTACTCAGGACACCCTGAGGACTCCCCTGTGTTCCTGCCCTGGGATTAGCAGGAGTCCTGAAGCAGCAGCTCCTGTTCTCTCCCTAGTTGTTGGCCTGAGCTCTGAAACAACATCAGTGGTCATCAGGTCCAACCCCGTTTTACAGAGCTCGGCAGAGGCCGCAGCAGCCATCTGCCCCAGCTCCTGCACGTGCCTAACGTGTCATCATCTGACCTTTTCTTGATTAGCTCCAGGAACAGGCCACTCCCTCCCCTACAAGACAGAGCCTCTGACTTAGAAAGTTCTTCAGACTCTCTCTGGAGTGTTCCCCTGGGTCCGTGCCTCTGCAGACAACCGTCACATCCCCTCCACTTTTTTCTTTTTGTACTCAATGCTCCCAGGCCCTCCAGCTATTTCTCTGGTGACCTGGCTTCAAGCCCTCTCACCAACCTCCCTAAGCTGGGATTTGTCCCCATCCCTCATGAACAGTGGCCTCCAGTTCTCACCACTTACTTTAGGTAGGGCCCATCCTGTCTGGAGAATAAGAAACCATCACCATCACTCCTCAGTTGAAGACCGCCCCCCGTCCCCACCCCTGCTTCTTGTGATTTTTTTTTTTTTTTTTTTTGAGACAGTCTTGCTCAGCTGCCTAGGCTGGAGAGCAGTGGTGCGATCTCAGCTCACTGCAACCTCTGCCTCCTGGGTCCATGGGATTATCCTGCCTCAGCCTCCCGAGTAGCTGGGACTACAGGTGCGCATCATCATGCCTGGCTAGCTTTTTTGTATTTTTAGTAGAGATGGGGTTTCGCCATGTTGGCCAGGCTGGTCTCAAACTCCTGGCCTCAAGTGATCCACCTGCCTCGGCCTCCCAAAGTGCTGGGATCACAGGCGTCAGCCACCGCGCCTGGCCTGCTTCTTGTGAATTTGCATGCAGCTTGGATCACATTTACTTTTATGCCCCTCATACTTTGAAGGCAATGACCACCATGCCCTCCCACATGTGCTGATTTTACAGGATGCCTCCTGACGTGAACTTGGAGAAGGGTACAGGGGACCTGCTCGTTCTATTTGATCAGGTCTGATGGGTTGTTCCAGCCTGTCAGGATTTATTTAGATACTGGCTGTTTCCCAAGTCACTTTTGGGTTTGGGTCTTACCCCACATTAGATCAGTTCATATCTTCATTCAAGATCATAATTCTGCCCAGGAAAAGGCTGGGAACAGTGCCTGTGGCCCCTCACTAGAGACCTTCCTCCCAGTGAACATCCGCTCATTCATTTGTGGAAGCCCTGAATCTGTTGTGAATTCACTTAACTGAACTGTCATCCAGCTCACATGGCCCCACTTGGTGGTAAGGAAACTCTGGGAACTTCCCTATTATGTGGGTAGGAATTGTGTTTCGTTGCTCATAGTACCTCCTAAAATGACACTGACCTAAACAAGATGGTGATTTTTCTTTTTCTTTTCTTTTCTTTCTTTCTTTCTTTTTTTTTTTTTTTTTTTTTTTTGAGACAGGGTCTCATTCTGTCGCCCAGGCTAGATCATAGTGGCATGATCATAGTTCACGGCAGCCTCAACCTCTTGGGCTCAAGCAATCCTCTCGCCTCAGCCTCCCGAGTAGCTGGGACCACAGGCATGTGACACCATTGCCCATCTTTTTGTTTCATTGTTTTTGTAGAGACATAGGTCTCCCTGTGTTCCCCAGGCTGGTCTTGAAATCTTGGGCTCAAGTGATCTTCCCACCTCGGCCTCCCAAAGTGCTGGGATTACAGGCACAAGCCACGGCACCTGGCCTATTTTTCTTTCACATTAAAGAAATTCAGGGGTGGACAGTCCAGGGCCAGTGTGGCATGTCCACGTTCTCATCAATGCCGCAGGCTTCTCTCTGCTCTACCATCCTTAATGTGTGGTTTCTGTCTTTGAGACTGCTTCAGAGTCACAGTGGAGTTGCTGAAACTCCAGCCATCATATGTTTTCCAGGTAATGAAGAAAATATAAGGGGGCAGAGCCATAGGAGTGTACTTCTCAGCGCTAAAGAGTTCTCCCAGAAGCTCCAGCCAGTGACTTCCACTAATATCTCATTGGCCATTCCATCTATAAAAGAAGCTGGCAAATGTAGGTTTTTTGTTTTTTTTTTAGCAGGGTGTATCACCATGCACAACACAAGATTACTAAAAGAAAAAGGCAAATAAAGGCTGTGTGGGCAACTAGCAGTGTCTGCCACACTTGTGAAACCCAAATACATTCTTCTGACCACATTTCCCTGATCTAGCCACCATTCCTATCACAGAAAGGAAGATGTGAACCTGGTGCTACTAGCACACTGAAGCCCAGAATGTAATCACCTTACCCAACGGCACACAGCCACAGGCCCTCTTTTTAACAGGGGAACCAAATGAAGGGTGGAAACACTGAAAAGGGGCTGCAGGGTAGGATCCAAACCTGGCTTGTTTGCTCGGCACCTAGGGCAGGTTCCAGCACAGAGTAAATATGTGGCCCCACACCCATCCAGAAGTGGACCCCTTAAGGGCCCCAGGGCTGTAGGCAAGTTGGACAGGCATCCCTGCCAGGGCCCAACAGAAGAGAAAGGCTGGATATGGAGAGGTGGGGAGGGCAGGATGCCCTGGTCTGGTGTGGGAGCAGTTCCCAGAAAGCAAGGAATCACTTCCTTCTGGGACCAAGGCTGAAGATATCATTCCCCTTACAATCCAACCTATTCCTTTAATCACTTCTTTCTGCTGTTCCTGAACTTGCTGTAAGCATAACATCAGCCCTGTTCTAAATGTTATCACATGCATTATCTTATTTTACTTCAGTTATCCTGGAGATCAGAATACCCACTTATAGATGGGAAAACTGAGATTGAGTAAGTTGCCCAAGTTCTCCCAGCTGGTAAGAAACCAGGCCTGTCTCACTCTGCAGCCCAGACACCTGACCACTAAGCTATACTGCCTCCCTGTGCTAAGTGGAGGCCCAGTTGGGGGATCCACTTGGGGTTCCCTCCTGGTGAGTGAGGCTAGCAGATAGAGTGCCCTTGTGCTTCCAGAGCCTAGCTGAGGAGTGCAGGGAAGAGCCAGGGGCCACAAAAAACCAGGCCCAGGGCCCCACCTTCCAGAACTTACACTGTACAACCCACAGTCAGCCTAGGGTCTAGGCTCCAGGTTAGCTCAAACCAAGGTAGGAGACCAGGCAATCTCCGAGAGGAAAGGATGTATGTACCATGTGCAGGGCTCTGTGCCTGTGGTGGAATCCCATTATATACCAAATCCCTCCACAAGAAATCCCTCAGGCTGGCTCTAAGGAGGTTGGGGGGAAATAATTCTGGATATTCAGAAGCTTCCTGGAGATCACAAGACCATCCACCAATGTATTCCTAGCTGTTTATGCACAAAGCAGCACTGCTGGGCAAAAACTAAAAATACAATAAAGGTGCATCAGTAAGTGGCTGTGCATGCCATGGACTACCATACAGCAGTTAAAAGGCATGAGTCATGCCTGTAATCCCAGCACTTTGGGAGGCCAAGGCAGGCAGATTGCATGAGGTCAGGAGTTCGAGTCCAGCCTGGCCAACATGGTGAAACCCTGTCTCTACTAAAAATACAAAAATTAGCCGGGCACGGTGGCACATGCCTGTAGTCCCAGCTACTTGGAAGGCTGAGGCACAAGAATCGCTTGAACCTGGGAGGCGGAGGTTATAGTGAGCTGAGATCACACCACTGTACTCCAGCCTGGACAAAACAGAGAGAGTGTCTCAAAAAATAAATAAATAAATAAAAATAAAGGTGTGAGTCAGAAACATCAATAGAAGCCAGGCGTGGTGGCTCACACCTGTAAGCCTAGCACTTTGGGAGGCTGAGGCAGGTGGATCACCTGAGGTCAGGAGTTCAAAACCAGCCTGGCCAACATGGTGAAACCCTGTCTCTACTAAAAATACAAAAAATTAGCCAGGTGTGGTGGCAGGCATCTGTAATCCCACGTACTTGGGAAGCTGAGGCAGGAGAAATCGCTTGAACCTAGGAGGCGGAGGTTGCAGTGCGCTGAGATCATGCCATTGCACTCCAGCCTGGGCAACAAGAGTGAAACTTCATCTCAAAAAAAATAAATAAATAATAAAGAAACACCAATAGAAACAGCACCTGCTCTATCTGAAATGCAGCACCTAGATCAAGACATATCTATGAAGCCTGATGAATTTTGTTTATAACTGTTGAATGCATACATGCAAGTTCCCTGATAGACAGTATGTCAAGAGCTTTGTAGTGTTGTGTGGCCTCGGACCAATAAATGATGTACCTACACTACATGTGCCATTATTTCAACCCAAAAAGTCTAGGGGTGAATGTTTTACAAGTTGTCCCTTATTTCCCCTTAGGAAATAGTTGTTTTTTGTTGTTGTTTTTTTTAAATTTTGGTTTAAACCCCTTTAAGCCATGAAATGTTCCATAACTAACTGCTTCTCTCCAAAGAAAGCCTGTTTGAAATCTATCCCACCTTCTTTTCATGTTATGGACCAATTAAAATTTTCTCTTCTTTATTCATAGCAGCTAGAATAAACTAAACAATAGTTGTCTGCCCAGTGTTATTCAACGCCAAGTGTTACTTCATCGTAACGTTAGAGCAGTGACTTGGGCATATTTTCTCCAATATATTTCAAAATAAATTCTGAGGAGAAAAAGTGACATAATTTCATTATTGAAGGTGTATCTGTACCTCCTGCCATTTTACCTTTTTTCCAAAGTTAAAATTATTTACATGGGCTGCGTACAGTGACTCATACCTGTAATCCCAGCACTTTGGGAGGCCGAGGCGAGTGGATTGCTTGAGCCCAGCAGTATGAGACCTGCCTAGGCAACATGGTGAAACTCCGTCTCTACAAAAAGTACAAATTTTAGCCGGCGTGATGGTGCACATCTGCAGTCCCAACTACTCCGGAGGCTGAGGTGGGAAGATTACCTGAGCCCGGGAGGTGGTGGCTGCAGTGAGCCGTGACTGCCCCACTGCACTCCAGCCTGGGTGACAGAGTGAAACCCTGTCTAAAGAAAAAAATTATTTAAAGAGATAAACACTTAAAACATTTAGATCAACTATAACCAAGGTTTTGGTCAAATCTGTATTCGCAGACAGTACTTTTTTTTTTTTTTTTTTTTGAGACAGGGTGTTGCTCTGTGGCCAGACTGGAGCACAGTGGTACGATCATAGCTCACTGCAACCTCAAACTCCTGGGTTCAGGGGATCCTCCTGCCTCAGCCTCCCAAGTAGCTGGGACTACAGGGCCCACACCACCATGCCTGGCTAATTTTTTTTTTTCTTAGATGCGGGGTCTGACTATGTTGCCCAGGCTGGTCTTGAACTCCTGGGCTCAAGCAATCCTCTCACCTCAGCCTTCCAAAGTGCTGGGATTATCCCCACTAAAAATTTGATCCATTATTTTTTTAAAGGGTGAGTCAGCAAAATATGTCCTGACATGGAATGCTCTGAAACATGCTGTTGAATGAAAAAAAAAAAAAAAAAAGAAAAAGAAAAGAAGAAAAACAAATTACAAGCTGACATTTACACATAACAATGTAATAATGTAACTGGAGGGTTACTGTGTGTTTGCTAAGGATACACATGTTTATGTTAACCCACTGGCCAGGTCTGGAACTACACACACAGCCTAATAACAGCTGTTACCTTTTGGGGGTTTATGGGGTTGGTTAAAGAGACTCCAACTTTATCTGTAATGTTTCCATTTCTCACAGTGAAATGTAGTAGTTACATAATTTGTGTAATTAAAAGTTAATTTTTGAAAATAGCCACGCCCTCCCTCAAAAAAAAGGAAAGAAACAAAAAAAAGATTAGCCAGTCATAGTGGTATGCGCCTGTAGTCCCAGCTACTTGAGAGGCTGAGGCAGGAGGATCACTTGAACACAGTTTTAGGGTACAGTGAGCCATGATTGCATCACTGCACTCCAGCCTGGGCAACAGAGTGAGACCCTGTCTCTAAAATTAAAATAAATGAAGTCTGGGCACAGTGGCTCACGCCTGTAATAACAGCATTTTGGGAGGCTGAGGCAGGCGATCACTTGAGGTCAGGAGTTCGAGACCAGCCTAGCCAACATGGTGAAACCCCATCTCTACTAAAAATACAAAAATTAGCCAGGCATGGTGGCGTGCACCTGTGGTCCCAGCTACTCAGGAGGCTGAAGCAGGATGATTCCTTGAGCCTGGGAGGCGGAGGTTGCAGTGAGCTGCCACTGCACTCCAACCTGGGCGACAGACCCTGTCTCAAAAATAAAACAAATAATAAAATAAAATAAAATAAAATCAGCCACAAAAATATTACAAGGCAGCTGGGCCTGGTGGCTCATGCCTGTAATCCCAACACTTTGGGAGGCTGAGGAGGGCAAATCACTTGAGCCCAGGAGTTCAAGACCAGCCTGGGTAAAACCCAACTCCACAAAAAATGATAATAATGATTAAATAATTACAAAGCCATTTGCTACTTCATGCTGCTGCAGGTTAATCTCTTCTTGAACACCACTGTCATGTTGATCTTTAGTCAGTTATTAGCTAATGATTTTTAAAATTGTATCACCCTTCCACTCAAAAGTCCCTATGGCTCCCAAAACCAACTCCTTAACCTGGCCCCAGCCAGGTGTGCTCTGGCCTTCCACATCACCACCCCAGTGCCCTGCTCCTAAGGCATCTTGGAAGGTCCCAAGGCCAGGTCTTTGCTTATGCAGTTCCCATCCAGAAAGCACGGCACCTGCCTCTCTCCCTCCTCAAATCCTACGCATGGTTCAAGGCCCAGCTATGACTTCTTCACCTCTGTGGCCAGAACCCTAATGTCCCTGGTCTTCTTTTGACTCTTAGCCTCAGGACTCAGCCCTTTCCCCAAGACCACACAGGACATTGACAATCTCCTTTAAACTGTAATTGTTGCTGAGAAGATCATTTACTTTATAAATGTTACTATCTCAACTATCCCTTACACAGTCCCATGTAGATACTATCATTATTCCTGTTTTACTGAGCAGAAGCTCAAGCTCAAACAGGTTAAGGGCTCTGCCTAAGGGCATACAGCTACTGTCATACAATGGCCTGTTCACTTTTCTTTCCCACAAGACTGAAATCTCATTAGAGCAGAGACCATGACTAGCTCATTCACCCTGTGTGCTCGACATTTACTGGTTGCTAAATATGAATTCGGCCAGGCGCAGTGGCTGACGCCTATAATCCCAGCACTTTCGGAGGCCAAGGCGGGTGGATCACTGGAGGTCAGGAGTTTAAGACCAGCCTGGCTAACATGGCAAAAACCAGTCTCTACTAAAAATACAAAAATTAGCCAGACGTGATGGTGCATACCTGTAGTCCCAGCTACTTGAGAGGCTGAGGCAGAAGAATCACTTGAACCCAGGAGGCAGAGGTTGCGGTGAGCTGAGATGGTGCCACTGCACTCCAGCCTAGACGATAGACCAAGTCTGTTTCAAAAACAAAAAAAAAGAGAATAAATAAATAAATATGAAATTAAATGAATAAAGCTCATTAGTGCCTTGAAATCTAAGTACTTTCCTTTTATTTTATTTATTTATTTATTTATTTATTTATTTATTTATTTATTTATTTATTTATTTTTGAGACGGAGTCTCGCACTCGCCCAGGCTGGAGTGCAGTGGCATGATCTCAGCTCACTGCAACCTCCGCCTCCCGGGTTCAAGCGATTCTCCTGCCTCAGCCTCCCGAGTAGCTGGGATTACAGGTGCCTGCCACCACACTCGGCTGGTTTTTGTATTTTTAGTAGAGACAGGGTTTCAGCATGTTGGCCAGGCTGGTCTCGAACTTATGACCTCAGGTGATCCACCCACCTCGGCCTCCCAAAGTGCTGGGATTACAGGCATCAGCCACCGCGCCTGGCCAGTACCTTCTTTATAAAATGATCATGGCAAACCTTCAGCTCACTTGCCAGGGCCTAAGTGCTTTACAGGGATCGCTGTACTTAGTCCAGGAACCATCCTAGGCATAGGTATTTTGTATCACTATTGGTACCGATGAGGGAATCTGAGGCTCAGAGGAGCTAAATAACTTAACCAAGGTCACAGCCAATAAAGAGGCCGGCTTGGGGACCCATTTTCGCCGGTTTTCATCACCTAGGGTACCCAACTCCTCTTCCCCAACCTAATCTATTCCATTTCTCAAGAGTAGATACAGACCATGGGCAGTGAGATGCCTTTCTTGGTGTCACTCAACAAATCAGAAACTGTGGATTTTGGGGACCCCAGAAGGGCCCACCTGCACTTCTTCCTCAGCCACCATGGGCAGGGCCCTCCGGGGCTTGTCTTGATGCCTTATTTAATACAACAGTAGGCACCGCGTCCTGGGCACAGACCTCCGGGAGGTTGGTGATGAGAGAGGCACCCACTCCTCACGGGGTCCCTGAGGCACCCACAGACCATGGCACTACCCGCCACTGATGGGCTCCCGGGCACTCACCGTGAGTAGTGGACGGGGCAGGGGCGTGGGTGGGAGCGTGGTGAGAAGCTTAGCAGCTCCATCCAGATGCGAATTGTCCCTCCCATACTTCCCGGGCTGCAGGGGCCTCCATTTAGAGCCCCCAAGGAGTCAGAATCCACACCTCCGCAAATGGGCCCGCTTTCCCAGGGGCCCCCTGCCCAGACTTTCCCTGGGCTCTGTGGGTTTTGACACCTCTCTGCAACCTGGCGGGGGGCCACCTCGCACCTTTGGTCAACATAAAAGCTCAGGCCTGGAGGTGGCCAACCCAGCCTCCCAGAGCCTGCAGCCCGGCCATGGCCCAGTCGCCTCCTCCGCAGAGCCTCCTCGGCCACGACCACTATATCTTCGCCCAGGGCTGGGGCTGGGCCGGCCACTGGGACTCCACGTCCCCGGCCTCCTCCTCCGATTCGTCGGGTTCGTGCCCCTGCGACGGCGCCCGCGGACTCCCGCAGCCAGCGCCTCCAAGCTGCAGCTCCCGAGCCGCAGAGGCAGCCGCGACGACGCCCAGACGAGCGCGCACCGGACCAGCGGGCGGACAGCGGCAGAGCGCCAGCGAGCGGGAGAAACTGCGCATGCGCACGCTGGCCCGCGCCCTGCACGAGTTGCGCCGCTTTCTGCCTCCCTCGTTGGCGCCCGCCGGCCAGAGCCTGACTAAGATCGAAACGCTGCGCCTGGCCATCCGCTACATCGGCCACCTATCGGCCGTGCTGGGTCTCAGCGAGGAGAGTCTGCAGTGCCGGCGCAGGCAGCGCGGGGACGCGGGGTCCCCTTGGGGCTGCCCGCTGTGCCCCGACCGCGGCCCCGCAGAGGCGCAGACGCAGGCGGAGGGGCAGGGGCAAGGGCAGGGGCAAGGGCAGGGGCGCGGACAGGGGCAAGGGCAGGGGCGCAGGCCGCGCCTGGTCTCCGCCGTCCTCGCCGAGGCGTCCTGGGGATCCCCGTCCGCCTGCCCCGGAGCCCAAGCCGCACCCGAGCGCCTGGGGAGGGGGGTCCACGACACGGATCCCTGGGCAACACCCCCTTACTGCCCCAAGATACAGTCGCCCCCGTATTCGTCCCAAGGGACAACCTCCGACGCGTCTCTTTGGACGCCACCCCAAGGCTGTCCCTGGACGCAGTCGTCCCCAGAGCCCCGGAACCCACCAGTGCCCTGGACGACGGCCCCAGCAACTTTGGAGCTGGCCGCAGTGTACCAGGTATGTGTGGAGGCCCTTGCTGTGTTCCCCAGCCTCCAGTCTGCAGAGAATCTCATACTTGTTCGATCCCAGCTTATCTACTCCAGGATTATCTAATGGAGGGGAGAATGGAAGGAACCCCCGGCTCCATGGGAGAAGAGGTGGGACCCTGGGAAGTTAAGGCCATCTCCACAGTCACCACAAGCAGTCTTCACAGCCATGGGAAAGAGGGGGAGCCCGCTGACTTTCTCAGAGGGTGGAAAGTAGCAGGGTGGGCGTGCTGGCTTCAAGTGCTATTAAGACTGCAGTGGGGGAAGGAAGTCCCAGGGTAAAGGCAGCATTTCCTGAGTAGATGGGCCTAGAGCTGGTGATTTCAAGTTTTCTTCAAGATTCGTTCATTCATGAGCCTCATGACTGACTCATCGTCCGTAAAAAATCATATTAACCAAAATTTGTTGAACACTTTCTATGTGCCCATCATCATTCTTGGCACCTTACATGTATTATTCAGCCCCAGTAATGACCCTAGGAAGTAGGTATTATCAGCATCTCTATTTTACGGGTGAGAAAACTGAGACTAAAAGAAGCTACCTGAGTTCTCATTGCTAGTGAGTAGCAGAAATGGGATTTAAGCCTTAGCAGAGTGTCTCCCGAGCCAGTCCTCTTAACCACTTGGCTTTGCTGCATTCATGGCACCAGGGCTGTCCGGATGCTGCCAGCCATACCATGGCAACCAGCCAGATTCAAGATCTCTGGACATCAGGGAGTAGCCCACTAACCAGGCTGCTCTCATCTCTCTTGCAGGGTCTCTCTGTGTCTCCAGAGCCCTGTCTGTCGCTGGGAGCTCCATCTCTCCTGCCCCACCCATCATGCCAGAGACTGCAGCCTCAGACCCCCTGGGGGTGCTGGAGCCACAGTGCAGAGGTGGTGCCCAACTCAGAGGACCAGGGACCGGGCGCCACCTTCCAGCTCAGTGAAGCAAGCCCTGCCCAGAGCTCAGGCCTGCGGTTCAGTGGCTGCCCTGAACTTTGGCAAGAAGATCTGGAGGGGGCCCGCCTGGGCATCTTCTACTAAATGGCCTCGGCTTCCCTCTTTTCATCCAGGAATCAGTCCTGTAGCTTGGGTGCCTCCTTATTTGTTAATTAGGGGCTTTTCATGTTCTCCTTTAGCCAAGGCTCCCTTTTTCCAAGTGATGTCTTTCAGGGAAGCAGTGTTTGAAATAGATAGCGGGTACCTTCCCTGCATGGAGTCAGGGCGGGGGCACTGTCCTCCACTGCTAGACACCCCCAGAATGTCTGGCGCTCTGCAGAGCACAGTCTGAGCTGCTCTAAGAAGGGGTCTCCTTTACCCTAAAGGCAGCTGGGCAGGGACAGGTGGGAGAATGGGTGTAGGAGGCAGGCCCCAGGCTCTGCTTCTTTGTGACAGTTGGCCAGAGCCCTGTATGCTTTGATTTTTTTGTACTTAAAAAGAAAAAACACACACACACAACAAAAATTTGGTTTGGTCTTGTTTTTTGTCCATCAACCTGGGTTTTTCTTGCCTCTGGAAAAGGAAACATGTTTTCCTTCTGTGGGGAACAAGTTCCGCTGCTCTTTCCTTCCCTAATCCAGGCCTGCCAAGGTTTGTGTGGGCCCTCATTTGTCAGTTTGACCATATTTATTGCGCTGGAGCTCCAGGGCCAAAAGCTCCACCTGGCTTGCTGTGCAAGGTAGCACAGGTGGGCTAAGCTTGGGCCTGCCCACTTGCCTCAGCCACATCACCACTGCCCTTTTGTGTTCTTCGGGTGCATTCCTGGTGGCTGGTGGGGTGGGTGCATGCAGCTGTGGACAGACAGACAGCAGCCCCAGATGGGGAGACCACAGTCCCAGAGACCTGTGATTTAGGGCTCTTTCACAATGACATGAAATTTTCTTCAAAGAATACTGGGAGTGGTTCCTACGTGCTAGGCCCAGTGTATTAGTTTGCGAGGGCTGCCATACTAGAATGCCACGGGCTGGGTGCAGTGGCTTACGCCTGTAATCCCAGCACTTTGAGAGGCTGAGGTGGGAGGATCCCTTGAGGCCAGGAATTCGAGACCAGCCTGGGCAACATAGCAAGACCTTGTCCCTACAAAAAACTTAAAAAAAAACAACCACAGACTGGGTGGCTTAAACAACAGAAATTTATTTTCACACAATTCTGGAGGCTAGAAGTCCAAGATCAAGGTGTAGGCAGGTTCGGTTTCTTCTGGGGCCTCTCTCTGTGGCTTGCAGATGACTGCCTGTTCATTGAGCCCCTACATGGTCACACATTTGTCTCTATTGTCTGTGTCCTGATTTCTTATAAGGGCACTAGTCATGTTGGATCAGGACCTACCCTAAGGGACCCATTTAACTGTATTTACTCTTTTAGGGGTCTTTCTTCTAATACAGTCACAGTTACATTCCGAAGTATTGGATGTTAGGGCTTAAACATAAGAAACTTCTTTTTTTTTTTTTTTTTTTGAGACAGAGTCTTGCTCTGTCATCCAGGCTGGAGTGCAATGGTGCAATCTCGGCTCACTGCAACCTCTGCCTCCCGGGTTCAAGCGATTCTCCTGCCTCAGCCTCCTGAGTAGCTGGGATTACAGATGCCTGCCACCATGCCTGGCTAATTTTTGTATTTTCAGTAGAGACAGGGTTTCACCATGTTGGCCAGGCTGGTCTCGAACTCCTGACCTCAAGTGATCCACCTGCCTCGGCCTCCCAAAGTGCTGGGATTACAGGTGTGAGCCACCGCACCCAGCCAAACATAGGAAATTTTTTTTTCTTTTTTTTTGAGAGGGAGTCTCACTCTGTCGCCCAGGCTGGAGTGCAGTGGCATGATCTCAGCTCACTGCAACCTCTGCCTCCCGGGCTCAAGTGATTCTCCTGCCTCAGTTTCCCTAGTAGCTGGCCTAGGTGCTTGCCACCATGGCTGGCTACTTTTTGTATTTTTAGTAGAGACAGGGTTTCACCATGTTGGCCAGGCTGGTCTTGAACCCCTGACCTCCAATGGTCCACCCGCCATGGCGTCCCAAAGTGCTGGGATTACAGGCGTGAGCCACCACACCCAGCCAAACATAGGAATTTTATGGGAACACAGTTCAGCCGCCTCAGCCTCCCAAAGTGCTGGTATTACAGGCATGAGCCACTGCACTCAGCCATACAGGAATTTTATGGGGACACAATTCAGCCCATAACACCATGTGTTAGGTGCCAGAGAGAAAATATTCCCCAACTAATGTGAATTACAGGGAAATAAATGATCAGATCCCAGGTCCTAAACACAAGGATGGGGGTTTGTGTGAGGTGCTTAGGGACCAGGATGCGGTAACCTGGTGGGAGGCAAGGTGGGCAGTACCATCTCATTCTTGAGTTACCTGATTCCTTAGTCCTGCTGCCTTGATTGCGGTGTCTTAAGAGTAAGAGGCACTGCCAGGATCTTGGGAAAAGGATGCCAAGATCTACTAGCAAAGGCTCCTGTGGGCATGGGAGCCAGCGGTGGTGGTAACTTCCTTCTGTATCTGCTGACTCAGGGAGGAGAGAGTGCAGAAGAGGTGACCTTGGAGCTGGGTGTTGAAGGATATGCAGGAGTTTATCAAGAGGAGTGAGGGAAGAGAGGTCCAGGCAGGAGCAACAGCATGAGCCAAGTCGAAACAGAAGCGTCTAGTGTCTAGAGATGACAGAGAAAAGTGGCAAACAGAGCCGGAAAGGGGCTTGGAGGCAAGTTTGTGGGGAGTTCCACGTGGTGGGTGATGAGGTTTTGGCCTCCGTTTCCTGAATGATGGGCAGCACTGAGGGTTGGGAGTTGGGGGTGAGCTGGTAAGAAGTCTGCTCTCAGTCCCTTCGGCCGCTTCATAGAAATGGAACCAGGCAGGAGGCCACTGCAACAGTCCAGCTTGAGAGAAAGGGAGAGGCAGCACAGAGCATGAGCTGCCTGATTTCCTGGGCCTGAGCTCTTGACATGTGGGGCTTTCCCCTGTCATCCTGCAAGGTTGCCCGTTGCCTCTGACATGCCCTGTGGCATCAGGCAAGTCACTCTCTCTGAGCTTCAGTTTTTACAGTTCCTAAAGGAGGAACTATCTTGGGTGGTGCTGAGGTACCTTCTTCCTCTAACCTTCCAGAAGTGCTCTGGTTCTGCCCTTAGGGCCCTGCTGTCCCGAGGGGCTGTCAGCCACAGCTGGAAGGATGAGAAAAATCCAGGCAAGGTTAGAGCAGACACACAGCATTGGGGCCCAGGTTGCGCATTCTACTCGGCTCTTACTTGCTGTGTAACCAAGTGAGACTGACAGATAAGCTTTGGAACCTCCCTGAGCCTCAGTTTCTTCAACTGTGAAGTGGAGACAATAATAGACCTACCTCTCAGGGTTTTAATACTTGGCACATAGTAAGTGCTCAATAAAATGAGTACTGAGGCCAGGCATGGTGGCTCACGCCTGTAATCCCAGCACTTTGGGATGCCAAGGTGGGGTGATCACTTGAGGTCAGGAATTTGAGACCAGCCCGGCCAGCATGGTGAAACCCCGTCTCTACTAAAAATACAAAAAATTAGCCTGGCGTGGTAGTGAGCGCCTGTAATCCCAGCTACTCAAGAGGCTGAGGCAGGAAAATCGCTTGAGCCCAGGAGGTGGAGGTTGCGGTGAGCAAGATCGTGCCACTGCAAGCCTGGGCGATAGAGTGAGACTCTGTCTCCAAAAAAAAAAAAAAAAAAGGAAAAAGGAAATGAAAGATTGCCTTAGCTATGCTGACTCCACAGTCTCGAAAGGCTGAGTCAGAGGAGCCACCAAGGCTGCTGCCTACAGAGCCTCAGCACCTTCCATTCCTGCTGGACTTGAGTGCTGAGGGCAGGCAAGAGCGCTGGGCAGGGAATCAGCCGCCAGAGTTCTAGTTGGTTCCTGCTCTTTGACCTTGACCAAGGCTCTGCAGGCATTCCTCTGGCTCTGTGTATCCTCACTGCATTCCAGGATCAGCCATGGAGGTCCTGATGAGTGCCAGCATTGTACACTGCCAGGTGGCATCGTCAGAGGTGTTTGAACCAGAGCGACTCCATCTTGAATAGGGGCTAGGCAAAATGAGGCTGAGACCTGCTGGGCTGCATTCCCAGGAGGTTAGGCATTCTTAGTCACAGGATGAGACAGGAGATCGGCATAAGATACAGGTCACAAAGACCTTGCTGATAAAACAGCATGCAGTAAAGAAACCAGCCAAAACCCGCCAAAACCAAGATGGTGACAAAAGTGACCTTTGGTCATCCTCACTGCTCATTATGCGCTGATTATAATACCTTAGCTGCTAACAGACACTCCCACCAGCGTATGACCGTTCACAAATGCCACAGCAATATGCAGAAGTTACCCTGTATGGTCTAAAAACGGGAGAAACCCTCAGTTCTGGGAAATCCCCACTTCTTTCCCAAAAAACTCATGAATAATCCACCCCTTGTTTAGCATATAATCAAGAAATAAGGCTGGGCGCGGTGGCTCACGCCTGTAATCCCAGCACTTTGAGAGGCCGAGGTGGGCGGATCTCCTGGGGTCGAGAAACCCCATCTCTAATAAAAATACGAAATTAGCCGGGCATGGTGGTGCATGCCTGTAATCCCAGCTACTTGGGAAGCCGAGGCAGGAGAATCGCTTGAACCCAGGAGGCGGAGGTTGTGGTGAGCCAAGATCGCACCATTGCACTCCAGCCTAGGCAACAAGAATGAAACTCCGTCTCAAAAAAAAAAGAAAAAAAAAATCAAGAAATAACTCTTAAGTTTACTCAGTTGAGCAGCCCATGCTGCTGCCCTGCCTGTGTAGTAGCCATTCTTTGATTCCTTTCCTTTCTTAATAACTTGCTTTCATTTTATGGACTTGCCCTGAATTCTTTCTTGCATGGGCTCCAAGGATCGAGACCTCTTTCCAGTAACGGCACAAGCATGGCAGTATAGACGTCACGCACTCCACCCCAGCTCCAGATGGAGAACTGGCTTCCACTTCTGTGCAGGGAGTAAAGCCAGACAGTGGTTCCAGTTCAGTTCTACTGAGTTGTGACTTCATCTCCTTGCCCTGCAGTTTCCTTATCTGTAAAGCTGACATAAAGATATTCCTTATCTCATGGTATGGTTTAGAACTAAATGAAATAATGTGCATAAACTCTTCTCCCTGGCAGGCCAGCTCTCTCCTCTGCAATGTCCAGGGAGCCTAGAGCCCATTAGGAACTCAAGATGGTGAGGCTGGCCCCTCCCACAGCTGGTCCCCAGAAGGTCAAGTGCCAGCCACGGCCGCTGGGTACTGGCGACAGGAAGGGTTGGCCCAAAGTGGCTGGTGGAGCTTAATCTGGGGCGGCCCAGGGAGCCTCCTGGCTGGTGGAGGGACAGCGCGCCATCATCCGGGCTGGCCTCCGCCCTTAGCTCACCCTACTCTTTGATGTGCAGATGGTGGTGGGGGATGGGGGGCCTTCCTGGCCCCAGGCCTGCCTGCTTCTCACAAGGGGGAAGAGGGCCAAGGGTGATAATAAAACCCAGCTCTCCTTATGTGTCAGGCCATTTGCTAAGTACATGTATCTCCTTCAATCCACACACCAGCCCAACAGCTCTGACACTGCCTCGTTGTGCAGATGAGACCGAGGCTTGGGCATGTGGGTCCCTTGCCTAAGAAACTGAAACCAGACCTGCTGGACTCCAGGATTCCAGCCTGCGGAGCTGGCTGTGGGTGTCTGTTGGAGGTGACTCCTAAGGACCCCTGCGGCTGTTCCCGCCTTCTCCCCCTCCCCTCAGCCTTGGATGTTCAACTGGGCCTTGCGGGGCAGAGGCTGAGGGGAGCCTGCCACAGTGGGGCTCCATTTGTCAAGAAATGCTCACCAGGGCCAATGTGTGCGTGGAGCTGTGCTGGTCCCAGGCCTTCTCAGAGTTGGCCCTGACCGTCCTCTGCCCCAGGCGATGTGGAGGGCACAGCCCCCACTTTATGAGCCTGGCAAAGCTGTCCCCACCCCATGGTTTGCCTGCTCCTCAGCCCAGCCCATCCCTGTGTGCTGCTCTAGAAAACAACCTCTTTATGCATTGGTACCCGCACCCCACTCCACCCTTCCACCACGGAAGACGGTGGGGTGTGCCCTTGGCCAGTGAAGGGTGGCACCAAGTATGGGACCCTGTGCTTGCTGCCTTCACTGCACAGACCTGTCCCACATTGTCCCAGGTATCCCAGGTGTTCCCGTGGAGCAGGAAGAGGGGCACGGCCAGCACCCTGCACCCTTGCCTCATGTTAAGGAGGGTGCTTCCTGGAGAGCACTCCCTGCGCTCTGCCAGGGCCCCTCTCACCACTCACTGCGGGAGCACTGGGTCCACAGCTGCCCACCCTCCACCTCGTGATGCCTCCCCACCACCCAGCAGCTCCAGCTGCCATCAGAATAGGAATAAAAGGAGCCCTGCAAACCACCCAGCTAGCTCAGTCAATAGAGCATGAAAAGGAGCCCGGAGTCCTGCAGGCAGACATGGAGGCACAGGCACAGGGCACCTGCAGGAAGGGCCGGCAGGCTGGGCACGTCTCCCCTCCTGTGCTCTGGGGTCCCAGGCTCCACAGTGCTCCGCATGCACCCAGCTTCCCCCACCCGGCCTCCCCAGCTGCTGTGTTGACCCACTCCTGCTTTAGTTTAGTAATGAGTCTCACTCATCTAGAAATCCTTTATTTACATTTTCTCTTAGAAAAAAATATACAGATCTGCTGCCCTGTTGATTCCTCAGATTTAGGGTCTTTAGGGAAAGGTGAAAGAGGGTACAGGGCGGCCCCCAGCAAGGCCGTTCATTGTCCATCGAGAGCTTCTGCTCATCTGGCCCTGGAGCTGGGCTTCCCTGAGATCAGCCCCAGGACACTGGGCGACAGGTGCCATGCCAGGCCTAGGGCGGGGTTGGCATGAGCGGCAGGGGCTGGGAGGTGCTCAGTCAGCCTGGGTCATCAGGAACTAGACTGGCTCACAGGCAGAGAGAACGTGGGCTGGAGACTTTGTCCTTGAGGGGAGGACACTGGTGCCTCGGGCTCCAGGAATGGAGGCCCTGCACCAGCCGCTGGGATGGACACATGTGGGCACCTTGCATGGGGGCCGGGTGACTTCAAGGGCTGGGGACTATTTGCTGTTTTCTGTGAACCACTGGAGCACCACCTCCTTGTTCTCCTTCACCCACTTGATGTTGGCTTTCGTCTTCTCCAGGGCTTGCTCCAGGGCCCGGGTGCCTGAGCCGAAGCCTGTTTCCTCGTTGTCCTTCTTGAACTGCTCCAGCTGCCAGAAAAAGATTCTCAGTCCGGCTGGGTCCCTAACACAGCCTTGAGGAGGAGCTCTCTCAGGCCTCTGGCTTTCCACTCCCACTTTAGAGTCCCCATGGATGGGACCACACCCTGTTCCAGGGATAGGGGGGACGTCCACCTTGCTCCCGGGCAAAGTCCTTGTCATACAGAGGTTGCAAAATGACAATCCCAGGCAAAACCTGGCTCAGGGAGATTCTGGCCTTCATGTGTAATATTTTCTTATAATATCAATCCAATCAAGAGAGTAGAGAGGGGCTAATGAAGCAACCAGCCAAATCTAAAATGTGGAAATTTCTATACCACAAATGATCCAGTTGCTTCAGTAAATAAATGGGTTTAAAAAAAAAATACTCCTACAAATTAGAAGAGTTATCAGTCCTGGAGGTTCTAGCCAGGCAATCAGCCAAGAGAATGAAATGAAAGGAATCCAGAAAGGAAGAAGTAAAACTATGTGTATGACATGTTTGCATACATAAAAATTTTAAGGAATCCATTAAAAAAACTATTAGAACTAATGATTTCTGCAAGGTTGCAGGATACAAGAGCAATACACAAAAATCAATTGTATTCCTATACACTAGCAATGAAAAACCTGAAAATGAAATTAAGAAAACAATTCCATGTACGATAGCATCAACAAGAATAAAATATTTAGGAATAAATTTGACAAAATAAGTGCAAGACTGGAATGCCAAAAACTACAAAACATTTTTGAAAGAAATTAAAGAACACCTAAGTAAAAAGAAAAAAGACCCAAATAAATCTGTGTCCATGGACTGGAAGATTTAGCATCATTAAGATGGCAATAGTCCCCATATTGCTCTAGAGATTCAATCCCATCAAAATTTTAACTCCTTTTTTTTTTTTTTGCAGAAATTGATCAGTGATCCTAAAATGCATAAGAAATTGCAAGGGACCCAGAATAGCCAAAACAATATTGAAAAAGAACACAGTTGGCCAGCCTGGGCAAGATGGTGAAACCCTGTCTCTGCAGAAAAATACAGAACATTAGCCGGGCATGGTGGCATGTGCCTATAGTCCCAACTACTCAGGAGGTTGAGGTGGGGGGATCACCTGAGCCTGGGAAGTTGAGGCTGCAGTGAGCTGTGATCTCACCTCTGTACTCCAGCCTGGGTGACAGAGTGAGACCCTTTCTCAAAAAAAAAAAAAAGCAAATTGGAGGACTCACACTTCCCAATTTTAAAACTCACTACAAAACTATAGTAATCAGGACAGTATGGTGCAGGCATAAGAATGCAAATATAGATGAATGAAATAGAATTGAGAATCCAAAAACAAACCCTTATATTTACCATCAATTGATTTTCAACAAGGTTGCCAAGACCATTCAGTGGGAGAAGAACAGTCTTTTCAACAAATGGGACTTGGACAACCAGATATCCACATGCAAAAGGAATGAAGTTGGACCCCAACCTCATATCATATACAAATATTAAGTCAAAATAGATCAAATGCCTACGTTTGAGTGAAAACATAATAAAACTCTTTTTTTTTTTTTGAGGCAGAGTCTTGCTCTGTCACCCAGGCTAGAGTACAGTGGTGCGATCTCAGCTCACTGCAAACTCCGCCTCCCGGGTTCAAGCAATTCTCCTGCCTCAGCCTCACGAGTAGCTGGGATTACAGGCGCCTGCCACTGGACCCAGCTAATTTTCGTATTTTTTAGTAGGGACGGGGTTTCACCATCTTGGCCAGGCTGGTCTTGAACTCCTGACCTCATGATCCACCTGCCTCGGCCTCCCAAAGTGCTGGGATTACAGGCGTGAGCCACCGTGCCTGGCCAATAAAACTCTTAGAAAAAACATCGTCAGGTCTTTTGTGGGTTTGAAAATTTTTTTTGAAATAAAAAAACATAGGTATAAATCTTCATGACCTTGGGTTAGACAATAGTTTCTTAGATATGATACATAAAGTATAAGCAACCAAAGGAAAAAAAACCAGATAAATAGGATTTCATCAAGATTTAAAATTTTGGGTATCAAAAGACCTATCAAGTGAGTGAAAAGACAGTCCACAGAATGGGAGAAATACTTGCAAACCCTATCTCTGATTAAGGGTCTAATATTCAGAATATATAAAGAGCTCTTACAATAAAAAGACAACCCAATTTTAAAATAGCAAAAGACTGGGCACAGTGGCACATGCCTGTAATCCAAGCTACTCAGAAGGCTGAAGTGGGAGGGTTGCTTGAGCCCAGGAATTTAAGGACAACCTAGGCAACATAGTAAGACCCTCTCTCGAAAAGAAAAAATAGTCAGTTTTACCCATTTCTCCAAAGATACACAAATGCGTATAAGGCCAATAAGCACATGAAATATTCAACATCATGTCATTACTCATTAGGGAGATATAACTGAAAACCATAATGATACCACTTCCTACCCACTAGATGACTATACTAAAAAAAGAGGGAAAGAGAGATAAGTGTAGACATGGAGCAATTAGAACCCTCATGTGATATACTGCTAATAGGAATGGACAATGGTACAGTTGCTTTGGAAAACATTTTGTCAGTTTCTCAAAAAGTTAAACACAGAGTAACCAAATGACCCAGCAATTCCGCTCCTAGGTATATACCCAAGATAAATTAAAATATGTTTGTACAAAATTTGCACGTGAAGGTCCATGATATTCATCATAGCCAGAAGACTGAAACAACCCAAATGCCCATCAATGATGAGCTGAAAACAAAATGTGGTACATCCATGTAATGGAACATTACTCAGCCATAAAAAAGAATGATCCCTGCTACCGTATGCATGAATCTTGAAAACATTATACTTAGTGAAAGAAGGCAGACAGACACAAAAAGGCTGTGTATATATGATTCCATTTTATGAAACATCCAGAATAGGTAATAAATCCATAGAGACAGAAAGTATATTAGTGGTTGCCAGGGGCTGAGGGGAACAGGTAGGAATAAGGAGTGACTGCTAATGAGTACAAGGTTTCTTTCTGGCGTAATAAAAATGTTCTGGAATTAGACAGTAGTGATGGTTGTACCACATGGTTTTTTTTGTTTGTTTGTTTGGTTTGGTTTTGGTTTTTTGAGACAGGGTCTTGCTCTGTCACCCAGGCTGGAATGCGGTGGCACCATCTTGGCTCACTGCAACCTCTGCCTTCCTGGTTCAAGCGATCCTCTCACCTCAGTCTCCCGAGTAGCTAGGACTACAGGTATGCACCACCATGCCCAGCTTATTTATTTATTTATTTATTTAGAGATGAGATCTTATGATATTGCCCAGGCTGGTCTCAAACTCCTGGGTTCAAGGGATCCTCCTGCGTTGGCCTCCAAAAGTGCTGGGATTACAGGCATGAAGCACCCCACCCACCCTACCTTGTTAGTTTACTGAAAACCACTTAAAATGGTGAGTTTGATGGTCCATGAATTATATATCAATTTTTTTTTTTTGAGACAGAATCTCACTCTGTTGCCCAAGCTGGAGTGCAGTGGCACAATCTTGGTTCAGTGCAACCTCCGCCTCCTGGGTTCAGGCAATTCTTCTGCCACAGCCTCCCAAGTAGCTGGGACTACAGGCACCCCCCACCACACCCAGCTAATTTTTGTATTTTTAGTAGAGACAGGGTTTCACCATGTTGGCCACGCTGGTCTGGAACTCCCGACCTCAGGTGATCCACCCACGTTAGCCTCCTAAAGTGCTGGGACTACAGGTGTGAGCCACCACGCCCAGCGAATTATATCTCAATTTTTAAAAAAGACAAACTAACTTAATCCAGGTTGACTTTGTCAAGCTTCTAATTCAAGCATATATATCAATTGTAAAAAGACCTTTTATAAACAACTTAGAAAATTTGAATATGGCTTGGGTATATGATAGTAAGAAGATAATCATTTTCCTAGGTTTGCTAAGGACAGTGTGATTATGTTTTAAGAATCCCTTTATTGCTGGGCGCAGTGGCTCACGCCTGTAATCTCAGCACTTTGGGAGACCGAGGTGGGTGGATCACTTGAGGTCAGGAGTTCGAGACCAGCCTGGCCAACATGGTGAAACCTCGTCTCTATTAAAAATACAAAAATTAGCCGGGTGTGGTGGCACATGCCTGTAATCCCAGCTACTCGGGAAGCTGAGGCAGGAGAATTGATTGAACCCCAGAGGCAGAGGTTGCAGTGAGCCGAGATCATACCACTGCACCACTCCAGCCTGCATGACAGAGCGAGACTCAGTCTCAAAAAAAAAAAAAAAAAAAGCTGGACGCCGTGGCTCACGCCTGTAATCCCAGCACTTTGGGAGGCCGAGGCAGGCAGATCATGAGGTCAGGAGATCGAGACCATGGTGAAACCCCATCTCTACTAAAAATACAAAAAAATTAGCCAGGCGCGGTGGCGGGCACTTGTAGTCCCAGCTACTCAGGAAGCTGAGGCAGGAGAATGACGTGAACCCGGGAGGCGGAGCTTGCAGTGAGCCCAGATCGCACCACTGCACTCCAGCCTGGGTGACAGAGCAAGACTCCATCTCAAAAAAAAAAAAAAAAAAAAAAAAAGCTTTATTTTTCATATGACTAAATTATTTAGAGGTAAAATTACATGATGTCAGTGATTTGCTTAAAAATTGCCCGCCCGGAAAAAGTACTGGCAAAACGTTGATAATTGTTGAACCTGGGTAACGTGTACATGGAGGTTCATTATACCACTCTTCCCTTTTGTGCCTATACAAAAATCCCAAGATGAATTTTTTTAATTGAATTATCAACATTTCCAAAGTCTGGCTACTCGGCTTCCTCTGTAAATGAGGAAGGCCTGGCAGCGTGGAGCCTGTGCTCCCTCAGGGCCACGTGGGAGAAGAATGCAGTGCCCCTTTTGCCTGGGAAGGAAGTAGGCAGAGCCCAGGTCTGGGGAATGACTTCTTACCTGCTGCAGCTCATACTCGGTGGAGAATCGTCGTGTCACTGCCTGGATGAGGTTGGAGAAGGAGAACGAGCTACCACCATAACTGCAGGGAGGGAGAGAGGTGAACTGTGAGGGAGGCCGGGAACTAAGGAGGCTCATCCTCACACCTACTGGGTAGGGAGCCATGATTATAGAGGAGATGAAATGACACGCCCTGGGAGACCCCGCTAGGATGTGGGGGAGTCACAGCCTGAACACAGGTCTGACGGCCGAGTTCCTCACTCCCCTCTCTTCTGGAGAATACGCCCACCCGCCACGTTTTCCTTCCAAATGGGAAAAGGGACGGCCCATACCCCAGCTTGTCTTTCCATTCCTGCCCCACCCTAGCGCCCAGGCTTGGCTGATTTTTGTCCACTCCTGGGTAGTGCCCCTGGCGTGTCTTACGCGCACAGGCCTCCCCCCGGGGCCCCAGCCTCGGCGCTTGCTGTCCCTGACACCCATTCCACAGACTCACTCGTTAAAAAGCTTCTTCCAGTTGCTCTGGACAAAGTCCCAGACCAGACCTTGCCCGATGACGTTGTTGGTAATGCTGATGATGGTAGAGGTGGCGTCCTGCTTCCGGATTAAGTCAGGGTTCAGGGTGTAGCTCAGGTACCTAAGAGGGCCAGATGCTGTGTCAGCTACTGCTAATTCAGGTGACTCAGGAGAGAACTTGGACTGTCCCACGCACATCACCTATGCCTGCGTCCTCTCAACATCCCCTCGGCCTGCCAGGGGCTGAGGGACCCCTTGGTCCTTCTTCCCTCTGTAGATGGAAAACTGAGTCACCTAAGCAGGGTCACAGGGTCACTGGCTAAGCTAGTGTCATGTCTGACATAGAAATATTTGACAATGAATCAATGAAGGAAGGAGTCCTAGCGTCCCAAGCCCTGGCACCAGGTGGGTGGTCACTCCCGTCTTTGACACTGACGGTGGCCCTTCTTTTCTTTTCTTTTCTTTTCTTTTCTCTTTTCTTTTCTTTTGAGACCGAGTCTTACTCTGTCGCCCAGGCTGGAGTGCAGTGGAGCGATTTGGGCTCACTGTAACCTTCGCCTGCCAGGTTCAAGTGATTCTCCTGCCTCAGCCTCCCGGGTAGCTGGGATTACAGGCATGTGCCACCATGAATATTTTTTTTTTTTTTTTGTATTTTTAGTATTTTTAGTAGAGACGGGGTTTCTCCATGTTGGCCAGGCTGGTCTCGAACTCCTGACCTCAGGTGATCCGTCCACCTTGGTCTTCCAAAGTGCTGGGATTACAGGTATGAGCCACCACACCCTGCCCAAGGGTGGCTCTTCTTTACTGCATCCAGGTAATGGCATATGAGGCACATGGTGGGAGGTGGGGACCCTCATCCAAGGGCTTGAGGGGGTGCCCAGCTGGATGTTTGAAAAGACCCAGGTCCAGCTACACCAGAGCCTTTGACAGAAGGGAACACGAGTTGTTGTCAGGTAAAGGCTAAGAGGCCACAGCAGCTAGGAACAGAGGACATGGACCCGGACCTGAGTCCATATCTTGTCTCTATCACTTATTAAAGCTTCCGGTCTGCACCGGTTGCTTTGGAAATACTGCCTCCACCTCAACAGGTCTGTGGGGGTCACGTGAAGGATCTGGCGAGGAGTGTGGAGGCCTGCCTGGTTCTCCAGGTGGGGCGAGGGCTCTCGCAGTCCCACCGTGCCCCAGGACTCACCTGTTCAGGATCCACAACTCTCTGCTGCAGGCCAGGGCTGCCCGGAGCTTGTCAGCCTCATTGACCAGTGTGGCATTTCGGAACTGCTCCCAGGCGAAGTCCCACTCCTCCTCACCGCCCTGGGCGATAGCGTTGCAGTAGACGGTGGACCGCAGGTTGGGGTGGATCCTGGTGTGGGGTAGGGAGGTCAGGTGTGGAACAGCAGCGGGGAGGGTGGGACAGGGTTCTGCTGAGGACGGGGCTGTTGGGGGCAGATGAAGACTGGCAGAGGAGGCGCAGGGGAGACACTCACGGGTTATTATTGGGGTTCTCCATCCACTGCCTGAAAAGGCCAGAGACCATCTCCTCACACTCTGGAACTCCGTTGGAGCAGGCGGTGCTGATGGCATTAACCTCGTTGTACCTGCCCCAGGGGTGACACGCGGTTAGCACACCTGGCCAACTCCAGCCAAGATTCACCTCTTGACACGCAACCCCAGGCCGGCACCCTGCCTAAGGCTCTGTGGCCTAACTGGCCCTCTGGGCCCCCCTGTATGTGCTTTGTGCCTTGGGCCTGAGGTTCCTTGGTCCCCAAAGCAGCCCCGTGACCCAGAAGGGCAGGAACAGGCTCCAGCCCCAGTTTCAACACCTAGAAACTGTATAACCTCAAGCCAGTGGGGTGAGCTAGAGTTTCAGTTTGGGTCTTTGTATAAAGAGGTCCGATGGGCCCTCAGGCCACATGGAGCCTCAGGGCAGGACCTCCCTGCTCCTGGGTGGGGGTCTCTCCCTGCCTGGTGCCCCTGCATTGAGAGCTGCGGCAGAGAACACTGCCAGGATGTTGCTCTTGACTCCCCGGGGTGCCCAGGACTTCCAAACCCATGAGAGCTCCCACTCACTGGTCCATCAGGTTTTCTGGGATCTCCCTCCAGTTGTTGGTATTATTTCTGAAGTGAATGAAGAGGGGTGTGACCTGCTTCTTCAGGTAGTTCTGGGGAAAAGAAAACATGAATCGCATCAAAGACTCATTCCTGAACTGCCTGGAGCCCCACGGAGCCTCTGATGTTGAGGGGCAGGCGCTGGCAGAGACGTCAGAGGTCAGGGCCTCACCTGAGGCCAAACAGTGCTCAAAGGGGCCCATAGAAGTCTAGAGTTCAAATAACTGAGCTGAGTTTCTTTCTGCTTAAAGCCTTAGTCAGTTGCAATATTCTTTGTCTACGGGTCGCCATTTCTTAATATAAAATGTTGGGTTTTCCCTACACAATCATAAGTATTCCATGACTTGCTGGGCGCAGTGGCTTACACTTGTAATCCCAGCACTTTGAGAGGCTGAGGCGGGTGGATCACCTGAGTCCAGGAGCTCGAGACCAGCCTGGGCAACATGGTGAAACCACGTCTCCACTAAAAATACAAAAAAATTAGCCAAGTGTGGTGGTGCACACCTGTAATCCCAGCTACATGGGAGGCCGAGGCAGGAGAATCACTTAAACCCGGGAGGCGGAGGTTACAGTGAGCTGTGATCATACCACTGCACTCCAGCCTGGGTAACAGAGCGAGACTCCATCTCAAAAAAAAAAAAAAATTCCATGACTTATTGTGGGGAATTTAGGAAACACAGAGAAGCATATGCAGAAAATAAAACACACCTAGGAGCTCACCAAAACTACAGTTTCCACATTGATACATTTACACCTTCTTTTTTCTATACTTTTTTCTTTTTTACTTAGCATATTCTGCACATGGCTTTTTTCTCCTAACATTGTAGTGGAAGCCCCACCCCATGCTAGTAAAATCCTTTGTGGACTCTGGTTTGACATGGCAGGTTGATTTCTGTGCCCACCTGGATCCACGTCCAAATGTAGAAGGAATAAACCCCCAATAACAAAGAACAGGAGAGGCAACAGCGGATGCAAGGTCAACATAGTTTAGGCAGCTGGGACGTGCAGAAAGGGAGATGTACCAGGCTTGGCAGAGTGGGAGAATTTGCAATTGAGAATCTGCAGAAGGGGAGACAGAAGCAAGGGAACTTGCTGTGACAAGACTTAGAATTAAAGGGACAAGGCCAGGTTTGGGGGCACATGCCTGTAATCCCAGCACTTTGGGAGGCTGAGGCGGGCGGATCACCTGAGGTCAGGAGTTTGAGACCAGCCTGGCCAACGTGGTGAAACCCCGAAGCTACTAAAAATACAAAAATTAGCCAGGCATGGTGGCGGGCCCCTGTAATCCCAGCTACTCAGGAGGCTGAGGCAGGAGAATCGCTTGAATCCGGGAGGTGGAGGTTGAAGTGAGCCAAGATCGGGCCACTGCGCTCCAGCCTGGGTGACAGAGTGGGATTCTGTCTCAAAAATAAATAAATAAATAAAAATAAATTAAAAAATTAAAGGGACAAGTCAGCAAGGGACAGAGGGGAGGTGAGGACTGCAAACAGGAAGATGAAGTCAAAGTCTACAGAAGGAGTCATTCAACCCCCAAGTCCCCACTTCCCTCCTTGTAGAGGGCAGCACCCCTCACCACCCCCATGAGAGAGATTGAACCAGGGGGCTCAGAAAGTGGGGTCACCAGACCACAGTGGGAGGGTTGCTGGATTGCAAAGAGGGTCAGAGGTGAAAGTTTCCATACTGAAAGGTGGCACCCCAGTTCCCTTCCCTCCTGTGTCCCGGAATGGGAGTACTACCAGCCTCATTGCACAAGACAGAGGCTCACTCTCTGGAAAAACTGCCTGGTCTCGAGAGAACAAACCCATGGACTAATTTTTGAGGGTCCCCAGTGAAGAGTTACTTGGCCACCCAGTCACCTCGCAATGAGATCCCCCGGACAACACGCTCCACCTTCCCATGGAGCTTCCACTTGCATTTTGTTTGTATCTGTCTCAAATCCAAAGGGGTGGCTCAGCCTCCAACTTGAAAAGAGGCCAAAACAAACACAAAACTCAAGAGGAAACGAGTCAATGGAAAAAAAAAAAAAGGAAAACTTCATAAGAGCCTGTAATAAATATCCTCTGAGAGTGCAGAGAAGATACTGCATAGGATGCTGGAATCAGAAAGAACACTTGGAAATTTACAAATACGACAGAAGAAATGAAAACAATTTCTAGGTGAGGTGGTGTGCAAAGCTGAGGGAACCTCCCAGGGGGCAGAACAAAAAGTCAACAAGCTGGAAAACAGAAGAGAAAAAGGAAACTAGAGGATGAAAGCAAGAGAAATAAGCTGGATTACAGGGGTTCCAGAAAGAGATAACTGGAAAAAATGAAGGGAATAAAGTTTAAAGAAGCAATACAAAATCTTCCAATACTAGATGATGTGAATGCCAGTCCTGATTGGAAAAGGTAGATGGAGACGAGGCCCAAACCAAGGCCCACCAGGACCGAGAGAAGCTCCCAAAGTTTCCAGAAGGGAGGAAAACTGGTCACATTCAAATAACTGGAGATAAGAATGGCTCTGGGCATCTCATCAGCAACATGACAAGCCTGACATCAGTGGAGCAAGACCTTAAACATTCAGAGAAATAATTTCCCACCTTGAAACTTCTAAACTCAGCTGAACGCTCAATCCAGTGTGAGAGTGGAATAAAGACATTTCAGATGATCTACCCCAGAAAAGCCACCTCTCATGAACCCTTTCTCCAAAACTCCTGGAAGATGTATTCCCCTATGAGTGGGGAAAAAATCAAAGAATCCATGGGATGCAGGAAACACAGTAGAGGGAGGCACCTCCAAGCATGGGAGCTGTGTGGCAGCTCTGGAAGAGAGCAGGCAGAATAGGACTCCAGGAGGAGTCCAGTCTCAAAACTGGGCTGGGCACAGTGGCTCACGCCTGTAATCATAACACTTTGGGAGGCCAAGGAGGGAGGATTGCTTGAAGCCAGGTGTTCCAGACCATCCTGGCCAATACAGAAAGATCCCATCTCTACAAAAGATGCATCTCTACAAAAGAGCATGGTGGTGCACATCTGAGGTCCCAGCTACTGGAGAGACTGAGGCAGGAGGATCCATTGAGCCTAGGTATTTGAGGCTGCAGTGAAGCGTGATTGCACCACTGCACTCCAGCTTGGGCAAGAGAGTGAGACCTTGTCTCTAAACAAACAAACAAACAAAAACTTGACCTATTGTGTGACATTTGTAACTGTGTACAAAAAAGGAAACATAAACATAGTGCTCTACATGGCTCAGCAGAGAATACTATTTAGATAATCACAACAAAGCAAATGCTTAACACTGATTTGACTAAATATTATGATTTAACTACATTAGGAGGATGGGGAATGTGGGGAAAGCAGTAAGAGGGTTGAAACTTCATTTACCAAAATATCTCATTTACCATAATGGATATTAACAGATAATTGAACTTTTTTTTTTCTTTTTTTTTGAGATGGAGTCTTGCTGTGTTGCCCAGGCTGGAGTGCAGTAGCACCATCTTGGCTCACTGCAAGCTCCATCTCCCAGGTTCATGCCATTCTCCTGCCTCAGCCTCCCGAGTAGCTGGGACTACAGGTGCCCGCCACCACGCCTGGCTAATTTTTTGTATTTTTTTTTTTTTAGTAGAGACGAGGTTTCACCATGTTAGCCAGGATGGTCTCGATCTGCTGACCTCGTGATCCGCCTGCCTCGGCCTTCCAAAGTGCTGGGATTACAGGCATGAGCCCCACTGCACCCGGCCTGATAACGTTTTTAATGAAAAAAGATCTCTTCAAGCATGATTTAATAACTACATATCACACCCTGAAATGGATATTCTACAGTTTAACCAATCTTCAACCTTTAGACATTTAAGTATTTGTCTTTTGTTTGCTTTTTGTCTTTTATAAACTGCTGCAGTGAGCATCCTATGGATGTAGCTTATTCATCCAGAATAAGCTTGAGTTTCCTTTTGGTCTCCCAAGCGGGAGCCTCAGCCCTCAAATAGGCCCCTATGCTCAGCCTTGAGATACTCCAAAGCAGCCAATACCCACATCTCTCTCATAGCGCAGGTGGGCTGGCCGGGCAGGTAGAGGCCTGCCCATCTGACAGAGAAGTTAACTGGGTCTGAGAAAGGGTTGCCCAAGGCCACACAGCTGGCAAAAGACAGGTCTTCTGGCCCTCAGCATGGTGGCCTTTTCTGTGCCTTCTGAAAGCGTTAATTCCCCATATTTCAAATCAACAAACGTTGCTGAAGTCTCCGCGACCTTTATTTTTTTGCCCCACGCAGCCTCCTCACTCACCTCCTCAGTGCCTGCTCACTCACCTCGATGTCCCTCCGGCTCGCTCTTTCACCTGCGTGCTCTCAGGAGAGAACCTGACAAGGCAATCTTTCTTTTTTTTTGGTTTTTTGTTTTGCTTTTGAAGGTTCCCTGACCAGGAGTCCAATAGGCAATAGTCTATTAACTTCCTAATAGTGCACTTTCAGGCACTGGGGCGAACTGGTTCTTGAACCCTACTGTGCACCTCCATACCTTCATGGGGCCATAGACCTCGGAGCGGTCGAACATGAGCTTGAAGTAGCTCAGGCTGCTCAGGGCGGACTCCCAGGGCATGTACTCTCTCTCTTCAATCAGGAAGAGGGTGTTGTTCAGCGCCAGAGTGACAGGGACCTTATGGGCTCTGGGAATAAACAGAGGGGCCCAAGTAAAGCACCTCCACCCAGCCCAGCCACAGCCTGGGAACCCCAACCCAGGCCCTCAAAGATGCTCCATACCCCTAGGCCCCCTGTATCCACTCCTGGAGCCGGAGGTCCCAGATTCCCAACTGAGCCAGCTCAGGCATTTGCCATGGAAAAAGAGCTACATGGCTGCTGGGTGGTGCCACAAACAAGGCCCCACCCTCACTCACTGGCAGTCCCACTCCTTTGCTTATTATCCCCATTTTACAGATGAGGAAACTGAGGCTCAGAGAAGTGAACTGACTTGCCCAAGGTCACACACCTCACGAGAGACAGAGCTGAGATTTAAAAGGGCAAGAAGCCCGTGTTCTTAACTCTGACCACCTCTTCTGACTTTCTGGGCACTCTAGGCCTTTCTTCCTCCTCTTCCCCCTGCCTTCTGTACACATTTAGCTCACAAATGTCCTTGTCTGTGGGTGACATCACTCATGTCCAAGAGCTTAGATTACCTCACCCCAAACAGAGTAGGTGCTCAATAAGTACGTGTTTATCCATACTGCATCCCTCCTGCCCTGTCCAGCCCAGATTTTTGGCACTTAGGACAGTGGCCCGGCACAGTCAGCCTTCAGGAAAAGCTTGGTGCAGCTGGACACGGTGGCTCACACCTATAATCCCAGCTCTTTGGGATGCCAAGGCAGGTGGATCACCTGAGGTCAGGAGTTTGAGACCAGCCTGGTCAACATGGTGAAACCCCATCTGTACTAAAAATGCAAAAACTGGCTGGGCATGGTGGCACATGCCTGTAATCCCAGCTACTCAGGAGGCCAAGAAGGGAGAATCGCTTGAATCTAGGAGGCAGAGGTCATAGTGAGCCAAGATCACGCCACTGCACTCTAGCCCGGGTGACAGAGCAAGACTCCATCTCAAAAAAAAAAAGCGGGGGGGCATGGCCAGGCACCACGGCTCATGCCTGTAATCCCAGCACTTTGGGAAGCCGAGGCGGGTGGATCACAAGGTCAGGAGTGCGAGACCAGCCTGACCAACATGGTGAAACACCGTCTCTACTAAAAATACAAAAATTAGCTGGGCATGGTGGTGCACACCTGTAATCCCAGCTACTCGGGAGGCTGAGGCAGAGAATCGCTTGAACCTGGGAGGTGGAGGCTGCAGTGAGCTGAGATCACACCACTGTACTCCAACCTGGGCAACAGAGCAAGACTCCGTCTCAAAACAAACAAACAAACAAACAAAAACAAAAACAAAAAGCTTGGTGCTGTGGAGTAGAGGATGGCTTTGGAGTTGGACAAACCTCTGTCTGGCTGTCATGAACTACTGTGTGACTTCGGGCAAGGTGTCACATTCTTCATCTGTGAAATGGGTGTGTGGGGACCCAGGGAGGGATGTCCAGGGAGCACAGGAGCTCAGGGCACAGCACGTGGCATACGGGAAGGGCAGCAGGAGGAGCAGGGGCCCTCAATGTGGACTCAGACTTGCTGAAGTCATGAGCTTCTGCAGCTGAGCCAGGAAGCGGAGCACTCACCTGGCCAGGTTGAAGGCGTCATTAATGATCTGTGCCCGATTGATGACAGGGATGGCCTAGAATGCGAAGCACAGCACGTGACCACGGGTTGGCTGTGGGTGGCAGGCCTTGCAGTCTGGTGCCTGTCCTGGGGCAGGGGGCAGGGCGAGGGGTGGCAGACACCCACCGAGTGGTCTGTCTGCAGCTGAGTCTGAATCTTCCTCCAGTTCTCTTCGTCGTAGTTCACCTGGTAATAGCCCGTCACATTGAGGTTCAGCAGGACCCACTCATTGCTTGATGTGCTGAAGAGATTGTTCTGGGCTGTGGAGAGGGACGAGACCTGGGCAGGGCTACTCAGAGGCCATGGGCTGACCCCTGGACCTCTTGCAAGAGCAGCTGCCCCCGCAGCCTGGCACCACCTCACCCTCAAGCTGCTGGGGTGATGCTAAGGGTGGGGAAAGAAGGGATGAAGAACTGGGCTGCCAGTGGCTTCACAGACCATAAACCCATGAGGATGACATGCCACCCCAAACCTCAGAACCTGCCCTGCCTCCCTAGGCTCTGCACGGCCAGGCCAGCTGCCAGGCCGCTCACACTCAGCAACCCAGGCTGTTCCTCCTCCTTGCCCTCTTCCACACTCCATCACACCTGTCACCCAAGTGGGAACCACAGGCAGCTCCTCCTCTCCCTTCCCCTCCCATTCACCCAGACCCCCAGTGCTGCTGTCTCTTTCTGGGGCTTAGTGCCCCTTCCTCCCTGTGGATCCCCCTCCTCCCTCACTCCTCCCATACTTTGTTTCAGCAGCCAGAGGTCAGGGCCAATAGGTTGCTCATTTCCCACCTGCCCCATCCACTGTCTCCTGCAGCCCCTGGGGCCCTTGGGGACCAGCTTTATCTCTTGGGCACACCTCTGCCTTAGCTACACTCAGTCCCCACACTCTCTCCTACCTCTATCCCTGGCACTTGCTATTCCCTTTGCCTGGAATTCTTTTCTCTGCCACATTAGCCTGTCTGATTCCTACTCTTCCTCTAAGACTCAGCTCACCTCCTCCAGGAAGCCCTCCCTGACCTCTCCATGAACGTGAATTCTCCCTTATTCCCTGCTCCATGTCCCCATACCTCACTAGCCCTAACCACACACTCTGAAAGCACTCAGCACAGCACTAGAATGCCTCCAACTTCTTGCCTTCCTTCATCTGTAGCCTTGGCCAAGGCAAAGGATGACTTGTCGTGCCCTTCGCTTCCTCAGTGCCTTGCTGAGTAGTGCTGCTCATAACATGTGCCAGGCACTACTTTAAGCATTTTATGTGGATTCTCTCCTTTTTTTTTTTTTTTGAGACAGAGTTTCGCTCTTGTTGCCCAGGCTGGAGTGCAATGGTGCGATCTTGGTTCACTGCAACCTCTGCCTCCCAGGTTCAAGCAATTCTCCTGCCCCAGCCTCCAGAGTAGCTGGGATTACAGGCATGCACCACCACACCTGGCTAATTTTGTATTTTTAGTAGAAATGGGGTTTCTCCGTGTTGGTCAGGCTGGTCTCGAACTCCTGACCCCAGGTCGCCTCGGCTTCCCAAAGTGCTGGGATTACAGGCATGAGCCACCATGCCTGGCCTAGGATTCTCTCCTTTAATCCTCACATAACTAATGGAGTATTGCTCTTAGCCTCATTTTATAGATGAGGAACTAGAGACCAGAGCGGGATGGTAACTTGCCCAGAGTCACACGGCGAAGCAGCAGCAAAGTGGAGATTGGAACCAAAGAAGTCAACTCCATTTGTTGAACGGAATGGAATGGCCCATCACAGCCCTCAGAACATGGGCCAGGAGCTAGGAGTATGGGGTGGGGGCTGCTGCCCATAAGGCAGGGCTGGATTACCTCTTACATCCATCAGCCAGTAGTCCTGCTGCTGTCTGCCATCTCTGATGGATGTGATGGGCACAATCCACACGTAGCTGCAATTAAACACCCAGAGGTGGTGAGAGATGGCGGTGTGGTCACTGCCAGTGAGGAGCAGCTGCCCAGGCTCCCAGCTTCTGCCCAGCTCTGGCACCGAGTGCCCCTGATCTCCTGGCTCTGGAGGGAGGGTTTGTCTACAGTGGCTGGGGCTGGGACCACAGGAGGCCAGTCCTACTATGGTCCCTTAGTAACTGCCCTCTACCCCACCCACCTGACCATGCCTCAGTGACCCCATCTGCTCACTTGAATTCTGAGGGGCGGGTAACATTGGAATCGGGGTCAAGGAGGAAGTGCTCCTGGGAAAGGGTCCCCGTGCTGGTATCCACCGTGATGACCGGGAAGCCCATCTGCAGGGTCCAGCGGTTCATGATGTCGTGCACGGTGGTGGGGAGTTGGATGGACCGGTTGTTCACAGCCTGTGGGTGGAGCGAGAGGGCGTGGCCATCAGTGGGACCCTCCAGTCCCTGCCATCCAGGGCATCTCCTGCAGATTCTCGCCTCGACCCCAGGGGGCCACTTGTATGGGAGGCCTGGGAAGGGCACTGGGCTGGGAGCCGGGAGCCAGGGTAGCGTCCAGCTCTGCCTCTCCTCGGCTGCTCAGTGCTGGACGAGCTGGAGAACTTCCCAGCAAATCTATGAGGCCCCCCATTCTGTGGTCCACCCTGAGGTGTGTATGTCAGGGAGGGGGTGCCCAGGATGCCCATGGCTCTTCCTGAACAACACTGGGAGGATGACAAGAAAGAGGAGACAGAGATGAGGGAAAGCCAGTGTTCGGCTGTCACAGGCAGGGGTGGGGGACGGGGCCCTGCGGGTCGCATGAGGGAAGTGCACTCGGACTGGGGTGTGGGGCAGGACTCAGGGGCACTGTTGTTGTCTTCTTGTCTTCTTGGATCTTTGCTCATGCGCCTGCCTTGCCTTTGTCATCACAACAGAAAGCCAACACCATTTGTTAATAACTGAAGAAAGGAATCACCTAAGAACGGGGCCACACAGAGGGCAGAAGAGCATGTGGGGAGGAACCAGCTGGGGGCCGCCGGCCGAGGGTCTCAGGAAAGAGGAGTGAGAGGGAGGAGGGCTTGGCTTAGGAGGGAACGCAAAGGGGAAGTTGGGGCAGGGCAAGGAAGGTAGTGGGGGAGACCCAGGCAATGACAGTATCATTTTGTCAGCAGCATCTTGGGGTCTAGGGGGTTGGAAATTGCCCAGCAGGGACCCGGACCTCAACTGTGACTCTGTGACAAGATCCTGGGTCTCGCTTCCCTGGTGAGACTGGCCTGGACTGGAAGTGCAGCAGCAACAGTGGGGTAGATGCTGGACGGGAATTTGGGGCTCGGAACTCTGGAGGGGCTGTCGGTGAGGAGAGGACATGTCTGTCCTCTGGCTTAAGAGGCTGGCATTGGGCAGAGCTGCAGGGAAGGGGTGGGGGGCAGCTGTCAGGGAGCGGAAATGATGGGGGCAGGATGGAGAGGAGGTGGACTCCAACCCCGGGGGAGGTGGAGGAGCGGCAGCCTCTGGGGGAAGGCAGGAGGGTGTGGCAGTCTGGGGGTTTGCCCCACAAACAGGGGCTGTGCGGGGTCTGATGGAGAGGAACTCGAGCCGGGGCAGGGGCAGAGGGCAGAGTTCCTGCTGAGGGTGGTGGAGCTGTGTGCAGAGACATGCCCGTGGCGCCAGCGGGGGGCACAGGGCAGCCAGGAGTGGGGAGAAGGTTGAATGTCAGGCTCCAGAGTTCTGGGCAGAGGCGGGAACCATGAGGGCAGTTTCCTCACCACCAGGAAGGGGCTCCACAGCACCCATCAAGGAGCCGGCTGTAGCCTGAGGTCAGCTGCCGGCCAGGACCTCAACCACAGCCTCACTCAGACACCTCTTGCAAGGAGCCATCCCGGCTTCCACTATAGGGAAGAGCAACGGAGGCTCCATCCACCCTGCAGGGCTGGTCAGCTGCGGAGCTGGACCCATTCTCTTATGTATGTGCTGCCCCCAGGTACCTTCAGCATCTCAAGACCCCAACAGGATGGCTGTGGAGAGGCTGGCTGCTACTGACCTCCTGCAGGTGGTCCCACAGGTTCAGGTAGATGGTGTTCTGGTAGGCAAAGGTGTGGAGGTAGGACTGTGGAAAGACGGGGCACAGTGAGAGCACAGCTGGAGCCCCCCAGGCTCCCCCTCTGTGGTGGGCAGAGGCCCGGGTCAAGGGCAAGGGGCAGAAGGAGACCCACCCTCATGGCTGGCCCAGGGTGCTATACTCACTGCCAGGCCCTGCTTGAATACGTCCTCGGACAGGAAGCTGGAGAGCATCCTGAGGACTGAGGCGCCCTGGGGTGGGGGTGAGGGGGCACTCAGAAGGCTGTGCAGAGCCACCAGGACCCTGTGCCCCCAGACCCTGGCTTCAGTGAGGCCCCTCCAGGCCAAGTCCCCACCTCCTTCCCCGTGCCCCACGAGGAGCGGGCTGCACCTTGCTGTAGGAGATGGTGTCAAACAGCTCACTGATCTGGGCCGGAGTGTTGATCTCCGAGGCGGGAGTGGACAGCGGGTGGGAGGAGGCCAGTGCATCCACGGCCATCACGCTGTACACATCATTCAGCACCATGAGGTCTTTCTGCAAATTCCCCAGGGCCATCAGGAGACTGGCCTGGTAGCGGTGGCCCAGGTCTCCCTCCATGCCCCCCGCGCCAGACCCCAGGGCAGCTGGCTCACAAAGTTCCAGGTGGGCTCCGCATAGTCAGCACCCAGGTACTCCACGTAGGAGGCGAAGCCCTCGTTCAGCCACAGGTCATTCCACCACTCTATGGTCACCAGGTTCCCGAACCACTGCGGGGGGAGGGGTCAGCTGGGCAAGCCACGCCCAGGCTGGGCACTGAGAATCCCCAGAACTACCCTCCCCAGGGCTGGCCATCTGCCAGGCACAGTGGGGACTTCAACACCATCGTGACCCCTTCCTGCTGCCCTGCCAGGTGGCACCCTCCTCCCTTCTCAGCAGCCCGGGGCAGAGCCTGGACTTGCACCGTCTCCTCTCGGAGCCCCTGTTTCCTTCTCCGCACTCCCCGAGATGGGGGTCTACCTGGTGGGCCAGCTCATGAGCAATCACAGTGACCACCCGCTCCTTGTTGCTGCTGGAGGAGGACAGGGGGTCGAACAGCAGGGAGTTCTCCCGGTAGGTCACCAGTCCCCAGTTCTCCATGGCGCCGGCGTTGAAGTCCGGCAGGCCAATCTGGTCTGGGGAGGCGAGGCCATTGGCAGGATGGCCTCTGAGAGTGGAGCTCCATCCACTGCCTCCCTCCTCAAGGAACCCCACTCACCTGATTTTGGGAGTGGGTAGGGTGTGTCATAATGACCAGCAAAGAAATTAAGGATGGGGCCCGTCACGTTCAGGGCATAATCGCCGTGGCCTGCCGCAATGGCACTGGGCCGGGCCCAGATCCGGATCTGCAAGGTGTGAGGGAGAAGCAGGCCAGGGCTCCTGTTTGATCCTGGGGCAGGTGGGCTGGGTCCCAAGGCCCAGTGGGCTGGGGGGATCCCTGATGGGCCAGGGCTGGGGGCCAATCAAGCTAAACCTAGAGGCCTGGTCAGCAGAGGGGAACGCTAGGGGGGTCTGGAGGCTGTGGGTCCTAGAGAAGGGCCTTTGGAGAATAACAATCATCATAGCCACCGTCTGTCTGGTAACCGGTGGGTCAGGAACTCCCTTCATGAAGAGAAACCATTGTTTTCATTTTTCTGGTGCAGAAATGGAGAACCAGAGAACAAGACACTTGCCTGAAATCACTCAGAGGTGAGATTCCAACCCTGGCCTAACAATTCAGAAACTGGCACAGGGATGAAGAGAACAGGAAGACCCCTCAAGCAGGGGCCAGCCCACGTGAAGGAGAGATGGGCCCAGCCTCATACCAAGACACCATTGGATGCCTGCTTCTCCACGTAGTCGAACTCACTGACAATGAAGGCCAGCAAGTACGTGGACATCTTGGGCGTGGTGTGGAACTCAGTGACACTCCAGTTGGGGTCTTCTGGAAGTGGGGTGCTGGGACCTGGGCAGGGAGCATGTGTGTGTGAGGATGTACCCTCCTGCCCCACACCCCAGCCCAGGGTGCCTGCCTCCTGGCCGTGTGGCCGCAGGCAGGGCCCACTCACCTTTGGGAAGCATGTTGGACAGGGCTGTCAGGTCCTTGGGGTGGATAAGCGTGATGTTGAACTCGGCCTTCATGGCCGGCTCATCGAAGCATGGGAAGGACTTCCGGGCATCTGCAGCCTGCATCTGTGTTGTGGCCACCACCCTGCCCCAACAGGAAAGTTACAGGGTGTGCCAGAGCTGGGGGTGTGGGAGGGGCTCTGAGGATGCTACCAGGCATGCAGGGAAAGGGGTACATGGAAGGCTGCCCCAGCCTAACCCCTGCTCCTTCTCCCACCCGCACCTCGCCGGGAGCCTCTGGAGCCCTGCCAGGCCAGCTGACTGGTGGGGGTTGGGGCTCCTTCTGGATTCGGGGTGCCAGCAGGCTCTCAGGGACCTCGGGTGAGTTTTTCTCCTCTGAGCCTCGGTTTTCCTTTCTGTCCAAGGGACACTCCGTCCCTCATCCCCAGCTCCCTGGTGAGGGGTGGGGAAGCCCTCCCAGTTCGGTGCGTTGGCAGCTGCTCTGCCAGCAGCTGGAGGTGAAGCAATGGGCCAGTCTCGGGCTCCACAGGGTTCAAAGGCCTGCAAGCTAAGTCCTTCCTTGGCCCTCAGAATCCAGCCTTGCCTCAGCACCTCGGATCCACCCCACCGGGCAGCCCAGCCGGAACTCACTTTCTGACATTGCCCTCCATGTACTCGCTGCGGTAGAAGCCCGCCAGGTCATCTGCCAACTCCCCCTCGAACTCGCTGTCCATCTCATACTGGCTGTCCTTCACCAGGGAGCCCTTGAGGTGCACCACCAGGTACTCGGTGGGCTCCACCAGCTCAGTCCTGTCAATGTCGGGGGGCTGGGAGCCTCCCACACCACGCAGGACCACCCTGTGCCCCTGGCTGAGGGTGTAGTTGAGCTTCTTGCTGTGGATGATGATGACGTCAGTGGCCTCCTTGCAGGTGAAACGGACGGTGCTGGAGCCCTTAAAAACGTACAGGCCCCTGTCATTGGGGGTGAGGTACGGTCTCAGCGTCACCTGGTAGGAATCGGGTTTCAGCGTGCTGGGGAGGCGGTAACGATTCCATGCTTTACTTTGGTCCAAGGTGGTGGCCGAGGCGGGGTTGGTGGTGGCTGAGGCGGACGGGGTGGTGGAGGCCACGGGGGAGCTGTTGGCGTTCTTGTTCTTCTCCTGGGAGTACACCACTGACAGTGCGATGATTGTGCACACGGCTGCCACGCCCAGGAGGATCCCCAGGATGCCCAGGGACTTGGAAATGTAGAAGCCCTTGGCCATGGTGATGGTGGGGAGGCGGCTCAGGGAGCCTCAGGCCAGGCAGAGAACGGAGCAGCCCCAGGCCGGGCTTATATCCCCGAAGGGGAGGAGCCCCACAACAGGCAGACTGGGCAAAAATTAACCAGGGCTCCAACAGGCGAAGGTCACTGGACTGGGCAGGGGCACGCTCTGCCTGGGGAGAGGAGATCCAGGAACGGTGTGTGGAGCTGGGCTCGGGGGGTGCCTGCTGGAAGCAAACAGGGTCTGGTTACAGGCTGCAGGCGCCTGGGATCAGGCCCGAGGGCTGAAGGGCAGGCTTCCGGCTGTGGGCCCAGCGGGCAAAGCAAGCGGCCAGGTGGCTTGCATTGATCTGCTTGAGAGCTGAGAGGGTGGGAACAGCATCAGAACAGAGGTTAGAGTCAGGGAAGGACTTCCCAGGGGCAAGAGGTGGGAGGTGCACAGAGAAGGGGTTCCCGGCTCCTATTAAGAACACACTGGGGTCACCCCTTTGGTTGCATCTCTGGAAGGATGCCAGGGGCTCCTCAGTGACAAGGTCCCAGCCTCCCTTGCATTCTTCAAGAGCAGGGAGTTCCTCCAGGTTCCCCTCCTGGCCGCTTCTTGCCAAATACTTTTTCCTCCATTATCAGCTCACGGAATAAAATGAAACGAGTTGTTTTGCTTTTTTTGCTGAAGGCTTCACCTCTTTCCAGCTGTGACCTTGAGCAGGTAACTTTACCCTTCTGAACCTCTCTCCTCATAAATAAATAACAGTATTTACCTCTCAGGTTTGTTGAACAGATTTAATGAGAAAACATATTAAACACCAAATAGTAGAATGATTAAAAATCATTCCCGGCTGGGCGTGGTGGCTCACGCCTGTAATCCTAGCACTTTGGAAGGCCGAGGTGGGTGGATCATGAGGTTAGGAGTTCAAGACCAGCCTGGCCAACATGGTGAAACCCCGTCTCTACTAAAAATACAAAAAAATTAGTTGGGCGTGGTGGCGGGCGCCTGTAATCCCAGCTACTTGGGAGGCTGAGGCAGAGAATTGCTTGAATCCGGGAGGCAGAGGTTGCAGTGAGCTGAGATCGCACCACTGCACTCCAGCCTGGGTGACAGAGTGAGACTCTGACTCAAAAGAAAAAAGAAAAAAATCGTTCCCTTCTTTCTTACCCAAAGCTCAACAATTGCCTCTTTCTATCCTTGGTAGAAATGAAGATATTACTTACCATACAAAATAAAATACACACCTTACAGGAAAATTATGTTCATTGTCACTTTCCCCATCCACCAGCCCAGTTTCTCAGACCTCAACACCGCCTGACCTCACTCCACATCCAATTCACCCACATTCCCCCATCGCAAGATGCACTTGGTCAAAACCATTCTCATCATTTATGTGGACACAGCAGCACCCCTACGGACTCCCTGCCTCCATTCGGGCCTGCTTGAACCTGCTCAACACAAATTGGATCATTTTATGCCACTGCTAAAAAAAAACCTTCCTTTTGCTTGTAGAGTCCAGACCAGACCTCCTAAAGGAACCCACAAGCCCAGGTACAGTCAGCCTGCCCATTTTCTGGCCTCTTCCCGTCTGTTGCAGTGCCCCAGCCACTCTGGCCTTCATCAAGCCCCAGGGCCTTGGCACAACCTGTTCCCTCTGCCTGGATCTTCTCTTCCCTATTGCCTTGGTTAATTCCTTTCCATCCTACAAGTCTTCTGCAGCGAGGCTGCCCTGACCTCCCTGACCAAGTCAAGCTCCTATGAGCTCCATTAGCTCCACAAACCTGTTCTGCAAAGCCCCAGAACTCAGCTCGGTTTTCCCTTTGATCTGTGTGGTGATAACTTGAGTCCTGGACTGCAGGCCCCGTGACGGCAGGGCCTCACCAGCACTTAGCACAGGGCCTGGCACACAGTAGGTCCTCATTACTGAGACGTTGAGTGGATGCGCACATGCACGAAGGGCTGAGTAAATGAATGAATGAGGCAGTCCAGGAGAAACTCCTTACCAAAGTCTTTCTGGCCTCTGTCTCCCAGCTTGTCCCCACCCCACACCTGCCCCCAGGAGAAGTGCCTGCCTCTTCTGAGCCCTTCTCCAAGCATGGCAGGCAGGCCGGACTCGTGCCAGGCCCCAGCATGTCAGGGCCCACATGCCTTCCTGCTCCCTCAGCTCTGCTCCCTGAGGGCCTCACTCGTCTGCCACCCCTGCCACCCCTGAGCTTGCAGGAAGGCTTCTTAAATAAATGCAATGTGTGAACTGAAGGGACACGTGGATTAGTTCAGGCATAAGCAAAACACAAATACCTGCCACCTCTCGTCTGGTGTATGGAGGCCGAGTCTAAGCACAGGGTCTTTGGGGGGAGTCCTGGGTGCCCACCTTTGAGACTGAGGGTGTTCTGAGCCTTTGGCATTTCCCCAAGGGGCCTTGGTCTGGGACCAGCATGGACCTCCCACTGCAGTGACTAGCAGACACCCCATTAGGCTTGGGTGATGACCCCAAGGGGCAATCGTGCGAAATCAGGTGTCAGGAAGGGCTCCAGCTTGGGCGTGGTAAGAGAGGGAGCAGTGGCTCCCAGCACATGCTGGCTGCCAGGTTCCTCCCATCGGGTGGAATTCGCCAAGGGAGGCCATCTTTACAGCACCCCCCAGGCTGGCACTAAGGCACCATGCCTGCCCCTGAAAAGCCTTTTGATATGTCCCTGACGGAGCCTGCAGCCCCCTCCCACCTTTGCAGCAGAAAGACCCACAAGTCGGCCTGGACTAATCCCTTTTCTAAACAAAGAAAGAGGCCCGGCCTGGCCCACCATGCTCTCTTCCTGTTTGCTTTGGATTCAGCCCATAGGCCCAGCTGGCTGGAATCTTCACTCTTCTGGACAAGGCCTCTGGTCTTCCAAGTTGGTGCAGCAGGTAGCCCAAAGTTGGCTCTATAATGAGAGGTCCCTGCTCTAGGCACCAGGCCAACCCAGGCTGGGGGCACAGAGGCAGCCATGCTCTGAAGCCCCCACCTTTAGGAACACACAAAAGGGCTTCCCTCCTCCAGCCCCCTGCCACAGCCCAGGCCTGGCCACCTCCACACCCCATCGGGCAGTGGTGGCTATGCTACCCTCCCCTGTCACCCAACCCCGCCAGCACACGTCAGCAGAGGGCTCTTCCTAAGAGTGTGGGTGGGACTCTCCCATTCAAACCTGGTGCCCAACCTGCAGAGTGAAACCTCAACTCTGGCTTGGGCCTTAATACCTTCTGTGAACTTGACCCTCTGGCCTGTCCTCTTTCTACTGCCCACTGTGGCTCCAGCTGCCAGTGTCTCCCCAGATCATCGGGGCTTTTTCATACCTCTGTGACTTTGCTCATTCTGTTCCCACTGCCAGGAATGCCTTTCCTCTCCCTCTTGTCAAACTCCTACTCATCCTTCAAAACCCAACTCAGTGTCACTGCCTTATCATGCACACCAGCCCCCACTCCCCTCTGTGCTTCCCCAGTCTCCAGTTCCCACCTCTATCACAGCACTTAGGAAAATGCCACTGAGGCTGAGCGCGGTAGCTCATGCCTGTAATCTCAGCACTTTAGGAGGCCGAGGCGGGCAGATCACGAGGTCAGGAGTTCGAGACCAGCCTGGCCAACATGGTGAAACCTCGTCTCTAATAAAAATACAAAAAATTAGCTGGGCATGGTAGCAGGTGCCTGTAATCCCAGCTACTCAGGAGGCTGAGGCAGGAGAATCGCTTGAACCCGGGAGGCGGAGGTTGCAGTGAGCCGAGATTGTGCCACTGTACTCCAGCCTGGGGGATGGTGCAAGACTCTGTCTCAAAAAATAAATAAATAAATAAATAGAAATACAAAATTAGCTGGGTGTGGTGGCGCACGCCTGTAGTCCCAGCTACTTGGGGGGCTGAGGTGGAAGAATCGCTCGAATGCAAGAGGTGGAGGTTGCAGTGGGCGGAGATCGTGCCACTACACTCCAGTCTGGACGACAACAGAACGAGACTCTGTTTCAAAAAAGAAAAAAAAAAGAAAAAGAAAAATGCTATCGATGTGTTCAGAAGCCTGCTGCTGCACCCAAGCACCTCAAAGGAAGGCCTGGTGGCATCGTATGCCCCTCCATGCCTAGCACAAGGCAGGAGCCCAATACATGTTGGCCAAATGAATGACAACACCCACAGTCCTTGCCATGACCTACAGGGCCCGTGTGATCCAGCCCCCAGTGATTCTCTGGCCTCATCTCAAACGCTCTCCCCTGTCACTTCTGTGCTCCACCCCAGTGGCCTCTTTCAGTTCAAATCCAACCTGTTTTTCCCCCCTTCATTCTCCCTTCCTCCCTACACACAAGCTGATCCTTGGGCCTGGAAAGCTTCCTGCCTTTGCTTCATCCACTCCCCACTTGCCCTGGAGACTCAAGTCAGTGGTGCTGTCCCCAGGCAGCCCTCCAAGTGCCTCCATGAGGGTAGCACCAGGTGTGCCGTATCCTCTACACCTGGCGTGCAGTGGGCGGGCAACACGTGCTTGTGGAATGGGGCATCAATGCAAGAATGAGAGACAGCGGTTAAGGATGGAACTTCAGAGCCTTGATCCTCGGGACAGGTTCCACCCTCCCTACCCGACATTCCTTCCTGGGATTCTGGGCTGTGCACAAACCACCTTCGTGATCCACCTTTGTGATTATTTACTTCGTATTTTTCTTTAAATCAATTCACTTTCTTAGCCTCCTTCTGAGCGATAAAATCATGGTTGGATGTGTTAATTTATATTAACAATTCATGACTATTGATTTAAAAATTGTTCCCGGGCCGGGCGTGTTGGCTCATGCCTGTAATCTCAGCACTTTGGGAGGCTGAGGCGGGTGGATCACGAGGTCAGCAGATCGAGACCATCCTGGCTAACACGGTGAAACCTCATCTCTACTAAAAATACAAAATATTAGCCGGGCGTGGTGGTAGGTGCCTGTAATCCCAACTACTCGGGAGGCTGAGGCAGGAGAATGGCGTGAACCTGGGAGGCGGAGGTTGCAGTGGGCCGAAATCGTGCCACTGCACTCCAGCCTGGGCGACAGAGTGAGACTCCGTCTCAATAAAAAAAAAGAAAAAGAAAAAGAAAAAATTGTTCCTCTAGGTAGCTCCTAAAAGTATCTTGTCCAGTTGCACCCGCTTTGGGAACTGCTGCTCCACCCTGTATGATGTTGGGGTTGGTGGCCCTGTGGGTTGTCTTTGGCGCGGGCTCTTTCTGCCGGTGAGCAAAATGCATGTGTTCCTTTCGCTGTGAATTTCTTGACGGGGTAGAAGCCGAGCTCTCAACCCACTTCAACTAAAGCAGCCTTTCTATGGGTTTATGTATTTCTTCCCTGCCTATGTTTTAGTCCAGAAAACGTAAGTTCTTCTAAACTAAAACCAAAGCCAAAACCAAAAAACATGAAGGTTGACAACGATCATGCCAGGGCATAACTAAGTCACAGTCACAGTGTGGAAGATACCCACACTTGTGGGTGGGGAGAGGCTCCTTGGTCTCAGATGTGAAGTGCAAGAGGCTTTCTACTCTAATATGAAGACTCCAGGAGCCTGGGAGGGGCTGTGGTCGGGAGAGCTGAGCACCCGTGGCCGGGTGAGCTGCTGTGTTATCCATGCTCCATCCCCGACCACTGGGTCCTTGGGTAGGCCCCACCCACTCCCACTCAGTGTCCCTGACTGTGAACTATGAGACTGGGAGCTCAGGGACAACCTGGGGTTCATTGTCTGCTCTGAGGGAGCAGTGAGCGAGAAGGGTAGGGACGAGGCTGGGGCTGGGCCAGGGCCAGGGCACACTCTGTCCCCGCAGGCCCCTGGCTTTCTCCCAGGCTTCTGAGGCCTCCGCCCATAGCTGCATCACCCCAGGGTGCTTCCTCTGGGAGCCTTGGACATTGCCCCTCCTGCAAGAACCTCAGAAGGGCCCAGTGGGAAGTTGCCTCTCATCAGCCTCTTCAGCCCAATTCGGGGCACACAGGAGGGAAGGAGCAGAGGCATTTGTGGGTGGGGGAAGTACACATAGGGGTTGTGTGGGGCCACAGATCCTGCCTGGCAACTCCTGTCTGCCAAATGGGGGGGTGATTGTCCTGGTGAGACACATGGTAGGTGAAACTGAGCACCTACTATGTGCCCTACCAGGAAAATCACCCCCATTTGGCAAATGAGGACACTGAGGCACAGAAAGGTTAAGTGATTTGCCCAAGGTCACACAGCTAGTTAGCAGCAGGTTCAACAGCTTAACTACATATGCCTCCTAAAAATGTCCTCCCATACAGCCCCTCACATCTACTGTGGCCGTGCCGAGGAGGGGAGTTGAAGACCACAGGAGAAGACACACACCCATTGGGCCAGACCAGGGCTGGGAGCTGGGGGTAGTTCTCAGAAGTAGAACTTGTTAGCCAGGGAGTGCTGGGGGCTGCTTCCAGACACAGGCCTGTGGAGGACCCACATCTTGCCTCCAAGGTGTGACTTCGACCACTGTAGGGCCAGGAGTGACAGGCACCCGGGGTGAAGCCCGGGCTAGGGATAGATGGCTGCCAGCCTATGTGAATAAGGACACCCCAGGGCCTCGGTGTGCGGCTGACACACTGTCCATGCCATGCCTCCACGGCTGTCCAGGAGCCCCAGCATAGGGTTCCAGATCTCCCACCAGAGCCAGCCCAGGAACTGGACCCAGTTCCAATACCTTGGCTCCTTCCGACATGGGGACCCCCATCTATGTCCTCAGAATGCCTAGCGTACAATTCTTATAGCGATGGGGCTGGAGGCCTTAGCTTAAAGGCTGTAGGGGTGTAAGGAGCGCCAGCGTGTAACGAAGGTCTCATTCCCCAGAAGGCTCTGGGGGAAGCACAGGGCAGGGAGCTGGGCTGCCTCAAGACACTGGGCCGGTTTCCCCATCTGTGAAGTGGGAGCAGCGCTGTGGGTGGCCTCCTTGCACTCACAGTGTGTCCTTGGAGGCTAGGGCTCCACAGGAAGGTGGCTGAGAGTGGATGAGGGCCGCATGGGCCCAGCACACCCTCCTACAGGGAGAGGGGAGTCCACCCTCTTCCCTGCCCAGCTCCCCCATACCCACTGGGGCTAGCCAGCCTTCCTGTGGGACAGAGGCCGTCCCCACTTCCTCCCGGTCGCCCCTACCCCACACGCCCACCTCCCCTCCACAAAACACATGCCCTGAGGGGCCCTCTGGTCCAAGCCTCCCCTTTCACAGGTGAATTAACTGAGGCCCAGTAAGGCCAGGGCGTTTAGAGACTCAGGGATGAAGCCACATCAGACCTCAGGTCTGGCTGAGACCAGGGCTCTGACCACCCCCGAACACGGCCTGGTGGGTTGCAGTCCAGGGGCTGAGGTGGGGGAGGAGTGGGGATCAAGTCACAAAACCCCAGGACATAGCCCACCTGGGCCGTCCCTGCCCACCGCACTGCTGGGGGAGGTTCTGGAGTCATTTGGGGAAAGGATCCCATTGGCCCTGTTTAGGGGACCTCTTCCCAGACCAAGAGTGGATTGCAATGGGGCCCTGGATCTGTCTCAGTTGCTCACCAGGGAGGGCGTGGAATAGGCTCCACAACCCCCAAACCTCGGTCCCCATCCATGCCCCGGCATCTTGGCCGGGTTGTAGGAGCGAGGGAGAACGCGACTGTAACGCGGGCGTTGAGCACCTAGAGTTCCCCTTCCTCTTCACTGAGAGCTGCGGCGGAGGCTTTAGACCGAGGAGCGAGATCTAAGGTTAAAGAAGGGGCCTCTGAGCCCAGTGTTGGCCAGAGACCCCACAGGCGGGCCGGGTTCGCCCTTTGCCTTCGGCCGCGCTCCGCCCACCAGAGACAGAGTGGCCGCGGCCGAGCCGGGTCCACCGGCCGCAGCTGAGCTCCGCTCCGCCGCCCTCCCCGTCCGTCCTCCCCAGGCTCCCGCCGCCCTCGCCCACCCTGGGGCCCCCTCCCCAGATGGGAGCCCCTCCGACCCCTGCGAGGCCCGCTGGGGACCCACTTGGCCGCGAGATCGTAGTGGGAGCTCGGCTAAAAGAATTCTTTGCTTTCCCTGGCCCTCAGTTTACCCATCTGGGAAGAGGGGCGTCGCGGCCGCAGAAGTCCAGCTCCGCACGCGCCAAGCGCTGGGTCTGCAGCTCCCTCGGTTCCCGCGCACCCAACTGCCCCGCGACCCCTACCCGCGCCCGCAGCCCCCGCCCTCCCGCCCCACTTGCCTGGGCCGCCGGGCGCTGGACCCTGGACCCTGGCGGGTTCCGAGCTGCGCCGCCGCCGTCCCTGCCCCGCCAGCACTGGACTCCTCCTTTCCCGTCTTTTTAAAGGGAAGTAACCGGACCCGACCACTACTCCACCCGATTCACCCCTAGCGGGCCGCCCGCCCGCAGCTCCGCCCGGGCTCCTCCCCCGTCCGCCCGCGGCTTCCCGGGAGCCCCCCAGGGCTCCTCCGCTCCTCCGACGGCCCGGCCTTCCCCCCGGGGCCTGGGATGCACCAGGGCTCCTGCTGCCCCCGACGGGGTCCCTGTCGCCGCAGCCCGCGGGCCCCGCCGGCCACATCTGGACGGCATCTGCCGCGGGGGAGGGGCTCAGAGCCTCGCCCTGAGTGTCCCGCAGGGAGCCTTGTGCATCCGGGGCAGGAAGCCAGCGCATCCCGTGCAGACGGGTGGTGCAGATAACGGACCCGCCACGGCACGCAATTCAACTTTCTTGGTACCTGGGACTCGTAGTTCAGAAGGCGCAGTAGGACGACCTTGCGAAAAAGCACCGGAGTCGGGAACACGCGCTTCTCATTTTTTTCTTTTTCCTTTATTTGTTTTTGAGACAGAGTCTCGCTCTGTCGCTCAGGCTGGAGTGCAGTGGTGCTTTCTCCGCTCACTGCAACTTCCTCCTCCTGGGTTCAAGCGATTCTCCTGCCTCAGCCTCCCGAGTAGCTGGAACTACAGGCGCACGCCACCACGCCTGGTTAATTTTTGGAGTTTTAGTAGAGACAGGGTTTCACCATGTAAGGCTGGTCTCGAACTCCTGACCTCAAGTGATCCGCCCGCTTCGGCCTCCCAAAGTGCTGAGATTACAGGCGTGAGCCACCGCACCTGGCCTGCGCCTCTCATCTTGATCCTGCTTGCAGAGGTTGTGCAGCCGCCGGAGCCCCGCCAGGGTGGGGCTCCCTGTCTCTGAGCAGCTTTAATGGGCGGTACCAGATAATATTTGTATTGGTTCCCTGTGGCTGCGGTAACACAAACATAAAACAACACCAATTTACTATCTTACAAGTTTTGTAAAATCAGAAGTCCAAAATGGGTCCCGCTGGACTAAAAGCAAGGGGGTTGAGGGATACAGCTTTCTTGAGGCTGGAAGGGAACCTGTTTCTTTGGCTTTTCTGGCTTCTAGAAGCTGCCCACATTCCTTGGCTGGTGGCCCCATCCATCTTCAAAGCCAGCAGTGGCCCACCAGTCTCTCACAATCTGTCACTCTGACACCAACTGTTCTGCCTCTTGCTTCCACTGGTGAGCATCTTTGTGATTACATCGGGCCTACCCAGATAATCCAGGGTAATCTTTCTATTTTAAATCAATGGATTGGCAACTTGAATTCCACCTGCAACTGTAATTTCCCTTCGCGGGGTAGCATAACATATTCACAGATTCTGGGCATTAGAACCAGGGCATCTTTTGAGGAGGAGGATATGATTATGTCTACCACAATATTCAAGCCGACTTCCAGAATTTCAGATTTATAATCAAATTTAAGCTCTTCCTTATCCATGATTGGAATCCTTGGGACAGTTAAAGTCTTGCACTGCATGGTCCAAATTGATGGCTTTGTGACTGGCTGTTTTATTATTTTACTTGCACCTGCTCTTCTTTTGGAAACTTCATGAAGGACCAGGGTACCTCTAAGTAGCAGCCTTGCTTCTCCTTCCTAATTTGCTCTGTACTCTTAAAAACCAGGTCACAAACATATTGGAATATAGAATTGTGTGTAAAGTAAGAGTAAGTAGGCTCTGAGCGAGACCTGAGAGGCTATTTTGTTTTTTTTCTCTCTCCAGTCTCATGCATGTTTGACTCTCTCCACTATCATATCTGGCATAATCTCCTCCATGTCTGACAAGCCAAGGAAAACACTACATCAGGCCAGGAGAGAATCTTCCCCCCGGGGCTCTGCCTCTCCCGCCCAGGCTCTGCGGAGATTTTAAGAGGAGTAAAGATCCTGCTGTGGCAGAAGTGCAACCCAGCTTTCTGGAGGGCAGTTTGGGGATAGGAATGAAGATCACTTTCAGAAATTTAGCCTGAAGAGGCTGGGCGTGGTGGCTCATGCCTGTAAGGCAGGTGGATCACCTGAGGTCAGGAATTCAAGGCCAGCCTGGGCAACCTGGTGAAACTGTGTCTGTACTAAAACACAAAAATCAGCCAGGTGTGGTGGCGTGTGCCTGTGGTCCCACCTACTTGGGAGGCTGAGGCACGAGAATCGCTTGAACCTGGGAGGCAGAGGCTTCAGTGAGCTGAGATCACATGACTGCACTCCAGCCTCGACTACAGAGCAAGACTGTCTCAAAAAAATAAATAAATAAATTTAGCCTAAGGAAATAGAATATTTATGTGCAAGGCTTTTCACTGCAGTATTACTTATAATACTGGAAAATCAGAAATAGCCTAAATGGGCTGGGCGTGGTGGCTCATGCTTGTAATCCCAGCACTTTGGGAGGCCGAGGCAGGCAGATTACAAGGTCAGGAGTTCGAGACCAGCCTGGCCAACGCAGTGAAACCCTGTCTCTACTAAAAATACAAAAATTAGGTGGGCCTGGTGGTGGGTGCCTGTAATCCCAGCTACTGGGGAGGTTGAGGCAGGAGAATCTCTTGAACCCGGGAGGTGGAGATTGCAGTGAGCCGAGATTGCGCCACTACACTCCAGCCTGGGTAACAGAGAGAGACTCTGTCCCCCACCTGCGAAAAAAAAAATGAAGAGACAGTGCTTGCTCCTGCAGAAAGAAAATTCGTGGGCTCATAAACATGTAAAAAGATGTTCAATAACTCACTTATTAAGAAAATGAAAATTATAACTACAAAAGATACTATTCTTCACTTACCAGATCAGCAAAGATAAAAAGCAGTTTGGTAGGTCAGGCACAGTGGTTCATGTCTGTAATTCCAGTACTTTGGGAGGCTGAGGCAGGAGAATCACTTAAAACCAGGTGGGCCACGTGGCAAAACCCTGTCTCTACCAAAAAAAAAAAATTAGCCGGGCGTGGTGGCATGTGCCTGTAGTCCCAGCTACTTGGAAGGCTGAGGTGGGAGGATTGCTTGAGCCTGAAAAGTCAAGGCTGCAGTGAGCCATGATTGTGTCACTGCACTCCAGCCGGAGCGATAGAGTGAGTCTCTGTCTCAAAAAAAAAAAAAAAAGTTCGGTAACACACTATTCGCAAGGGTGGGAGGAAAACAGGCAATCCCCTGCATTGCTGGTTGGTGTGTAGACTGACTCGACCTCAAAAGAGAATATTTGGGCAGTATTTATCAAACATATAAACGCATGTCCTGTTTGACTTGGCACTTCCAGAAATTTATCCTACAGATAATGCTCACACGTAAGTGAAAGGAATACACAAGGCTTTCCACTGCATCGCTGCAACATTGAGCCAAAACCACAATGACTTTTGCACCAATCTAATAGCTGGAGACAACCTAAATGTCCACCAATAGAGATGGGATAAATGAATGATTATTGTATGCCCTGCAATGGAATGCATACGGCTATCAAAAATAACTAGGATTCTCCTTACAGAACGCTCCCCAGGACAGGTCGTTTAGTAATAAAACCTAGACGCAGAGCAGTGTTCAAGTCGTTTATCAATTGTACTTAAATGGAAAAAGCACAGAGACACACAATTTGCTTTTATATGTGCATGCGCTGATAACACGAGTTGTTTCCCAGGAAGGAAACTGGAGCTGGAGAACAGGGTGGGAAACACATTTTTCAGCATATCCTTTTGTTCTCTTGAATCTTGAACCATGTGAATACCGTGTCTAATCAAAATATAAATAAAATTAAACATGAAGATGAAAGACCAGAAGATTAACAGGTTTTATAATATAATTTTTTTTTTTGAGATGGAATTTTGCTCTTGCTGCCCAGGCTGGAGTGCAATGGCGCAATCTATCTCACCGCAACCTCCGCCTCCTGGGTTCAAGCGATTCTCCTCCCTCAGCCTTCCGAGTAGCTGGAGTTACAGGCACGTGCTACCACACCCACCTAATTTTGTATTTTTAGTAGAGACAGGGTTTCTCCATGTTGGTCAGGCTGGTCTGGAACTCCCAACCTCAGGTGATCCACTTGCCTTGGCCTCCCAAAATGTTGGTATTATAGGCGTGAGCCACTGCGCCTGGCTATAATATAAAAATTTGAATGCCAGGTGAGGTGGCTCACATCTGTAATCCCAGCACTTTGGGAGGCCAAGGCAGGGGCATCGATTGAGGCCAGGGCAACATAGCAAGACCCCATCTCTATTTTAAAAACTTTTTTTAACTTGGCTGGGCGCAGTGGCTCATGCCTACAATCCCAGCACTTTGGGAGGCAGAGTCAGGTGGATCACCTGAGGTCAGGAGTCCCGGCCAACATGGTGAAAATCTGTCTCTACTAAAAATACAAAAATTAGCCGGGCATGGTGGCAGGCACCGGTTATCCCAGCTACTCAGGAGGCTGAGGCAGGAGAATCACTTGAACCTAGGAGACAGAGGTTACAGTGAGCTGAGATCGCACCATTGCACTCTAGCCTGGGCGACAAGAGCAGAACTCTTTCTCAAAAAAAAAAATAAATAAAAATTATAAACTTATATTTTTGGATGAAATGATTTGATGTCTCAGGTTTGCTTTGACCTAATCCAGAAGGGGTGGAGAAGTCAGGAATGCTCAGTACAGCATGATTTAAAATAGGGGAAAATCAGAAACAATTAGATGTTCAGTAATGGAGGACTGGTTAAATAAATTATGGGCTTCTATATGAAAAAAGTACTATGCTACCATTTAAAAAATAATAAATCATAGCTGGACGGGGTGGCTCACGTCTGTAATCCCAGCACTTTGGGAGGCTGAGGCAGGCGGATCACCTCAGGTCGGGAGTTCGAGACCAGCCTGACCAACATGGAGAAACCCCATCTCTACTAAAAATACAAAAATAGCCGGGCATGGTGGCGCATGCCTGTAATCCCAGCTACTCAGGAGGCTGAGGCAGGAGAATCACTAGAACCCAGGACGCAGAGGCTGCGGTGAGCCGAGATCGCGCCACTGCACTACAGCCTGGGCAACAAGAGCAAAACTCTGTCTCAAAATAATAATAATAATAATAATAAATCATATTTTAGAAGTCTTGAAAGAGTACTTTCTGTTTTGTTTTGCTAATAATCGTGGAGTGGGAAGACCTTTTTAGGTATATGAAATCCATACTCCACAAATGAAAAGACCGCTACAGTTGACTACATAAAAGTAAAAATCTCTGCATTGCACAACCACCACAAGCAAAGTCAAAAAGAACCCTCCATACCAGGGGAAAATTAGCTATATGTTGCTAATTGTTGACTCTCAGAGATGGGTATATTGAGGGTTCATTATTACTGTTATTTTTTAGTGTGTTTTCAAATTTCCATAACAAAAGGAAAACTTAAATATATACAAACTTCTGTATGGCAAAAGCCAAATATTACACTGGACAATAATATTTGCAACACATATAAACAACAACAGATTAATATCAATAATGTCCTAAAAAGGTCCTACAAGGTGTTTGTAAAAAACACAAAAACAGGCCAGGCGCAGTGGCTCACGCCTGTAATCCCAGCACTTTGGGAGGCTAAGGCGGGAGGATCACGAGGTCAGGTGATCAACACCATCCTAGCTAACATGGTGAAACCCCGTCTCTACTAAAAAATAATAATAATAATACAAAAAATTAGCCGGGCGTGGTGGTGGTAGCCTGTTACTCCCAGCTACTTTGGAGGCTGAGACAGCAGAATGGCGTGAACCCAGGAGGCGGAGCTTACAGTGAGCCAAGATCATGCCACTGCATTCCAGCCTGGGCAACAGACTGAGACTCCGTCTCAAAATAAATAAATAAACAAACAAACATTAGGGCAGAATAGGACTTGGGAAAATAAAATAAAATAAAAATAACACAACTGAAAACTGGGCAAAGGATTAGATCTGAAACTTCACAGAGGAGGAAATTTTAAAAGCCAACTAACAGGTGAAAAGATGTTTAACCTTAGTCATACTCAGGAAACACAATTTCAAAACAATGAGATGTCAGTTTTCACTCATGATGTTGGCCAAGGTCTAGACCAACGGATAACATCTAGAGTCGGCCAGGGTGTGGGGAACTGGGATCCCCCCACAGTCCTGGGGCACATGGGAATCGCTATGAATAAAATGGCAAGCCCTATTCACAATTTAACCACAGCTACCCTTTCATCCAGTGATCCTGTTTTGGGGAATTTATCCTAAACCCAGGGAGTAACGAAACTACTGCTTAAACCATTCATGCAGGAGGAGGCTTATTAGAGCATTCCTTGTTCCAGAAGAAAAATAAGCCAAAATGTCTGTAGAGCACCCTTTAAACAAGTGAATAAAGGTCCACAGGAAACACTGTACACAGTCAACAGAGCGTGTGTGCTAATTCTGTATGTATCAACTTGGAATGATGTCCATTAGTACATTTTTATGTTCAAAAGCAAGTTCCAAGCAATGCATTTCATCTCACCCTCTATTACAACAGCCCCAGGGATTGTCCCCATTTTATAGAGGAAGCTGATGGCTCAAGCGTGAGTAACCACCCCAGGCCAGTGCCCAGCTTGTGTCAGACCTTCCGAGGAAGCCACATCTGTCTGACCCAGCAAAGCTGCAGTGTCCTCTCTCTGGGTGCGTCATTCGGGTGTATTGTCATGAGTGCTGGGATGAAATGGAAATGAACTTGCCAAATTATTAACCCACTCTGCCTCAGTGAGGTTGACTTGAGCCAGGGGTGCGTTGGGGGAGGGAGACAGGGGAGAGACTATCCATTTTTTCCTTATATGCTTGTTTATTCTTTGAATTGTTAGAACGTGAGATTTTCATAGCAACCACCCACCACTACAAAACCATTAAAATACTGCTTAAAGGGTGAGGTGCAGTGACTCATACCTGTAATTCCAGCACTTTAGGAGGCAGAGGAGGTTGGATTGCTTGAGGCCAGGAGTTCAAGACCAGCCTGGCCAACATGGCAAAACCCTGTCTCTACTAAAAATACAAAAATACCTGTAATTCCTGCTTTTTGGGAGGCTGAGGCACAAGAGTTGCTTGAACACAAGAGGCAGAAGTTGTAGTGAGCTGAGATCGTGCCATTGCACTCCAGCCCAGGCGACAGAGTAATACTGTCTCAAAAAAAAAAAAAAGAAAAAGGAAAAAGAAAAGAAAAGAAAAGGTGGAGGTGGGAGGGGCAGGCAGGACTCGGAATGATGCCTCCCTGCTCATCCTGCGTGGCATCCCTTGCTGCCACCTCCATCTCAGTAACTCAGCCCCACGTGGTGCTCGGAAGAGCCCTCGGGAGAGGGTGTGTCATCTCAGGGTGTGGCAGCTTAGTGGGGGACTTTCCCCAAAGACCCCTTCTCTAGGTTGGAGGCCCTTGGTGAGGACGGGAGCAGCTGTTTCTAAACCTCCCTCTCCCCACAAGCTTAAGCAGCACAGGCTGCCTGCAGGCACTTGGGTCAGCTGTGTGTATGCGTGGCTCCCGTGCACCGAGGATGACTGGTCTACCTGGGCAACAACAGCAGGGATAATAAGCTCCGTGGGCGCAGGGTTCCTGCCTGCGCTGTTTTCCACTGTATGCCAGCACTTAGCACAGGACTTGGCACATATAGGGCGAACTAAAGAACCAAAGCAGGGCATGATGGTGTGCATCTGTCATTCCAGTTTCTCAGGAGGCTGAGGTGGGAGGATCGCTGGAGCCCAGGCCTTTGAGGTCAGCCTGGATAGAATGGTGAGATGACAGAAACCCCCACACTGTGACGAGGGAGGACAGGAGAAGGTGAGTGTCCATGGGGCACTGTTGAGGAATGAGGTGCATTGCCAGATGGATAGGTGGAGGGATGGTGTCCGTAGCAGAGGGACCAACATTTCCAAAAGCAGGGGGTCCGGTGCATGGCAAGGGGGAGGCTGGAGTGCTCAGGGACAGTGGAGCCCTGAATGCCGAGCTAGGGAATTGAGCTCTATTCCTGGGAATCCTGAATCCCTGATGAAGTTGGAGAAAAGGACACTGATGGAATTAGATTTGCCTTTTAGAGAGAGCCCCTGGGGACAGTTTGGGGACCAGATTGGAAGGGTGCCAGGTAGGAGGCAGGAAGAGCAGTTGGTGGCGGGTGTGGGGGTGGGGTGCCCTCCAGAGACAGAAGGAGAGCAGTTCAGGGATATTCCAGAGGTGGCTTCAGGAGGCCTGGTGACCAGCAGTGGGGGAGGGAGTCAGGGGAATGGGGCACCAGGGCTGCTGCTGGGCCTGGGGAGGGCAGTGCTAGAGTCAGTACTTCCTGGCGCTGAGATTTTTTTTTTCAATTTCTTATTGCTGTTGTTTTCAAGAACTCAGTTTGGATTTTATTATAAAATTGATTAAAAACACATTTTTGAAAAAAAAAAAAAAAGACAAAGAGTAGCTTTTACAATGAACTTTCTTGGGAACTTTCTCAGGAAGTGGGAAAGGGCCTGTTGTTGTCCAGGCTGTGGAAGCGATGGAAAGGACCTAGAGCCCACAGAGGTCCCTGAGGTGGCAGCAGGGTGGGGCAGAGTGGGGTGGGGGGACGAATGGACCAGGCAGGTGGGGACGCCAAGTCCTGCATGGCACCCCTCGGCGGGCTCCCTCCCCAGTGTCCCCTGGATGCCACACCTAAGCATGGATGTGGTTCCCCCAGGAGTCCCCCAGGGCAGGGCAGGGCAGGGCAGGGACCCTGCAGAGGAATGCTGGGTAGGAGGCAGCTTTGCGGTCAGACAGACTTGGCTTCCTCAGAAGGTCTGATACAAGCTGGGCACTGGCCTGGGGTGGTTACTCACGCCTGAGCCATCAGCTTCCTCTGTAAAATGGGGACAATCCCTGGGGCTGTTGTAAGAATTAAATGAGAAAAATCCTGTACAGCATTTAGCAACGCCCAGCCCTTAAGAAGCCCTTGGAGAGGAGCCCCCCAGGGATTGTCTTAGTGGGTCTCTGACCAGGTGGTGTGGCTCACACCTCCAAGCTGTCCCCTCTATGGAGTGGGTTGGGTGGGGGTGGGAGAGGAGACCTCATGCCTTCCGATCTGTCCTGGGCATGAGGTCTCCTCTTCTCCATCACGGATGTCCCACCCACTCCCACGGGTTCACCATCTCCCTGGACACCATCCTCCATTTTCATCCATGGCCTAAGACGTTCTGCCCAGCCCCCTCCACAGAACCAGCTCCTTGTAGTCATCTGAACCGGGCATCCTGGGGGCTCTCAAATATACCTCCAAACCTGACCCTGCCATCCTGCCCCTACATCTTGGCCACGGGTGCCACCCCCACCAGGCTCTTTGCCTCCCTGTCCCCTATCCAATCGGCCTCAATTCTGCTCAATTCTGCAGCCACTGCCCTGTGCCCTGCCTTAGGGGAGGACGCGGCAGCCGCTCACTGGCCACTCCAGCCTCCTGGGTGGTCCCCCTGCCCTCACCACAACCTCTGCTCCACTGGCAGCCGGACTGACCTTTTGGAGATGTCACTGTCTCCCTCTCTCTCCCCTAAATTGTTGAAAACCCTTCAGGACTCCACCAATGCCAAGGTCAAACTCCATGCAAAGCATCACGCTGCCTCCTCTCCCACCATCAATGCATCAGCCTTTCCCTGGACTTGCAGCGGCCCCCTTGCCTCTCTCCCCTGGGAGGGGGACTGGCGGCAGGCTCCCCCACATGGAGTCTGCTCCCTCCTGAGTGTGCCCAGCACCGGCATAAGGCAGACTGCCAGTAAAAGAGGGCTGAGGACGGGCTGGTGGTGCTCGGGGGTTCTGTCACCTGAGCGGTCCCTCAGGTGGCTGCATTCCTGGAATTTCTCTTCTTCTGAGCCCTCAGGAGGCCGTAGCGGTTCCAATCACCCAACTTGGCCCGTATTGCTCCAGGGCACCTGGAGAAAGGACCCTGACTGTCTTGGGAAGAGGCCCACCTGCATCCGGCCTCCCTAGCCCTCAGATCTGCATGAAACATGGCTCCCACGACTGGCTGCCTACGGGGGAAGCGGGGCCACAGGCTGAGTGGTCACTGAAATTCACTCCAGGCTTCTGGGGGCTGGAGCCTGCACACAGCTGGAGGTTTCAGGGAAGGGTTAGGCCAGACCCCCAGTCCGACACTTGTACCTTTGAAGGGGGCAGAGTGTGGCAGTTAAGGATCAGGCTTCATATCTTAGCTGTGACACTTATTAGCTGAGTGGCCCTGGGTAAGTCACTTCTCTGTGCCTCAGTTTCCCCACCAGCAGATGGTAACGATGCTTTGCCTCTCAGGGTGGTAGTGAGGAGTGAGCGAATGCATGAGAAACGTGCCGGGCAGCAGGGCTCCGTGCATCCTGGCCATCTCATACCATCATTCCAGGCAGTTCCGGGCCTCGTAGCCTCTGACTCCATGCGCCCTCCTTCAGCCTCAGTCCCAGGCCTCCTGCTCCCCATGGGGGTGGCCCAAGACCCTAGGGCTCAATGATGTAATGACAAAAGTGTTTAGCAACCGGCAGAGAGTGGGCGCAGGGTGCAGGGCATTGGCCCTGACTTTAGCACTTACCAGTTTCCATGGTGTAAATAAATAACCCTGCCCTGTCCAATTTCAAGCTGCTGTGGATGTGGAGTTGGGAACAGATGCCCAGTGGCACACCAGGGTATGATGTCTCCATCGCACAGATACAAGAGGCGTGGATAACCTCAAAAGCAGAAATGATAGTCAGACCTGTTAACATAATCAGGAAGCGGTGAGTGTTGCATATTACCTTTGCTCTTTTGACATACTTCGTGAGCATATGTATTTTAATTTTTAATGATGGCTATGCTTGACAACTGACCCATGACATTACTGAAATGTGCACAGCTGGCTCTCCCAAGCAAGTCCAAGTTGGCCCCAGCCCCCTGCGGTGCTGTTCTGTGCTGTCTCGCCCCGGGCACCAGGACCTGCTCTGAATCAAACTCTGTGGGGCCTGGCTTCAGCCCGCCTTGTCTTCATCCCACGTGCCACTCTTTGGAACACCATGTTTAAGCAGGGGCCATCTCTGGGTTTCTCTGTGTAGCCCGTGTTCAATCCTAAGGACCCTCACTCCTGGACCCTTGTCTGCTAGTCACCTTCCACCCAAGGTTAAAAAGCACAGGGTTTCTAGCCAGGTGTGGTGGCGTGCGCCTATAGTCCCAGCTACTCAGGAAGCTGAGGCAGGAGAATTGCTTGAACCCGGGAGGCAGAGGTTGCAGTGAGCCAAGATCACGCCACTGCACCCCAGCCTGGGTGACAGAGCGAGACTCTGTCTCAAAAAAAAAAAAAAAAAGCACACAGCGTTTGGATTCAGGCACACCTGGCTCCCATTCTGGACCTGACCTTTCACAGCTGTGTGACCATCAGCAAGTAAGTTAATCCCAAAGAGCCTCATTTGTCTCATCTGTATAATATGGATAATTCACTGACAGGTCACCTCAAAAAAGTTTCCTTGAGTCCCTTGGTCGTCCCTCCCTCCCACCCGTCTCCCCAACTCCATTCCCAGGCAGCTACTCATCTGCTTTCTGTCACTATAGATTGGTTTGCATTTTGTAGAATTTTTTTTTTGAGACAGAGTCTTGCTCTGTTGCCCAGGCTGGAGGGCAGTGGCACGATCTCAGCTCACCGCAACCTCCACCTCCCAGGTTCAAGCGATTCTCCTGCCTCAGCCTCCCAAGTAGCTGGGATTACAGGCATGCGCCACCAAGCCTGGCTAATTTTTTTTTTTTTTTTTTGTATTTTTAGTAGAGACGGGGTTTCACCATGTTGGTTAGGCTGGTCTTGAACTCCTGACCTCATGATCTGCCCACCTTGGCCTCCCAAAGTGCTGGGATTACAGGTGTGAGCCACCATGCCAGGTGGACTTTTGGTTTTGTCTGCAGCCTGGCTAGTTTGAGTCTAGGCTTTCCGCCTTCCCTTTGAGCCTGTGAGAGCCTCCCCACAGCCCTTCAGCGAGTGCCTTTCTGGGTCGGTTCTCTTTGCACTGGGAATCCTGACTGGTGCAAGGGAGCCGCTGTGTTCCCATTTCCCAGCTGAGGAAACACAACAGAGAGAGGTTAGGTGTGTTGCCCAAGGTCACACAGTTGGAAGTGGCAGAGCCAGGATTCAAACCAAGTTCACGTCTCCTTCAGGGCTTTAGGACTATGTATCATAGTAAAGTGCCCTCTCACGCACCATTCTGACCACCTGGAAGTGGGCAGATAAGGGAGTGGCTCAGGGTCACACAGTGAGACAGGAAGCCAGGCCTGTGCCCCCACCACACAGTGCCTCCTGCCCTCAAGGCTGAGTAGAGCATGGAGCTTCACGCACGTTGAGAGGGAAATGGAAGGAGTTGAATGCATTCATTGATTTGTTGAGCAATCTCACACTTACTGACAGCTGAATATGGGTCAGGCACTGTCCCAGGCACCAGCAAGGCAGCAGCAAAACAACAGTGAAAAAGAGAGTCGACATGGCACACACACTCACATCGGGTGACAAGCGCCACAGAGGACAAAGTGGGGTGAGGGATGGGGAGTGAGGGAAGAAGTGGCTGCTTCAGCCAGGTGGGACCGGGAAGTCCTCTGCAGGTGAAGGCTGAGAGAAGTGAGGAGCAAGGGGGACCTGAAGACAGAGGCAGAGGGGATGGCAAGACAAAGGCCCTGCGTGGGAATGAGCCCGGCAGGTTTGAGAAGCATAAAGGCCAGTGTGGCTGGAAGGAGGGAGCCAGGCAGGGGTGCAAGATGAGGATGTGGGGTGGGTGGGGACAGCTAAGCAGGGCCTTGGATTTCTTTGAGGCTGGTGGGAAGCTTTTGGGAGGCTTTAAAGGCTGCAGGGCAGTGGGGGTCTGATGAATGCATGAGGTGGTTCCCTCTGAGGTGGAGCAATGACATGAGCCACAAGGAGACAGAGGGGGAGGCAGAGACACTGCTGAGGGGCCTGAGGGGTTGTCGTGGTGTCCGGGCAGGGACACTGGGGTGGAGGATACAGTGGTGACATGTGGGCTCCAGGACCACTGACTATCGTGCAGGATCTGGTGCTGGTGGGCACTGAGTTCCCAGGGAGGGAAACTCGTGTCAGGGATGAGAAGACAGGGGCTGGGGATGCCGGGGACTGTGGGCCCAGAGCAAAGGGGAGCTGTGACACCCAGAGAAAGGGTGGCCTTTGGCCTCTCCAGGGCAGGGGAGCCCAGGGCAGTTGGGCAGAGCTGGGCTGGGGCTGAGCCAGTTGGGCTGACAAGAAGGCTTGGGAGGGACCTGACAAGGAGGACTTGCTTCAGGGTGTCAACCTGTACCAGGCTCAGGCTGCAAGGCCAGGTAGTGTCACCGTAACCCTCACCTGGTTGACACAGGGTCTGGACCCAAGGATTTCCTTCCAACCCTGTAATATCATTATGTACTTTAAACAGCTACTGGGCTCCCCCTCCCCCTCTCTCTCCCTCTCCCTCGTCTCCCTCTCCCCACGGTTTCCCTCTCCCTCTCTTTCCACGACCTCCCTCTGATGCCGAGCCGAAGCTGGACTGTACTGCTGCCATCTTGGCTCACTGCAACCTCCCTGCCTGATTCTCCTGCCTCAGCCTGCCCAGTGCCTGCGATTGCAGGCGCGCGCCGCCACGCCTGACTGGTTTTCGTATTTTTTTGGTGGAGACGGGGTTTCGCTGTGTTGGCCGGGCTGGTCTCCAGCTCCTAACCATGAGTGATCCGCCAGCCTCCGCCTCCCGAGGTACCGGGATTGCAGACGGAGTCTCGTTCACTCAGTGCTCAATGGCGCCCAGGCTGGAGTGCAGTGGCGTGATCTTGGCTCGCTACAACCACCTCCCAGCCGCCTGCCTTGGCCTCCCAAAGAGCCGAGATTGCAGCCTCTGCCCGGCCGCCACCCCGTCTGGGAAGTGAGGAGCGTCTCCGCCTGGCCACCCATCGTCTGGGATGTGAGGAGCCCCTCTGCCTGGCTGCCCAGTCTGGAAAGTGAGGAGCGTCTCTGCCCGGCCGCCATCCCATCTAGGAAGTGAGGAGCGTCTCTGCCCTGCCGCCCATCGTCTGAGATGTGGGGAGCGCCTCTGCCCCGCCGGCCCGTCTGGGATGTGAGGAGCGCCTCTGCCCGGCCACGACCCCATCTGGGAGGTGAGGAGCGTCTCTGCCCCGCCGCCCCGTCTGAGAAGTGAGGAGACCCTCAGCCTGGCAGCCACCCCGTCTGGGAAGTGAGGAGCGTCTCCGCCCGGCGGCCACCCCGTCCGGGAGGGAGGTCGGGGGTCAGCCCCTGCCAGGCCAGCCGCCCCGTCCAGCAGGGAGGTGGGGGGGGTCAGCCCCCCGCCCGGCCAGCCGCCCCGTCCGGGAGGTGAGGGGCGCCTCTGCCCGGCCGCCCCTACTGGGAAGTGAGGAGCCCCTCTGCCCGGCCGCCACCCCGTCTGGGAGGTGTACCCAACAGCTCATTGAGAACGGGCCATGATGACAATGGCGGTTTTGTGGAATAGAAAGGGGGGAAAGGTGGGGAAAAGATTGAGAAATCGGATGGTTGCCGTGTCTGTGTAGAAAGAAGTAGACAGGGGAGACTTTTCATTTTGTTCTGTACTAAGAGAAATTCTTCTGCCTTGGGATCCGGTTGATCTGTGACCTTACCCCCAACCCTGTGATCTCTGAAACATGTGCTGTGTCCACTCAGGGTTAAATGGATTAAGGACGGTGCAAGATGTGCTTTCTTAAACAGATGCTTGAAGGCAGCATGCTCCTTAAGAGTCATCACCACTCCCTAATCTCAAGTACCCAGGGACACAAACACTGCGGAAGGCCGCAGGGTCCTCTGCCTAGGAAAACCAGAGACCTTTGTTCACTTGTTTATCTGCTGACCTTCCCTCCACTATTGTCCTATGACCCTGCCAAATCCCCCTCTGCCAGAAACACCCAAGAATGATCAATAAAAAAATAAATTAAAAAAAAAATAAACAGCTACTGGGCTGCTTGACAGTTTCTAGGGCTGAGGCAGGGTCCAAATGGTGGAGAAGAGGCAGCTAGAGGCCGGGAACTCAGAAGGGGAATCTCAGCAAAAAACACCCTGAAGGAGCTGAGTCCTGCGGGAGCTCCCTCTACGTGAACTGACGGTGTTGTGGGAGCAGTTCCAGCCACACAAAGGAAGTTCCAGTAGAGCTGGCTCGGCAGTTGACAGTTTAAATCCTGGCTTGCCTCGGTGCTGCTGGCTTCGGTCCGCAGCTCCCTCTAGCCAGCACACACCCAGCTGGGGAGCCACTCAGGGCTGGACAGGGGTCAGGGAAAGGGCGTTCATGTCAAGTGCCCCGGACCAAGAGGCTGGAGAAAACCTTCAGTTCCAGGTTGCCTAGGGCAAAGGTGGTGATCTTTGGCAGCACAAAGTGCCCTGGGCTTGGGGCTGTCCTTTGGCCTCCAGTTTCAGTGCTAGCCTGGGAGTGTCCAGAGAGATGAAGTATGAGATGACTTGTCCCTCCCACCACAGTGCCCAAGTGGGAGGAGGCACGCTGACCCATGCAGCCACACACACAACCCACAGGCCTCATCTCTGACTCTCCCAGGCAAGCAAAGGAGCAGACTGCAGCAGCCCTCAGATGTGGCTGTTGCCTCGGAAGGAAGAAGAAGGGATCCTGGCAGAAGGAAGAGGAAGGGATCCTGTCGGCAGAGCCCACATGTGACACCAGTAACCCCCAACCCCTAAATCAGCTACCTCCATCCTGATTGGTCAATGCCTGAGCCATGCTGGTTGGTAAATGTTTTGAGCATCACCTCATTCTGCGGGACCAGTGGACTCATTTGTGAAAACTACCTGGAACTCCTGTCTATCAATTTTAGCTTAGCCTTTCTTTCACGGTGTGCAAAGGGCATTCATTCTCAGCAATGCAGAAGGCAACCTCCAGCTCGTCTCTCCTGAAATTGCAGCCTGGTCCTTGGAGGCTGGGGGAGGGGACACCCCTGTTTCCAAGTGCTCCCGGGAGGCCAGGCTGTCAGAGCTGTACTAAAATGTAAGGTTTGCTCTTGAGAAGGCTCAAAGATCCCACTTCTCATGGGAAGCGTGGAGTCCCTGCAGGGGCCCCAACTCTCATCCAGGCCTGCGAGGTCAGATGCCCTCTCACTGGTCCCCAGATTCGAGCTCCCGCCGTGCTTGCTGGGACTGCCAGATGTCCCTCCTGACTCCAGGGAAAGGAAGTTCCAGGCTCCTCTCCCCTCTGACCCCCATACCGTGGGTCCTGCCAGTTGCTAGTTGCTCTTCTATGTCTTCAGACCCTCCCCATCTTAAGATTCACTTTCTGCAGACCCCACCACCTCCTCAACCATTTTATCTAGCTGTGCCTCTGGATACGGGTGTGGGACCCCACTGACAGGCCAGGCCAGGGCCAGTGTGCATCACCATCCCCGTGCAGCGCCCTCCTTTAAGGCCCACTTTGGTTTCTGCTGCCCTCATTTCCTCTTCCCCTTCTGCCAGGACCTGAGCTCTTTCTCCTTCCCAGCATCATCGAACTTATTCCATCCACCTCCTCAACTTCCATTCCCTCTGCAAGTCTCAGTGATAAGAGTAGCCAGTGTTGACTGAGTGAGTCCTTCATCGTCCGCATCAATGATTCACTGAATCCGCACAGTAACCTACAAGGCAGGAATCATTACCCTCTTTTTCAGATGAGCAAACTGAATCTTCCGAAGGTTCAGACTGCACATTGCAGAGCTGGACTGTGACCCACACTAAGTTTGGACCTGCCCCACCATGAGGCTAGAGCCATCTCTTCACAGTTCTCACTCAGGGGGCTGGTCTGGGGCCAATGGAAGCCTGAGAGAGGCCGTCTCTTCCTGGTCCCCCTCCCCACTGAAAGTGCTTCCTTGACTTGAAGTCGCCCGCTGTCCAGATGCTCCTCTCTCCCCTGCCCACAGGCTCAGTCCTCAACCCTCTTGTCCCTCGGCCACAGCGCTCGCCCCCACACCTCCAATGATCATCTCTGGGTGGAGACTCATTTCCTCTCCTGCCCACTCAGTTTCCCAGCTGGCTGGTGGACATCTGCCCCCAGAGATGCTTGGACAACCCCAACCGAATGTGTTCCACATCCAAACTCCTGATTGCCACCCTCCCAAACCCCCTCCCTCTCTCAAGAGCCCCATCCTTGCGCCTCCTCGTTACACGGGCTCCACCTGCCAACACCAGCTCTGCCATTCTCCTCTCCCTCAGCCTCCACGAGCCATCATCGGGTCCTTCCCACTTCCTGCTTCCAATACCACTATCCTGGTTCTCCTTCCCAAGTGCTGAGCACAGGGACCTGGAGAGCACATGCTGAGACTGTTAGAATGAACTGCCATTTGCCTCAACCGTTCACTCATCCAACAGTTATTTATTGAACGCCATGGACCAGGCACCGTGCCCAGCAGCTGGGATGCAGCACTGAACACGAGACAAGCCCCTGCCCTGGAGGGGCTTACATCCCGGCAGGGTAAACAGCCAGTAACTTCAGAAACCAAATATCCAGTATGTCAGAATGCCATGGGAAAGGTACGCTGAGCAAGGGCGGGCAGTGCCAGGGCTGGGGTGCCACTGTACAGGGTGATGGGGAGGCCCTCCTCCCTGGAGAGGGCGGCATGATCCTAGTGGGCCGAGGTCAACCGCCAGGGTCAAACGGAACACAACCCACTCTCAGGAAGACATCCCTAATACAAATCCAGGGACTTTGTTTCTTAACCTTAAAATTGGAAACACTTCTTGCTACCAGGGATGGGGGGTGGGGCTCAGCGTTTGGGGAAACGGAGTGGGAGTCTTTTGCTGAACAGACTTTTGTTTTCTTAAGTTTTGAACTACATGAATGTATTTCCTTTTTTGAAAGGAAAAATTGAAATAGGAAAAAATTTTAAGTCTTTTGGAAAGAATTAATCATTTTCATGAAACTGCTTCCCTATAGGGGTCCTGTTTTCATATCTGCCAACTTCCACTGAAACACTGCAGATGGAGAACCCTCCAGTGCTCCCGAGAAGGGAGACAGTCTTAACCCACAGGACAGCATCCACCAGCCTGCAAGCACGGACCCCATGCTGGTGTGTGAGTGCAGCACACACTGGGCTAACCATCACCACAGTGAGACTGGCACCCTCTGGGGTAGGGTAGACTCAGGAAGGTGAAAATCAGGATGTCTGCCAGGAGCTGACAAATCCCTCTGGGACTCTCATACTTCAGAGGCTCTCCAATTTGGCTATTGCTAAACTTGGACTAGCCCCTACTACCTATCTTAATACCCATGTACCAATCACTGCTGCATCCTATTTGGAAAGCAATGGATACACAGCCACGCTGAAAGCCCTTACTAAAGACTGGTCCACAAGATCAGATTTAGCTGCCCCTGGTTTGAGCCTTGCTCCCCTGGTGTCTTTTCTGGCGAAGCTGGGCCCAGAGAGGGTTTTACTAAGTGGGCTCCATGGTAGTGGAAGTGGTGGGGACAGAAGGCTGGCTCTATATGTGGCAGAGGCCTGAATAAACAGGGATTTGAGAGGGCTCAAGATATCTTAACTTAATCCTCAATGTGGCAGGCACAGGCCATGGCCAGGCCTAGAGGAAGGTGGGCTGTTTGGGGTATGGCCCAGCAGGGCATGATGTGATCAGGTAGGGCGTAGGGAAATGGGTTACTGTCCTCTAAATATTCCATATATCACAAAGTTACTGACTGCGGTCTCCACAAATTCAGGCTGCCAGTCCGATGCACTATATCCCAACAGTCTGAGCACTCTGTCAAAGATGCTCACAGAGACAACAGGAGCAGACAGAGCCTTGTTTCTCTCTTAATCTTCAGAGCCTAGAACTGAGCTTGGCCCTCACCAGGCACTTAGAAATTGCATAATGAAAGAATTTCAGATTTTTATTAGTGGCAGTGAGCACTGAAAACCCAGTATTTGGCCAGGTCCAGTGGCTCACACCTGTAATCCCAACATGTTTGGGAGGCCAAGGTGGGAGGATGGCTTGAGGTAAGGAGTTAGAGACCAGCCTGTGCAACATAGACCTTATTCTACTAAAAAAATAAAACTAGCCAGGAGTGGTGGTTGCGTGCCTGTGGTTCCAGCTACTTAGGAGGCTGAGGTGAGAGGATCACTTGACCCCGGGGCTTCGAGGCTGCAGTGAGCCATGATCACACCACTGCACTCCAGCCTGAGCCACAGTGTGAGACCCCCATCTCACAAAAAAAGGAAAGCCTAGTATTCTATACAACCTTAACCTATTTTTTTTTTTTTGAGACGGAGTCTTGCTGTGTCGCCCAGGCTGGAGTGTAGTGGTGCGATCTCGGCTCACTGCAAGCTCCGCCTCCCGGGTTCACGCCATTCTCCTGCCTCAGCCTCCTGAGTAGCTGGGACTACAGGTGTCCTCTACCACGGCTGGCCAATTTTTTGTATTTTTAGTAGAGACGGGTTTTCACTGTGTTGGCTAGGATGGTCTCGATCTCCTGACCTCGTGTTCTGCCCGCCTCAGCCTCCCAAAGTGCTGGGATTACAGGCGTGGGCCACCACACCTGGCCATCCTTAACCTATTTTTAAAAAAGATGTTTACGGCTTTGCTGATAGCAGGCTGGAAAGCTAGCTGAATTTGCAGGCAACCTCAAGTAGTTAATGAAAAATTACTGTGGCTTGTCCAAAGGGATTGAGTTTTCCAAATAAAAAAGTGGGCTTCAGTTTTATGTCACTGTAAGAGGCCGTGTGAGGGATGTTTGGATGCCTGCTTTGAATCTGTAGGACCACTCAATGATTTTTTAAAACCATTGGTTTCTGGCAGGCAAAACATTCAAAATCTAGGCTATCCCAGGAAATCTAGCATAAGGGCTGTCCTGCAGTAATGCATTAAACCACGTAACAAACGAACTCAAGAAGAGGGATGTGGCTCTGGATTTGTGACCCTCAACATAACATTTACCACCTTGGGCTTCGGCTTCAACATCAGTTAAATGGAGGGACACAGACGACTCTTTGGCTCTTATACTCTATGACATGATCACTGGCCACCTTAGAAAATCAAGCCTATTTAGACCACGGTTTGTGAGAAGTCAGACTCTCTGAGGCTCAGTTTCCTTATCTATAAAAAAGAAGATGATAACATTGGGAGAAGCCATCTTCAGCAGCGAGGAAAGAAAAGGACAGTGAAGTCAAGTGAGCAGTCTTAGATCTCAGCCCTGTGTAATCTAAGGGAAGGTTACTGGAGCTGGGTCTACTTTCGTCATCTGCAAAATGGGGATAAGAATGCCTGTTGTAAGGACTGTTGAATGATCTTGCTCATGCCAACTTACAGAAGGTACGAAATAAACACCGATCTCCTTTATTCTGATCTCACATTCAGCAAATGTGAGAGAAATGTGAATGTACTGAAATGTCTGCCAGAAAAAAGAAAATCCAACCCCTCAAAAGAATGACATCAGGGGTTTTGACATCTATTCACCTACACTTCCCTCTTCCACAGGAAGCGGCCCACCTTGTGACCCACACTGCCCATCTCTGTGCTTATCATGGAGCTTTCAAGAGTGAGGATCAGAGGCTGTATGGAGCAGTGGGCACAAACCACAGGGAACGCTGTTCAAAAATGGAAAACAAGGTGGCCCTGACACCGGGTGCTGCTGGGCACCCTCTCAGACCTGCCCTGCAACAGCATCAGGAGGCTGAGGGTCCCCAGCCAGAAGGCCCAAGAGGGGCCCAGCCTGGAAACTTTACCGCGAAGCAGCCCTCATCTTAAGGTGGCTCAACACCACACCTGAGATCTAGCCTATGCGACAGTATGGAAGCGGGAGGCCCTACTCCACCACAGAAAGAACATTTATGGGCACCTAAGATCTGGGAGAATGGCACCTGAGGGAACAGAGCGTGCCCACAAGCAGAGCTTGGGGAGGGAGAAGAGGCAGCCCTGCTCCTAGTCGCAGCCAGCGTGCGTCATGTCCAGGCCCCACAGGGGTGACCCTGGCTCAGGTTCTCATGCTCCAGAAGCTGGCCCAGATGGCAGTGGGTTCCCTATGGAGGCAGCTCATCATTCACAACACAGCAACAAACCCTCTGCTGTCATGAGGAGAATGTATTTTAAACTTGGGAAGAGTCATAATTCTGGGATGTTTCACATGTTGTCAGCTTTAACCTTCTACAGACACAGGCCCTTTCCTCTGTGAGGAGGGACCTCTGGCATGTGTGGGTGTATGGTGGGTCCCTCTCCCTATTAGCAGAAATGTGTTGGGCATGAGCCAGGTTTATGATTTGGATTGTGTCCTGCACATAACACCTGTGAGAACACAACTGGGACTAGGACAGTGCAGGAAGCATATTCTTCATGAGGCGGTAACCAAAAGGCTTGGCTATACCAAAGGATTCTGGTGGCCGGGCACGGTGGCTCACACCTGTAATGCCAGCACTTTGGGAGGCCAAGGCGGGTGGATCACTTGAGGTCCAGGAGTTCGAGCCCAGCCTGGCCAACATGGTGAAACCCTGTCTCTACTAAACATACAACAATTAGCTGGGCATGGTGGTGGGTGCCTGTAATCCCAGCTACTGGGGAGGCTGAAACAGGAGAAATGCTTGAACCCGGGAAGCAGAGGTTGCAGTGAGCCGAGATTGCACCACTGCACTCCAGCCTGGGTGACAGAGCAAGACTCCATCTCAAAAAAAAAAAACCCACAAAAAAACACAAAAGGATTCTGGGTGTAACAATCTCAGTAGAGCCAGCAGGTGACTCTGGTTCTCCTAAAATTCTGCCCTTACTTGCCACTCACCACACCCCCAGATCTGAAGAGCCAGCCCTTTTCTACCTATGACACCTCACCAGCAAGTAAAGGGCACAGGACCTCAGAAGTCTGTGGTGCTAAGCATGAAGACTCTAGTCAGAGAAGGTGCTCAGCCCTAGTGAGGAGGTTCTGGGAAGCAGGTGGGCCTGCTCAATGCAGTCCCTAACCCTTGGGAGCATCCATGTGAGAGGTAAAGGTGCGAATGACTTGGGCATGCTGACTCCCTGCTGAGGAAGGCAGGGCCCCTCACATCTGCAGTGGCCGTATGCATCAGAGAACGGCATGACTGCACATGTGAGAACTGGGTGCACCCGAGCAGTGTCAATAGGAATCCCTTCCCTATTCCATGCCAAACAGTCTTCCCCAGACACAAAGGTTCCGGGTCCTGAGGCTTGACTCTTCTAAGGCTCAAAATGGGTTCTGTTTCCAGACGTGCTTGCCTTGCTTGTCTCTGCTTGTCTTAAGGACTCTATTTCAGCCCAATACTTGATCCTCAGACAAACTGGGACAGGTTGGGAACTTTGATGTTGAGATCGCCAATGTTGATGTTCCGAGGAATCTCTGGCAGGTTGATGTTTTTCACAGCAGACACAGCCCGCGCAGGGGCTGCTGAAAGGCCACCCTGAGAAGAAATGAGAAGTGAGTATGAAACAAATTCTCACTGTTATCTGCTTAATGCTAAAAAAAAAAAAAAAAAGCAAAAACAAAAACAAGCAGGATGGGTGCGGTGGCTCACGCCTGTAATCCCAGCACTTTGGGAGGCCAAGGTGGGTGGATCACCTGAGGTCAGGAGTTCGAGATAGGCCTGGCCAACATGGTGAAACCCCATCTCTACCAAAAATACAAAAATTGGCCAGGAGTGGTGGTGGGCCCCTGTAGTCCCAGCTACTAGGGAGGCTGAGGCAGGAAAATCGCTTGAATCCGGGAGGTGGAGGTTGCGGTGAGCTGAGATCACGCCACTGCACTCCAACCTGGGCAACAGAGTGAGACTCTGTCTCAAACAAACAAACAAACAAACAAAATAACAGGTGAGGGATGCCTAGAAAAATTCCAAACTGAGCACACACAACTGAAGTTTTAGCTTTCCCCCCTTATTCCTCACAAGTAGCCAACAAAACAATCTTGAGGTTAGATGGGGTTTGGCACAGGGATCCAAAGCCTGCAGTCCCACTAGACTACCAGCTCCTCAGAGGCGGTGTGTGGCCTATACAGTTTCACAGCCCCAGCATCTCACAGTGCCTGGCACATGGTGGGTACCCAATAAATGCTGAAATAATCTAAGGTGATTTGTCAGGGGCACTTTTCTGGTTACAAAACAAAACAAAACCTTTTCCTCAGAGACTAAAGACTCTTATTGAAACGTGCAAAGTCACAGGGAAGTTCTTAAAAGGAAAAGGACAGTCACAGCTCTAGGGCAACTGCTTGCCAACTAATAATGTGAGATGAAAAGAGCTGGCTTTGGAAGTGTCATGTGGCAACAAGCTGGGAGAAGTTGGGGGTATCACAGATAAAGAAGGGCTGGTGACAAAACGCAGAGTATGCACATCTACAGTGAACCCCCACCTGGCAGGCTCACCCCCATGTGGAGAGAATGGCAAAAGTGGATGAAAACTCTCTCACAATCATTTTTCCCCTATTGCCTTCTTTCCGGATACCAACTCTGATTCTGCCCTCACCCAGCAAGTCTCCGTTTCTTCTCATTCCCAACCCCCTTGCCTCTGACTCACTTACTATTCCTGGAATCTTCCCAGCCTACATTTCTAAAAGAACTATAGCTGCCACAATAGCTGTGGTCTGGAAAAGCTTCTTCCGCAGGACTGCCAGTCCTCACAGAAAGAATTCCTGGTTTCGCAAGATCAAGTTCCGTATACAAGGCAAAGAAGCTCTTTAAGACACTCAGATAATTAAAGAGGTAATTTGTTCTGCTATTTCTGCATGTGAAAGTATACGTCTGTAACCTCTGTGCTCTGGTAAGGCTGAGGAAGGGGACGGCGAGACCTCAGAGGGATAGGACAGAATTTATGTGAACATCTCTATCAAGCCCAGCACCATGTGGGGGTGGACTGGGGTATGTTATTTTCAAGCCTAGCCCAAACTCTACTGTAGTTTTTTATAAAGCTAACTGGAAATAAAGAAATTGGCAACTCTGAGGTCTGAAAGACACCACGAGAAATGGCTTCTGGGAGATCAGACTCTTAGAGCACACAAACTAGGAAACCACACTGGACTAGGGAAGAGGGTTCTGGGTCCCTCCAGGGAAAGAGTGGCTTTCAAAGGAGGAATTACAAACCACAAACATGGGCCATAACCCCCAAGCCAGAAGCTGTTTGCCTTCCTCTGCCATCTGGCTTTTCTATTTGCTCTTCTACCCTGAAAATCTGAGATTTCAAACTTGTTACCTGTTTAATTTTCAGGGCTGGCTGACCTTCAAATCCATGAGTTTCAATGGACTCAAGGAAGAAAGAAGATGAGTATCATTTCCCGAGGTTTCACAGCAACACAAACCAACACATGTACACACTCCTGCCTCTGCCCAGGTTTTCTCTACCCAGCCAGGGCTAGAGCACAGCTGCTTACTCACCTCGGATTTCTCCAGCCTGTTTTGAGCTTCAATCTGAGCCACGATTTCATTCATGTTTGTTTCCAACACCATCCCACCCATCACCACCTCCTGGAGGATGTAGTGCACCTAAAGGGGAAGCAAAAATCAGGAGTCAGAATACTCTGTGGTGGTCAGAGTGTAACCCACGAGGTTTCCTTTTCCTGCAGCAGCAGAGTGGTCAGATATGACCTGTCCTGACTCATAACTCAGACACTCAAACCCCCTTGCCCAGTGACACAACGAGGGGTCTCTCCCAGGTTTTGGCACATGGCAACACGAATCTCTCCCCTCAGCAGCGAGGTGGTAGCTATGAGCACAGGCTTCAAAGTCTGACAGCTCTTGTTTAAATTCTGGCTCTGCTACTTGCTAGCTGGGTGGCCCTGGGCAAATTACCTTTAAAGTGCTTCAGCTTCCTTCCAGGATTGCAGTGAGGACTGGATGAGATAAATGTGTGTAAAGCACCTAGCCTGGTGCCCAGGACACACTGGGTTCTAAGTAAGGAATGGTGGCTTTCATTATTAATATTACCATCATCAACACTGACTGTCATTAAGTAGGTCCAGCTATGACAGAATAATCCCTGTCCAAGCAACTGAAATGAATGTCTTCCACCTTCTATAAGGCAGATCCTCCAGCCTGTGCTCCACTGAAGAGACGTGATCAGAGCAAGATAGAGCCCAATACCTTTGCACCTCTCCTCACCTCATTTCTTACTGCTTAGATTAGAAAGCAGATTCAGCATAAACAGCTTTCTAAGCATAAGGCTCACATTTGGGCTTAGGTTCCATCTAGCTAGCAGTCATCTAAACAAACCTGAATCTCAGTGTACCTAACTGCTGTGATGGGACGGAGGTGACTCAACTACTGTACCCCTTCGTGGTAGGAAAGCTGTCACAGAAAGCCCTGGGTGGGTCAAAGCAGAGATGCCCACTGTGGTTCATAAGGAATGGTACTCCATATTTCAAACCAAATCACATCAAATGGCCCTCAAGGTGCTTTCGGTCAAGTTGGGAAGACAGCAAGTACAACCTTCTATTGTTAACTAAGTGCCAAATGACTGGGATAGTCCTGGGGAAGTCAGAGAAGAAAGGGTACAGTGGCTAGAGAGATCAGAGAGCTTCACAGAGACAGTGGGAGGATGGAAGCTGGGCTCTGACATTAGAGAGGTAGGAGAAAGAATTTCAGGTAGAAGATGTTGGAAGGAGCAATTCAGCTGGTGTATGGGCAGGTATGGGGAACTCCTGGGTCTGGCTGGGATGGCAACTTTATTTATGCAAGAGAGAGGCTAAGACAAGGCTGAGAAGGTAATTTGGGTCTGGAGCAGGGCTTCTCAGCCTGGGTACTAGTGACATCTGGGGCCAGATAATCCTCTGCTGTGGGGCTGTCCTGTCACTGTGGCCTGTTCTCTAGCATCCCTGGTCTCTACTCCTCCAGCTTGACAATCAAAAATGTCTCCAGAATTGTCATATGTGTTCCAGGGGGCAAACTCACCCCAGCTGAGAACCACTGGTCCAGAGTCTAGAGTCAACCACCAGTTTACTCTGTCAGCAATGCAGAGTCAATAAGAAAGATGTGTCTGCATATCTGGGCACTGTGCACTTCTGACATCTGAAGTTCTCTGGCATTGGCTCCCTGTATTTTGCCCTCAGTAAGCGCAGGGAACTTCTGATCTTGAGGACAGAGTATAATAAATCAAATGTATTCCCTTGCGTGTGTGCCTACATTGAGCTTTATTAACCACTGTTCTGTCTACACACACACACACACTCTCACGAGGTGTTCTTACATTTTATACAATATGAATTATTCATTAGCTATATGCAAATGAAGATTTAATGGTAAAAGTCTCATATTTAGATAATTTACAAAATGTTAAACAAGACTGGTTTTAAAATTATTCCCTGGGGGAATTCCACTGTTTATACTTCCCCATCAAGAAATAGGCCTCTGAAAACAGTATGGTGGTTCCTCAAAAAGATTAAAAACAGAATTACCATATGGCCCAGCAATTCCACTTTTGGGTATACACTCAAAAGAACTGAAAGTAAAGACTTGAAGAGAATGTGTACACCCGTGCTCATAGCAGTGTTATTCACAACAGCCAAAAGGTGGGAGCAGCCAAAGTGTCCACGAACAGACGACTGGATCAACAAAATGTGCCACAGAAATACAACAGAATATTATTCAGCCTTAAAAAGGAAAAGAATTCTTTTTTTTTTTTCCATCTGAATTGAGATGCTGTAACAGGGAAGGGAATTCTGAGACACAATGTAACACGGATGAACCTTGAAGATACTATAAGTGAAACAACCTACACACAAAAGAATGAGGAAGGACTGTGTCATTCCACTCCTGTGAGGTACCCAGAGTAGTCAAATTCAGAGACAGAAACTGGAATGGGGGCTGCCATGAGGCAGGGGGAAGAGGGCAGTGGTGGCTGTTGTTTAATGTGTACAGAGGTGCTGTTTTGCAAGATGAAGAGCTCTGGAGATGGATGGTGGTGGCGACTGCACAACAATGTGGATATACTTAATGCCACAGAACTGTAAGCTTAAAAATGGTGAAGACAGGAAACTTTATGTTACATATTTTACCACAATTTAACAAAAAAGGAGAGAAATAGTCCTCTATACCTGCACTTTCAGTATTTATTCCTTTTATTTAGCCAATCCCTGTGTGGGTAGAAAGTAGTACTTGTTGAGTATCTATTATGAACCAAGTATTTTATGTAACTTACCTTAATTTTACAACATTCATCTAAGGTAGGTAGTATAACCTTCACTTTATTATTATTATTACTATCATTATTTGAGGCCGAGTCTCGCTCTGTCACCCAGGCTGGAGTACAGTGGTGTGAACTTGGCTCACTGCAATCTCCGCCTCCTGGGTTCAAGCGATTCTCCCAACTCAGCCTCCTGAGTAGCTGGGATTACAGGCACCCGCCACCATGCCCAGCTAATTTTTATATTTTTAGTAGAGTCGGGGTTTCCTCATGTTGACCAGGCTGGTCTGGAACTCCTGACCTCAGATGATCCCCCTGCCTTGGCCTCCCAAAGTGCTGAGATTACAGGCGTGAGCTACCACGCCTGGCCTGCCTTCACTTTATATACGAAGAAATTGATACATTTTATGTATGAGGAAAAGGCAATAAAATGATCCCAATGTCATGTATATTAGTAGCAGAATGGTGTTGATTCCAGAGCTCATGTTCTACCCTTTATATCATACTTCCTCAGAATCCCAAACTGTGTCTTCCATTCTATTCATCCCTGACCCCTAGTCCACATGAAATCATTTAAGACTTGTCTTTGGTGTGTCAAGATCTTGTATTAATTCTTCCATGCTTTATCTCCAAGGCCTAGAACAATGCTCAGAGTAGGCATGCTAAATGAATGAAAGGCTTTCCACATATCTAAGTAGCATATTCCTTGGGCTTTAGGGACTTCGAAGATAGACAACAGTGTGGTGGTGGGGGCTTTCTGGAGAAGGTATAGTAAAAGGCTTAACACATGATGTCGTGGAGACTAGTGGCTGGTTAACAGAAAAAGTCAGTTAAAACTTCTTATTTAACACTGCATCATAAAGTCAGCATTTTCAAATGCTGTTCAAAATATGTTCCAAATGCAAAAAGAAGAAATAAAAATGCAAACTCCATTTTTGTTATAACTACAGGATATCCAAAATTCCAAACCCCCAAACAGGTGAAAAAGCTGTCAAAAGCAGGGAGCTCAGGCAGGGACTCCTTTGCTTCACAGAAGGAAAAGAAGAAAGGATGCTACAGGGAGAGGACAGGGGAGCTGGCGATCTCAGAAAGATCTGCAAAAATATGTACTTCCTGTGGGTAAAGGACACACTCCAGTACCAAATTAATTTCTTGTTTTTGGAAGGCAGGAACTTCCTTGGACCTGAAGTTGAGGCTAAATGAGAAATCACGCAAGCTACATTTGCCTCATAGAGGTGGTCTCTGTGGTAGTAGAGAAGACATCCTTTGCGTTGTGGAGATGCTAAGAGACGCCTTGCCTGTCTCGATTGGCTGGCTAGAGACTAAGGGTAAACGGACTCACCCAGAACCCTAAATCAAGGGAACAACTGTAGCTAGCCCAGAACAGAGTTTTGGTAGCTCCTCCAACAAACATCCTGCAAAATAGCTGGTCCCTGAAAAACTTGCCTATTTAAAGATAAGTATACAAAAAATCTAAACAGGATCTATATAAATATACAACGAGAAAAAATTAGGAAAGAAATAGGAAAACCAAATGGCAGACTAAGACCACAGACTGGAAAAGGGCCTCCATGGACTAGATACAATGGTAATAAAATATTTTACACAACGAAAAAAAGAAAACTTGATAAAATAGTTGTCTCTATGAAACGAGAGCTCAAAGCAGAAATACAAGAACTTTAGCAGAGGTAGGGAGACGAGAAGGGAAGACAAGCTGCATACTGGCAGAACTGAGGAAAGAAGTGAAAGGAAAAACACTGTTACAGAAATGAAGGTGAAACTGGAAGAAGCAAAGTGAGAAGAAACTGCTAAAAACACACTAGGAACAAAAGGAGAGAAATGGAAAAAAAAAAAATGAAACCAAAAAGGGCTAAAAGAAATAGAGAAGAAACAGTTACAAAAGACAGCAAAGGAGATGTAATATTTGCATAAAAGAAAACTTTAACATGAATGGGAAAAATATGTAAAGATATGTTCATAAAGATAGAATCTAAGATGTTTCTGAACTATAAGAGGATTGGGGTCTACATACTGAAGGGTCACACTGTATCCCAGGGAAAACAAATTCAGAATAGGCAGTACCAAGATACACCTTTAGGTAAGGTTTCTGGGTTCCTGCAACCAGGCAAAAAGATCAAATCACTTAAAAGAGAAACAAAATAATGAAAATTTCCACATTAATATTTAATGCTAACAGAAAATGGAACAACACCTACAAAATTCTCAAGGACAGAAAGTGTGACTCAAGGACTTTATTTATTTTTATTTTTATTTTTGAGACGGAGCATCGCTCTGTTGCCAGGCTGGAGTGCAGTGGCGCAATCTCGGCTCAGTGCAACCTCCACCTCCTGGGTTCAAGCGATTCTCCTGCCTCAGCCTCCCAAGTAGCTGGGACTATAGGCATGCGCCACCATGCCCAGCTAA